>NW_011495026.1:1074389-1124651 GCF_000754665.1 Bison bison bison | reverse complement strand
CATGAGATGGCTGGATGGCATCACTGACTCGATGGACGTGAGTCTGAGTGAACTCCGGGAGATGGTGATGGACAAGAAGGCCTGGCGTGCTGCAATTCATGGGGTTGCAAAGAGTCGGACACGACTGAGCGACTGATCTGATCTGAGAGATTAGAATCACACTTTAAGACTAAATTTCGGGGACTTCCCTGATTGTCCAGTGGTTAAGTTTCCATGCTTCCACTGCAGGGGGCACAGGTTGATCCCTGGTCAGGAAACTAAGATCCCACAAGTTGTGGGTAGAGAGCCAAAAGAAAAAAAGGAAAAAAAAAAAAAGGTTTTCCCTATTAATAAGACTTTGAAAGTCAGCTTAAGTATTTGTACTATATATTTTAATTAGGGAGAAGCAACAGAATATTTTGTGCAAAAGAATTACAATACCTTATTTTATTCATTACAATGAACAAAATAGATAATGATAAGCATGTCTAATAAAGAGCTTAAGAATAAATTATCTCATGATAAGAGTCCCAGAGAGGGCAACGGTTACTATGTAAAATAAATCCTATGTCTCACCCTTCCTTGCAGTTAGGGCAGTTTTACTCTCAGTTGTGTCCAACTCTGCGACCCCATAGACTATAATCTCTGTCCATGGAATTCTTCAGGTAAGAATACTGGAGTGTGTAGTCATTCCCTTCTCCAGGGTATCTTCCCTACCCAGGGATCAAACCCAGGTCTCCTGGATTGCAGGTAGATTCTTTACAGTCTGAGCTACCAGAGACAGAGCCACAGAGACACAGAGAGAGCCACACAGTGATAGAGCCACAGCCACACAGAGACAGAGCCACCAGAGGTGCCTAACAGTATTACTAAACCTGGACAACAAACTGGAAGGAAAGAGATGTGCACAATTTTGAAGCCAGGCTGCTGCTCCTCTGGCTTCTCTTTGCCTTGGAAAGATATGCTAGTTTGTTCCAGATAAATATTTTAATTCCAGGATGTTGTGCTGTACTTCATCTTCATTCTTGAGTGACTATATGAAGCAGAGAATCCTCCACACTGCCACAGAACTCTACTGGACATAAATCTGACTGACTGTAAGTTTAACTTAGAATTTAAGTCACTGAGATTTTGACAGTTTGTTTTAATACAGCACAACCTAACCAGTACTGACTAGTAAAGAAATGGACATCAAAAGGGAAAGGAAAAAAACTAAACTATGTGGCATAATGATAAAATTGATATCCTAGTCTGAGAAGATAACAAAGCATGATCTGTAGTGGCAAAATTCTTAGAAAAATCATCAACTGAAATTAAATGGAGGCAAAGTAACTTGCTTAATAAACTTATAGCTCTATGAGAATAGGTAAAAATACACAACCTTCTAAAGTGTGTTGGTATTGATGGGTTATATTTGCCAGGGTATTAAAAAAAAAAGTTCAGAAAAAAATGTTGACCATTGGAAAGCAAACTATGTTCAACCCAGAAGAACCAAAAATAAAATTGGGAGAGAATGGGAATAGCCAACCTTAAGTCTCTCTCAAGTGATTAAATTAAACCCAGAATAGAAAAGGAACACATATTTGTGACTCCCAGTGAATTATTTCAATCCAATGACTTCTAACAAAGATCAGATTAAGGATGCGGGTTTCCCATCAAATTCAATATACTTAAGTTGTCCAATATTAAATTCAGAAGAAAGATAGATGGGGACTAGGAGGTAGAGTGTAAAACAAAACAAAATTTGAACTTAAACATATCCAAAAAATATGTGAGTTTATCAAATTTTAGAGAAATATATTCTGACAAAAATGAGTCACTTCTAAAAGATAGAAGTTAGCTTTAAAGACAAAAACTGTGCTGTGGCCCCCAAAATATCTACATGCAGGTAATAACCTAAGGAAGATGCATAGTGTACAAGGAAAATATATGTTCCTAGACCAATTTCTTATGTGGCCAATCAGAATAAAGTACAGAGTTCCAAAGAGTAGCAAGGAGAGATACGAAAGGCTTTTTAAGTGAACAATGCAAAGAAATAGAGGAAAACAATAGAATGGGGAAGACTAGAGATCTCTTCAAGAAAATTCGAGATACTAAGGGAATATTTCATGCAAAGATGGGCACAAGAAAGGACAGAAATGGTATAGACCTAACAGAAGCCGAGATATTAAGAAGAGGTGGCAAGAATACACAGAAGAACTGTACAAAAAAGATCTTAATGATCTGGATAACCACCATGGTGTAATTACTCACCTAGAGCCAGATATCCTGGAGTGTAAAGTCAGCCTTAGGAAACATTGCTATGAACAAAGCTAGAGGGGGTAATGGAATTCCAACTGGAACTGGTAATGGAATTCCAAATTCCAGAGGTATTTCAAATCCTAAAAGACAAGGCTGTTAAAGTGCTGCACTCAATATCCCAGCAAATATGGACAACTCAGCAGTGGCCATAGGACTGGAAAAGGTCAGTTTTCATTCCAATCCCAAAGAAGGGCAAGGCCAAAGAATGTTCAAAGTTCCACACAATTTCACTCATTTCATATGCTAACTAGATTATGCTCAAAATCCTTCAAGGCAGGCTTCAACAGTACATGAACTGAAAATTTCCAGATGTTCAAGCTGAATTTAGAAAAGACAGAGGAACCAGAGATCAAATTGCCAACATCTGTTGGATCATAGAAAAAGCAAGGGAATTCCAGGAAAACATCTATGTCTGTTTCATTGACTATGCTAAAGCCTTTGACTGTGTGGATCACAACTGTGGAAAATTTTTAGAGAGATGGGAATACCAGACCACCTTACCTGCCTCCTGAGAAATCTGTATGCAGGTCAAGAAGCAACAGTTAGAACCAGACATAGAACAACAGACTGGTTCATACTGGGAAAGGAATACATCAAGGCTGTGTATTGTTACTCTGTATATTTAACTTCTATGCAGAGTACATGCTGTGAAATGCTGGGCCGGATGAATCACATGCTGGAATCAAGACTGCTAGGAGAAATATCGACAACCTCAGATATGCAGGTGATGCCACCTTAATCCAGAAAGTGAAGAGGAACTAAAGGGCCTCTTGATGAAATTGAAAGAGGAGAGTGAATAATCTGGCTTAAAACTGAACATTCAAAAAATGAAGATCATGGCATCCAGTCCCATCACTTCATGGCAAATAGATGGGGGGAAATGAAAACAAACAGTGACAGTCTTATTTTCTTTGGCTCCAAAATCACTGTTGATGGTGACTACAGTCATGAAATTAAAAGACGTTTGCTCCTCGGAAGAAAATCTTTGACAAACCTAGACAGCATATTAAAAAACAGAGACATCATTTTGCTGACAAAGGCCCCTATAGTCCAAGCTATGGTTTTTCTAGCAGTCATGTATGGATGTGAGAGTTGGACCATAGCGAAGGCTGAGCACCAAAGAATTGATGCTTTTGAACTGTGGTGCTGGAGAAGACGCTTAAGAGTCCACTGGGGAGTTGGGAAAGGGTTAGCCTTGGGCAGTACATGTGTACCTGTGGCCGATTCATGTCAATATATGGCAAAAATCATCACATTATTGTAAAGTAATTATCATCCAATACAAATAAATTAATTAAACTATTTTTAAGAGTCCATTGGACAGCAAGGGGATCAAGCTATTTAATCCTAAAGGAAATCAACCCTGAACATTTATTGGAAGGAATGATGGTGAAGCTGAAGCTCCAATACTTTGGCCACCTGATGTAAAGAGCCGACTCATTGGAAAAGACCATGATGCTGGGAAAGATTGAGGGCAGGAGGAGCAGCAGATGACAGAGGACAAGAATGTTGTTTGTCCTCTGTCCATTGTTGATGGTATAACTCAATGGACATGAGTTTGAGCAAACTCCAGGAAATAGTGAAGAACAGAGAAGCCTGGCATGCTGCAGTCCACGGGGTTGCAACGATTTGGACTGCACTAAGCAACTAAACAATGACAACAAAGAATCTCTGAGAGTTAAATAGGCTGTGAAATCCTCAAACTTTTTTTTTTTTTTTAAGGGTAAGTGTTTTACACTTAATTCCAAAAGTTTGCATGTGATTCTCAGATACCAGCTGGGTGTGCTACAATTCAACTCAATTCTGATACTTTCTACCCAAGATAGCATCAGACTCTGCACTTTAGGTGTTTGGTCCCACAAGAGTGTCCTCCACTTGAAATCCCAGTTACAAGCAAGTCTAGATTGTTACCTGCACTTCTGACCAACTGGCTATAAATCAGAGCTTTACACAGTCTCTTTCTTGGGCTCAATTTATGCTAGAGCAGCTCACAGGACTCAAGAGATGTGTTTACTCACTAGATAACTGATTTATTATAAGGATATTAAAGACAGGGCTTCCCAGGTGGTACTAGTGGTAAAGAACCTGCTTTCCAATGCAGGAGACACAAGAGATGTGGGTTTGATCCCTGGGTCAGGAAGACCCCTGGAAGAGGTCATAGCAACTCACTCCAGTATTGTTGCCTGGAGAATCCCACGGACAGAAAAGCCTGGCAGGCTACGGTCCACGGGGTCACAAAGAGTTGGACACAACTGAAGCGAGTTAGCACAAAGGCAGGAAATCAATAGCCTGATGAAAAGATGCATAAAGTGAGATCCCAAACAAGGGAGATTCTGTCCTTGTAAAGTTGGGCCTGGCATGGTGACCCCTGGAAAAGTTCTGGTTCACCATCCTGGAAGCTCTCTGAATCCCCTCCTTTTGGTTTATACGGAGGCTTCATTATATAGGTGTGTGTGCGCGCGTGTGTTCGTGCTAGGTCGCTTCAGTTGTGTCTGATTCTTTGTGACCCTATGGACTCTTGACATGCTTGATTACATCCCCGACCACTGGTGATGGACTTACCTCCAGCAATTCTCCCCTCCATGGAGGTCAGAGGGCGGGGCTGGAAGTCCCAGTTGTCCAATCACATGGTTGATTCTCCTGAAAACCAGCCCCCATTATTAGATGAGGTACAAATGTCACCTCAATAAAAGACCATCATAGAAATTACAAGGATTTTAGGAGCTCTGTTCCAGAAAGGGGTGAAAGATGAAATATATATTTCTTATAAATCACAAAATCACTGGGTGTTGGGGGGGGGGGATACAGAATTTGGTAATCAAAATAAGAGATTGAGGTAGATATTAATACCTAGTAAATGTTACATTTATCATGGCTCTTCTGTATTATCCAAAAAGTGTGAGGCTACGTGTGGCTCTGGCCAAAGCGCTATGAAGAAAGACCTATCACTCAGAGTCCTTAGTAATAAAAAGCCTATCATGATTTCCTAATCTTTTTCTTCTAATTCACAGACTAGTTGAAAAAGCCACATATTTCAGTTGAGTAGCAAGAAAATGATACAATTTTTGTTAGCTTGGGCTTTTGAAAGCCTATTTTGAACAAAGCTCTTTAATGACCCATGTTAACTGATCATGCAGCTTGAGCAGTAAGTAAACACACATCGTTTGCTTTTTTGTTTTGTTTTTATTACACAGAAAAATTAGGGTTATTTGATACTCTAACCTTTTCTGACTCTACAAGGGGTGATTTGAGTGTTCTGGCCACCTCACAATGGCTTTCCTTTATTCTTTCTAGGATACCAACTAAACACTTTAATTTCATCATTCCTGAAGAGATCCTGTTCAAATGATAGTCAATCATTGGTAAACAAATACAACTTTTTTGGTTCACATTGAGCTATCAAAAATCAGAAATGTTTATCATATGAGAATTGAGAGGATAAAATATGATTGCCATTTTAAGCTCAAATAAGAATTTCTTCATTTGTTACAGGGTACAGCTTTCCCATATTCCACAGTATGAATGATGTCATGAAGCCAGTAAAGAAGGCCTCAGTTTTCATCAGCTAGAATACCTCCATGTTTACCATAGTTCTCAAGATGTATCTTAATAGCCAAAGTCACAATTGCTTTTGAATGATAAATGTATTATTAATAGAATTTTAATAATAGAAAAAAAAGTGTGGGGTAAGAATAAGAGATGGGTAACAGGGACATAAGTTGAAAGTATAATGATAAAGTATACTAATTAGAATTATTGCATAGTATTAGCAAGTATATACCTGAAGTCTGTGTGTGTGTATATATATAGTTTTATTTTTAATTCACTTCAATGAATATGATAGAGGGATACAAACTGATCATGAAATGAAGGCAAATTATCTGGATAAATAATAACATGTTCCAGAATGAGGTTCTATTCACCTTCAATCAATATAAAGCATGTGCTGGACAAATAAATGTGCATATAACCACTGCAAATTCGTCTTCCTTATCTAATCAGATGTAACTTTGAGTTACTGTTTATAATTCAATTGGATCAAACTCTATTTCTTTAAAAATATGAATTTCTTTCTATGCTATCGGTTCTCATGTGTCTGTGTGTGTGTATAGAGAGAGAATACACACACACATATAGAGAGAGAGAGTGAGAGATTTCTTATAGGAATTGGCTTACACAGTTGTGGAGGCCAAGAAGTCTCATAGACTACCATTCACAAGCGGGAGAACTGAGAAAGCAGTGGTCTAATTCAGTCTAAGACCACAGGTCCAAGGATCAAGAGTAAGGGCAGAAGAAGGGCAGAAGAAAACAGACATTTCAGCTCGAGAGAGAGAATTCATTCTCCTCTGCCCCTTTGTTTATCCAGATCCTCAACAGATTAGATAATGCCCCATCCATGCTGGTGAGGGCAGATCTTCTTTATATAGTTAACTGAACAGAAAGCTAATTTTTTTTTTTTCTGGAAACATCTTCACAGATATATTCAGAAAGATCGAATTTTCTGACTATCTAGGCAAGGTGCTCATTCAAGTTGACAAATAAAATGCATGATCACAGTGCCTAATATCTGTGTTCCTGATTCTGTTGCAGTAGATCCCTAACTATCACTGGATACTTGTCTCCCTGGAAATGACTGCTTTTCCGTCTTTTTTGCAGCTAAGCATAACTATGTGACTAGGTTCTGGCCAGAACTGTAGAAAATATAAAATGGTGCAGGAAATTAATGGGAATTATGCTTGAAGAGAAAGAATTTTTGCTTCTCCTTCCTTTTATCATTTTCCTACTTCTGCTGCCTCAGAGGGATATCAGTGGTGGTACCAGGAACCTAAACAGGCCACGTGCACCATGAGGAGGAAGCAACTTTAGGGTTGGTGGAGTAAAATCTGCAAGTCTGGTTTCCTGACAATCATGAAAGCCTCACACTGACTCTTGTCTGTCTATCCATATGTATAAAAAATACAAAAGTTAATATTAATTAAGCCACTGTTAATGTTTTCTTATCACTTACAGTTTAACATTAAAAATACAAAATTATTCATTCCTTTTGATTTGTAATAGCGTTTCTTTCCCTCAGTTCCTAAAATGTTTACCTTGTACCCTTTGATTTCCCCTCAGATATTCCATATGTCTTCATCCCCTCTCACTTTCAGCTGTAGTCTTGCCCACATTTCATTGAAAAAATAAATAAGCAGCTACACATCTCACCATCATATTCTGTGACCTACATACCGTTGCTTTTGTTCCAATTATCTTCCCTCCTGTTAAAATGATTTCTTCCCGTAAACCATTTCTTCATAGGAAGAAATAATTTCTCTACTTATGCCATGAATCCCTTCCACTCTAGATTCCTTATATCTGCACCTTTATTTAAATTCTTTCTTGTACCACTTATGGTCTCCATTTCAATTGAGTGGTTGCTCAGACAGTAAAGAATCTGCCTGCAGTATTGGAGACCTGGGTTCGATCCATGGGTCGGGAAGATCCCCTGGGGTAGGAAATGACAACCTACTCCAGTATTCTTGCCTGGAGAACCCCATGCACAGAGGAGCCTGGTGGGCTATAGCCCATGGGGTTGCAAAGAGTCAGACACTACTGAGCGACTAACACTTTCACAGATATGCTCTAATTAATGAAACTTTTGCCCCATAGTATATATGAAGCCCACCAGATTCACTGCTCCCTTTTACAACTGTCTCTAAATTTAGAATTGTATATGTAGTATTTCTGTACCTCACCTTCTATTCACTGTTCAATTACAAAATCAGTTTCTAATTCCAGAATTACAGTGAATCTGTGCTCATCCTGGTCATCAATGACCTCAACATGCAGAAACTCAAGACAAAACTTTCCATCTTCATAGTCTTTGATCTTTAGGCGTCATTCAGAGAGGTGAACCTATCATCAGTCTTGTACAAATGGCCATATTTTGTCATAAATTATTAGTCATTTTACCTCTTCTTCAGTAATATTTCTTTCTCAGCATTTTTTAAATTCAGTTCTCTTGCCTCTGTTTGGCCTCTAAAATTATGTACTACACAGGGATCGTTTTAGCCCCTTTTCTGTCTTAGACTCACCCTGATAATTATATGACTGATTTACAAGGTTTTAAAGACCAGCTCAATACCATGTTTCAAATTTATGTTTCTGTTCCAGATCTCTGCAGTCTCCTACATGCCCTTCTAAGTGTGTGCTTGGTATTTCCTTTCAGGGTCTCAGAGAGAAATTTCAAATTTATCACATCCAAAACTGAAATCTTAATCCCTCCCCTCCATATGGGATGGTTCATATTTTTAAAGAAATATAGTTGGATTCAGTTGAATTATATACACTAACTCAAAATAAGATAATATCTGGTTAGCAAAGGAATACAAATTCACAGTGATTATACCCTTGTTGGTTGGTATAGCAGATCTTTTAAACTGATTAGTGGTGAATGATATCCATCTGCAAATTCACTAGTCTCAGGAACTCAGATTCTTATTCAATCATTCAGCTTCTTAAAGCATGATCCTAAGAGTCATTTTTTACACCTCTTTTTCATTTGCATTCCTGCAGATGTTATGTTTTACCAGCACATCTGTTTAGTATCAGAGCATATTTCTCAAATCTACCTACTCTTCTCCAGCTCCAGTATCAACATCCTCATCTACTTCTTGATGTCTCTCACTGAGACAATTACAACAATCTCCTTAGTGTCTACACCCTTTTTCTCCTCCAGTATATCCTATCCAGGACAGTAAGGTGAAGGAATGCATTATATCCCTTTTTTGCTTAGAATAATTTCAGCATTATACTTGGAAAAAATCAAATTCTTTAACATGTACACATACAAGGACATATATGATCATGTGCTTTCTCATGCAATGTAGTTTTTCTTTTTTTGACTGCATCACTCTATTGTGGGAAGGCTGTTTCTTAATCAGAGATTGAACCCACCCCTCCTACAGTGGAATTGCAGAGTCCTAAACACTGGACTGCCAAGCATCCCCATCCTACAAAGTAATCATTAGTTTTTATTCAGGCTATATACTACAAAGCTATTGTTTGTAGTCTTCCCACATTAGAAACATATTTAACTCCATTCTGTTTCTTTTTGCTATGAATATTACATCTGTGTGAAGTGACAAATTTTGCTTTGTTTATTATATACACACACTCCAAGAATCCCAATATTCTCTTTCTTACCACTGTTTTCTTTATACCATTTCTTACAATATGTTATTATTTTCCTTATACATTTTATAATTTGTGGTGATTGCCTCCCCATTAGATTTTTAAGTCTTAGCACAGTCTTATTAACTATTACATCTTCAGCACCAAACAAAATGTCACGTATTACAGAGTAGATACTCAACGCATACCAGTTAATTGAATAAATGACTAAATATCAATACTTAATTTGTGAGAGGAACACTGGACTCTGCCCTTAACCCCCAGTCCCTTTGGTCTACTATAACAAAATGCCTTAAATTGGGTAACTTATTGTTATAAGTTTACTAGATTAACACTTGTTATGTAGAGCACAGGGTGCTGAATGGTGAGCCATAGTTCAAAAATACACTTGAAACAGAGAATACTGTTACTCATGGACTCTGAAAGGAGCACCCGGCACACCTCCAGTGGCCACATGGGGAGGTCAAGGAAGAGTGTAGGCAGACAGACAGACACAGTGCCAGGACACATGACTATCAGGGTCTGTGGGTGGAGTGCTTTGAAGTTCCAGGGCTATGGCTAGGTCAGTACAAACCACGAGTCCGGTTTTGGTAAGCACCACTGCAGGTTCATCTAAAGGCACGTAAGGAGAAGGCGTAGGAAGGCAGGGGAGACTCGATCACAAGGACTCTTGGGGAATTCCTTTCAGGAACTTAAATTTACTTGAGACTCTAGAGCTACTATTTAAAGTGTGTAGTTGGGTGAGAGGCTAGTGTCCGCTGAAGGCCATTGCCAGCCAAACAAAATGGATAAGGCAGCGATACCATGAAGTAGCTTAGCAATATCATGAAGTAGTTCAAGATCAAGGTTCTAGTAGATTCAGTGACCAGTAAGAACTAGCTTCCTCTCAGCCATCTTCTGACAGTAGCCTCACATGGAAGAAAAGGGGCAAGCCAGCCTCCTTATGTCTCTTTTATTAAGATACCAATCTCCTTCACAAGGGTCCACCATTATGACCTAAGCACCTCCAAATTGCAGCCCCTGGTAGTTCAACATATAAATCTGGGTGAAACACACGTATTTGGTCCATAGCACTCTCCATGAGTGCACATGGAAATATTTTAGTTAACAAGGTATTTTCAGATTTCTAAGATATCTTCAATTTGGAACATTGTCTATGTCTTTATAAATCATCTTCAATTTTAAAAGTAAAATCAAGAAACAGCTTTTAAACTTGTTAAAATTAGAACTTAGAATAATTTAAACTTTTGAAGATGTTTTTTGACTACAAAGAAAATAAGAAATTAAAAATAGTAACCTGGATAATAAAGTTACCTTTGTCTTGGTAAATCCTATGGCCTAGAACATCATTTTCAGAAGCAAATATGGGCTTAAGTGGAAATAATTTCTCAACACATGTGATTGACTGAATTTACTTACACTGCAAAGACTAATTTTTTACTGTCATCCAGGAATCAAGTGTGAATCATGAAACTTAACTTATTGTTATCTGGAGTCACTCTGGCTAAAAATATTTACATGTAAGTCTTCCACAGTATGAGTAACAATGCTGTTAAATAAAATGCCTGCAGCTTAAAACGATATATCATTTATATTTATATTTCCATTGGTAAATGGTACAAAGTGTATTAAATAAAATTATTTAATGAATGAATAGGTGGTTATAGGGTATATCTAACGACCTCATGGACTGCAGCCTACCAGGCTCCTCTGTCCATGGGATTTTCCAGGCAAGAGTCCTGGAGTGGGGTGCCATTGCCTTCTCCGACTATTTGATTTTACTATGCTATAAAAAAATCTTTTGGTCTCTGTTTTTATTTTTTTAATTTTTTTTAAATTTTATTTTATTTTTAAACTTTACAATATTGTATTGGTTCTGCCATGTATCGAAATGAATCTGCCACAGGCATACATGTGTTCCCCATCCTGCACCCTCCTCCCTCCTCCCTCCCCATACCATCCCTCTGGGTCGTCCCAGTGCACCAGCCCCAAGCATCCAGTATCCTGCATCGAACCTGGACTGGCGACTCGTTTCATATATGATATTATACATATTTCAATGCCATTCTCCCAAATCATCTCACCCTCTCCCTCTCCCACAGAGTCCAAAAGACTGTTCTATACAAAGAGACACTGATGTATGGTCTCTGTCTTTATAAGAAACTATTTTAAAACTGTTCTTATTTTAATTATTTTGCATTTGTAATTTAATCTCTAATTATCACAAAATAGTTTCTTAGAAACCAAAAGCTTGCCAGAAAAGGGCAGACTTCAGTCAGTCGGGGAAAAAAAGAGACTAATAACCTGTTTGCTTCTGCACTTAGTCTTCTCAGCACCTACGTCACTAAAGGGACTGGTATGTCCTCCTTATTATTACAATTAAATCTGTATGGTACAACAGCACTTGTAAACCCCTGCACGCAATTCTTTTGATTCTTAAAGGAAAAAAAAAAAAAGAATACAGGAAGAAAAGTGAGTAAAACACTGGTAATTTGTTTAGCTGGTGGTGCAGGCTGTTCTCCGATCAAATTTTGTTTCCCAAAGGAAGGCATCAGTTTTAAATTACACAGCAAGCGGGCAAGAAAAAGGAGGCAAACAATCAAAACCTTCCCAGGAGGGGAAAGAATAAGGCAAGAGCTCTAGAGATCCCATTTAATAAATAAACACCTTCATTTCTGTAAGTTAATTTCACCACAGGAAATAAGTTTAGTTTTAATTATATTGCCTTATGTCATGTTTTATAAAAGGTACATGAGGTTCATTGACTTTCTCTTATTAAAGCTTTGGCTGTTTCTAAAAATGCTGCATGTAGATTAAGGCTCTGAGGAAACGTAGCATGATGTACAATTATTTGAAATGCAATATTTTCATCTTATTCCATGTTAGTGACAAGGAGATAGATGAAAACAGCATGTTGTATTTAATTTTCATTAAAAACTGGTTTTACTTTTAGAGTCATATATGAAAGCCTCAAGTAATGCAGGGCAGTTGTGTCATCGGCACTAATTAAAAAGTGAGCTACTTTGTCAGGTTTGAGGAAATATATATTTAGTAAGTTCATGGTTAACTTTTGTGATGTAAACTCCTAATCCTCATCCTTATATACAGCTGTAATTTAAATTGAACATTATCAGGAAGTGAATATTTTCATGTTTTTGCCGAGTTGGAGCTTTCTGAGCCAGGAAACTGAAACCTGGATTAAAGTACAAGTCTTAGATAGTGAGAGACCTCCAGAGAGATTTAGATGCTTATCTTACAATTTATTTACATTTCAAAGTGGCATGAAACCTGGAGCCAAGAGCAGGCTGTTTATATTCCAAAGGATTATAACACATGAGGGAGCAAAAGTTCGGCAGCGTGTAGCCTATAGATTACGAGATTCATAATTTTTGGCCCCTCCCCTGTGGTGTATAAAACCTCTTTTGCATGTGCAGTGTCCATCTGGCTCTTGTGGCATCTTCCTGAATGAGGGAGGGTACAGAGTGGGGACCCAATACAGTTATCATTGTACATAAGAGTAGTCTGGACTGGATCCAGAGATTTTGTGTTTGCTTTCAGAATAATATAAATAATGTAGATATGAAGAATTATCAAACATTCAAATCCATGATTTTAAAATGGATTATATGAGCAATTTTAAAGATAAAAAGGATTTATCTGCATCTCTGGCAAAATTGTTTTACAGCCCATGAGAAATTTGTTATTATTTCCTTCTATTTAGGGATAAAACAAAGAAAGGTTAAGGAAAATGTACATACATTCAGAACTCATTTCCTTATTAGTTATTATCTAATGGATAATGTTTGTTTTAACTCAGTGACTAAATGGTACATAGTGAATTAAGGTGGGGGGGATAGTGCGTAAAGTTGGCTATAGTGGATATAAAGCAAAAAAGTAAAAATAAATAAGACTTAGTCTACATACACATTTTGATTAGTGAAAAACAATATGCTATGGGTGAGAGATTTCATTAACATACAAACTCTGAAGGTTACTGGGGAGGAAGCAAATATCAAACATTTATCCCCAAATACACATTTCTTAAAATCTTGGTGTATTGAGCATCCTTAACTAAAGCAAAGTGTCTGAGACCAGCAATGCAGTTCCTGAGATGAAATCAATACACTTTCGGTTGGGTTTGTGAGGTGGAAGACAGTTAACTTTGTTCTCCAAACAACCATTCATAAGTTAGGCTTTCATTCTAGAGACAGCCTGTAAGTATAAAATATGATTTAATTAATGCAATGCTTGGCATTTCTTAAGCATTGAATATGCAACTGCTTTTCATTTCATTATTGCTGTTCCTGAGTTGTATTTGATGTGGATGAAGTAAGTAGGTGTTAAATATGTATTATATTTGTCTTTCTGGCTAATATAAACAGGATAAGGAATTATAGTCATGGCCTCATACTGTAAAAGAATAGGACCCTATGGTCCTTGCTCACCACATCCTCTGCCTGCCTTTTAGCTGTGGAAAAACTTTAGCCAAAGAATAAGTTTAATCAGAGAAGTAAGAAAATGGAAAAGCAAAGAAAAGCAGACAGCACAGAATAATTGTCAGTAAAGAAAAATAATAGGAAAGTTAGGGAACTTCCCTGGTGGCTCAGTTGGTAAAGAATCTGCCTGCAGTGCAGGAGACCTGGGTTTGATCCTTGGGTCGGGAAGATCCCCTGGAGAAGGGAATGGCTACCCACTTGAGTATTCTGGCCCGGAGAATTCCATGGACAGAGGAGTCTGGTGGGCTACAGTCCACAGGATTGCAAAGAGTCAGGCATGACTGAAGTGACTTAGGATGCTTGCAAGGACCTTTAGTTCCTTCTCAAGGACTATACAATTCTAAGAATAAGCCTTAAGGAAATGGGAACAAACCAACCCTAGAGCTAAAGATTAACTGTACTTAAAACAATGATAGATGACATTGGTCAGACCACTGATGACTGATTTCAAGGTCGGAGTTAACTTTACTGTTTCTACACAAAAGCCCCTCCCTCAGCCTATAACAGCTCTTGCCTGCTGATTGTCCAGGGCCCAGGGTAGGCCAGGGGAGGGAATCAGCCTTTAGACATGTGTACACCCCCTCTGAAGAGGCACAAACAACTGAGAGCTGATTTTTGTCTAGGTAACTGTTAAAAGAAACTGTGATGCTAAAGACAGTCTTATATTCATTATCTATTAGGATGTTGCTCCAAAACCCAGCCTTGTTCCTATACATAATTCTGGGAGGAAAAAACTGGGGGCTGTGACCATGATTGCTACAAGGTAAACAAGGGGGAACACATGACCAGGGAGGGCAATGGTAGGACTGGTGAAGGGAGCAATACTTATGTCTTCCATTATGTCTTTCAATCAGGTATATACGTTACCTTTTCATTGAAATTGCTCTTATATGTTCAATTAAATTGAACCTCATGGAAGGACTAGGATGACTTGAAATAGAGTGTATGCAGTGTACTAAATTACACCAATGGAAGGTCTTTTGAATTGGACTTAACATTTTTTAAAATAAGGAAAAAATATGTGTTCTTCAAAAGAATTACTAAGAAAATGAAAAGACAAGCCATAGAGATAAAATTTTAAGTCATAATTCTGATAAGAACTCTCAAAGTCAATAAGAAATCCAAAAACCCAATAAAAATAAATTGAACAGAAATGTTACTGCAAAATATGTAAGTGAAAAATAACACATGAAATGCTGCTTAAAACCATAAGTCTTTAGGGAAATGCAAATTAAAACGACAAGAAAAATTGACCTGCTACTTGAACCAAAAGACTGTATTGGTGAATGTCTGGAACAAATAGAACCCTCATACACTGGATGTGGTAATATAAAATCTCATAACCACTTTGGAAAACAGTTTGTCAATCTCTTCATACACTGAAAATACACCACTAATCATCCCACTTGTAGTTATTAACCCGAGGATAAAAGGATCTATGGCCACACAAAGACTCCTACCCTCATCTTTGTAACTGATACTGTCTAATAGCTCCAAATTGGAAACAGCCCAAATGTCTACTAATTAGTAGGTAAATGATGAAACAAATATCGACATATATCTATATGATGGATGAGTACTTAGCAATAATGGAAAAACTCTTGATACATGCAACAACATTGGTTAATCTCAAAGAATTTTGCTGAGAAAGAGAGGTCAAAAGCCAAACTTCTTTGCTCCGTCACAAAAAAGCCCATATTAAATGATTCCATTTATATAAAATTCTAAAAAATACAAATCTATAGTTTAAAAAAATGAGATCAATCCTTTCCTGAGGATAGGAGAGGGGGAACATCAGGAAAGTGAAAGTGAAAGTTGCTCAGTCGTGTCTGACTCTTTGTGACCCAATGGACTATATAGTCCCTGAAATTCTCCAGGCCAGAATACTGGAGTGTGTAGCCTTTCCCTTCTCCAGGAGATCTTCCCAACCCAGGGATTGAACCTAGGTCTCCAGCATTGTGGGCAGATTCTTTGCCAGCTAAGCCAAAAGGGAAGCCCAGGAACATCAGGAGGGTAGAATTAAAGAGGGCCATAAATTCTGTGAAAAATGCCATTGGTAATTTGATAGGGATCACATTGAATCTGTAGATTGCATTTGGTAGTATAGTCATTTTCACAATATTGATTCTTCTTACCTAGGAACATGGAATCTCTCTCTGTTTATGTCATCTTTGATTTCTTCAATTAGTGTCTTATAATTTTCTGTGTACAGTTCTTTTGTCTCCTCAGGTAGGTTTATTCCTAAATATTTAATTATTTTTGTTGCAATGGTGAATAGGATTGATTCCTTAATTTCTCTTTCTGATAAAGAAGTTGTGGTACATATACACAATGGAATATTACTAGGCCATAAAGAGGAATGCATTTGAGTCACTTCTAATGAGGTGGATGAACCTGGAACATATTATACAGAGTGAAGTGCATCAGAAAGAGAAAGATAAATACCATTTTCTAATGCATAAATACAAAATCTAGAAAAATGGTACTGGACAATTTATTTACAGGGCAACAATGGAGAAATGGACATAGAGAATAGACATATGGACATAGAGAGAGGGGAGGAGAGGGTGAGATGTATGGAAGGAGTAACATGGAAACTTACATTACCATATGTAAAATAGATAGCCAGTGGGAATTTGCTGTATGGCCCAGGAAACTCAAACAGGGGCTCTGTATCAACCTAGAGGTGTGGGATAGGGCAGGAGATGGGAGGGAGGTTCAAAAGGGAGGGGATATATGTATACCTATGACTGATTCATGTTGAGGTTTGACAGAAAACAACAAAAGTCTGTAAAGCAATTATTCTTCAATAAAAAATAAATTAAAAAATAAATTAAATTTTTAAAAAAGAGAACCATGAAGAAATATTTGTGTGTGAGGGATTTGTTCACTTAGTAGGTATAATATGTTTTTACATATGTAAAGATTTGTATGACATATGCATATGTAGTTTATTGCAAGTGTACTGTATTTCAATTATGCCTATATACATCTTCTAAAAACAGAATAAACATCTGACTGAAAAATAGATAAAAATAGATTTGAACAAGATTTTCATTCCCTAGTTAATTTTGTATGCAGAATTTCCCATTCACACATTACACTGATTCTAACAATGTATAAATTTATAAATGACACAATTTATCACACATGATATTCATTTACAAATTCACGCCTTGTGCCACATTTTTACTTTTGAATGTTTTATGCTAGCCTCACCATATAGTGTAAATTTAACACAATGTCCTTCAGATTTTCATTTTCAGGTTTAGAGATCAGTGTGCAGTAAGCACCCCTACCTCATAATCCCAATAGTGCCTCTTCAGGCTATTTGACCTGCACCAATGCAAAAAGGCTTCAAGTTTCTTTTAAAACTTGTGCCAAGAGACCTCAACTCCTCGGGGACTCAAGAGTCATAATCCTCTTTCATGTCACACTATTTTGATTACCAATCTGAAGAGACTATAGGTGCTTGCTTTCCACCTGAGGAGTTATTACAGCACCCTGATCTCATAATGATCCATAATCACTTTCGTTGACAAGTCAATCATCTCCTCCCTTTTTGTACCACTTTTAACTAACCATCTAAACACTTACATTTTATTTGACCATCCTGCCTCTTTTTCATCTTTCTAAAATTATTTTCATGCTTCTCTGAATAACTGATACCTTCTTTCTGTCATGCAGCCCATTATGTGGAACTCAGCTAGTATATTTGTGATAATTTTTCTCATCTGATCTGGTTTTTTAGTCATAATATAAAATAAGATGTTCAAAGATGCAGAGCTCCACTTACTGTGGAACCAATCATGATATAAGGTAAAGAGATAAAATTAGGAGACACCCTGATATCACCATATACCCAATCCAAAGTAGCTTATCTTCTTAAAATGGAGAAGACTCAGGCATGTCCCCTTTAATATATAAGGATGCCATGGGCAGTTCTTCTCAAGGTAATCTGCATATAACTCTCACCTTTAACCAGCTCATGAGCTTGGTCTCTGTCCCTCCACTTGTATTTCTATCAGGGTGTGATTAGCTGGGATGTGGCATAAGATCAAACTACACTTTGATCGCAATATCTTGAGCTAGAGAGAGAACTCTGGTATCATCAGTGCATAACAAACACCTCAGCAAAGATCTCCAGATTCTCAGTTGAAATTCCTTGTGTTAAAATTATTCTTTTTATTGATTTAGCAATGATCCCAAGTTTCAAGCCTGCCACCTATAAATCCCATTGATAAGCTTTTCTAACTGCCTGTGATAGTGAAAGTAAAGTCGCTTAGTCATGTCTGAGTATCTGCGACCCCATGGACTACAGCCTACCAGGCTTCTCCATCCATAGGATTTTCTAGGCAAGAGTACTGGAGTGGGTTGCCATTTCCTGCTCCAGGGGATCTTCCCAACCCAGGCATCAAACCCAGGTCTCCTGCATTGCAGGCAGACGCTTTACCTTCTGAGCCACCCATTTGTTTAACTTCACACCATGTATGGCTTAGGAGGGATACAGGCTTCACAGGTTCCTGTTCCTTCTGGAAAGGAGGAAAATAAAATTTCCCCCTGCCCTTCTCAGTTATTACTAGAGATCCTGTGATAACAGTAGATTAACCAGAGAAAACAAACCAATCTTGTAATACTTCTTTCGGAAAATAGAAAGCACGCCCCGTGTGTTACACAAGGCCAACAAAATTATGACACTCAAATTTGTTAAGGATATAACAAGAAAAGGAAATGAAATCAGGTTTGTAATTAAAAGAGGCAGAGAAGTAAATGAAGGCTGTCAAAGTGTAGAAACTTCTAGTGGTAGAGGTGCAATGTACACCATGATCAGTATAATTAATACTAGAGCATGGTATAGATAAAAGTAGTTAAGAGAGTAAATCCTGAGTTCCAATCACAAGGAAAATACATATTTTTATTTTGCAACTATATGAGATGATGCATGTTCACTAAACTTAATGTGGTAATCATTTCATGATGTGTGTAAGTCAAATCATCATGCTGTACACCTTAAACATACACCAGTGCTGTATGTCAACTATATCTCAATAAACTGGAAGAATAATTACATATATAAATATACCTACAATACATAAAACAGTTAACAAACAGTAGAAAAAGAAGAAAAGGAAAGACCAATATGGCTTATAAATATTGACAAGAGTTCTGAACATATTAGCATTTTGAATCTAACGATATATTAAAGAGATTTCAAGATTGGTTTAACATTCAAAAATTAATACTCTAATTTAGCAGGAAAAAAAGGAATAATGTATGCTAATATCAAGATTAAGAGAAAGTATGAAATCCAAGTTCGTTTACTAGAAAACCTTTCAGTGAAGCGCAAACAGAAGGAAACTTCCTTTTCTTGATGAAGGATATCTCTAATAACCCTGAAGCCTTCATTGTACTCAGTGGTAAACACTTCTCCTTAATTTGGGTACAAGAAAAGAATATTTACCACTGCCTTTTATTCAGTGGTATTTTTTTTAACTGTAAAAAAGGATACTACATGTCACCATGCACCAATAGGGATTATGTATTTATCCATACCCAGTATTTTGCAAAAGAAAGTGAACACAAAAGAACACATACATTCCATGGTACAAACAAAATATGAGCTTCAAAAAATTTCAGAACTATGGTGTTTGAAGTATAGGAAAGAAGGTGTGGAAAGTGATTGGGAGGAAAATCAAAGGGTTTTGTTGGCTGCTGAAGATACATTCTGAACTATGTCTTTTTACTTTCATCTTTACATTTTTTTTTAATGAAATGCTATTCATTTCTTTAATTTCAACCAGCATCCTCACATAAATGATTATCAAATTTAAATTCATAGCCCTGTTCTATCCAGAGAAATGAATCAATAGTACAAAAGGCCTTGATCTATATTCTTTAATCTTTTTTCCAGGTTATTGCATTTACCTATAATGTCTCTAATCCCCAACTCCATCACATGAAAGTATTTCAGCTTTTCAGGGTCCATCTCAAATATCTTTCTGGTAAGATTTCTCTGTGAAATTTCTCTCTATATTTCATTATGCTTGATTTTTAACTTTATTTATTTGTGTGTTGGCCACACTGTGTGACTTGTGGGATCTTAGTTCCCTGACCAGAGATTGAACCTGGGGCTCTTATCAGTGAGAGAGCGAGTCCTAACCACTGGACTGCCAGGGAATTCCCTGTAACCATTTCTTGATACATCACAACCCAGCTTGTGTACAACTATTAATCTACCATTTTCTCAAAATATCTTTTTTAGAAGTGCCTTGAAATTTTCTAATCTTTTATCCATTGGAGTACTGAAATCAATCCTTTAAAACTAGTGCTAAAAAGTACTTAACAAATTGCCCTTGTATCTAGGATCATGACCACCAGCTTTCAATTTTGATAAAAATATTTATTTACACATTGTTTTTGGTAATATTAACTATGGAAGGGAAGTTCGGTGTGTGAGAGAGATCAAGCTTCCAGGAAAAGTTCTGAGGAAAATCGTAAGCCCCACCTGAACAAAGACCATCTATTATCAGCAACAGGTCATGAGAAATACAAATATCTGTGATATATTGGTCATCCATTCTGAATATTGTTGGATCTGGCCCCCAAACTCTGCCAAGCCCCAGTTCAATCCCAGTTTCATCTAGATTGAAAGAGCACTTCCACTTCTGATGCCTTGGGTCATTTACAGTAAGTCCCCTACATACAGATCTTCAAGCTGTGAACTTTGAAAACTTTGAACATGCCCCTGTATGCCAGCTATTAGACTCTACTACTCTACTTTTCAAGGTACTGTACTGTAAGATTAACAATACTTATTTTTTGTGTATTTTTATTTGTGTGAAAAGTATTATAAACCTATTACAGTACTGTACTGTGTAGCTGATTTTGTTAGTTGGGTACCTAGGCTAACTTTGTTGGACTTACCAACAAATTAGACTTAGGAACTCACTCTCAGAACAGAGTTCATTTGTATGTAGGGGACTTACAGTATATGTCAGAATGGAGTGTCAGAATTGATAGTAATGAGGATACAAAGTTGGAAAAAAGGCAAATCTCGCTAGTGAAGAAAAATGAAATTAGACACAATTTGTAATGTGGTACTTAGGAAGGCAGTTTAACACCCTCCTTCTGTTCAACATACTTGTGGTTTTTCTCTGATTTCCATGTTTCTCATCTTTCAAAATCCTCATTGTTGTGTATGAAAGTGAAAGTGTTAGTGGCTAAATTGTGTCCAACACTTTGCAACCACATGGACTGTAGCCCACCAGGCTCCTGTCTATAGACTTCTCCAGGAAAGAATACTGGAATGGATTGCCATTCCCTTCTCCAGGGGAACTTCCCAACCCAGGGACTGAACCTGGGTCTCCTGCATTGCAGGCAGATTCTTTACCATCTGAGCAACCAGGAAAGCTGTGTATTACTATACATTTAATCGATATGTACATATTTTGCATTTTCTCCACTAGACATAGGCACATACTTCAAGGGTATACAGAGGATAATAATAAGTGTTTGGATTTTTTTTAAATCTCCTGGATGTTTTATGTTTTGAAAATTATAATATACACCTAGAGTATATAACATTCTATGTGCTGCTCTAAGAAAACCCTAGGTATGTTAGAACCATTTTTATGTCCCTATAAGCCCTGACTTGCATTCTCTGGTTCAGGAGCCTCCACTTCACACTTCTACCATCTACCCTGACGTGACAACATCTTACAGCTAGTCAACACTCTGGTTTATACTATTTTCTTAATCTTGAAACCTGAAACATGAGCCAACTTCCTGCAGTTCCTTTAAACCTACTCTCTAGTCTCATTGGAAATTCCCTTCAAGTTCTCTGTCTCATCTCAGTTCTCTGACCTAAAATATCACCCATCAAAGTGACTTCATGCAATTTTCTCTCCAATATAATATTGTCAGCCAGTTGAAAAACGTATTCTCTATTATCTTCAAATGCAGAAGAGTGGAAGCTGAGAAATTTTTAAAGAAAGTTCACTGACATCAGCTAAATTTCATGTTATCATTCTTCAAATGTGATCTCTATTTCTTGTTAATCATTTAATATTGGTGTGTTCAGTCTCCTCTTTTCTCATGCAAACATTATCCAAACATAGTTATGTTTACTATATCTTTTATTCTATTTCTGGGCTTCTCCCTCAAGAGCAGCCTTATTTTCAAACTTTCTGAGACATTAAGAAAACAGTCCTCAATTCATTTCTCTTGTAACTTCTCATAATGTTTTCGTAAACATGTCACTTTATATATAAATGTTACTAGCATATCATATACAACATATAATTTGTATATTGCATCTTATTATCTTATGTCTATGCATATTAAAATGTAACTGTGTTACTCTCATCCATTTTCTAGCCAGTTCTAAACTATAAACCTGTCTGTTGTGTTATTACTGTCCTTACTCTGGTCTTTTAGGGCCAGGTCCTAAAAATGATCCTCTCTTCTCTAGTGTATACATTTTTTTTTCCACTCTAAAAGAAAAGTAAACTAGTTAAAAAACAACCCTCCTTTTGAATATGAAAATATCTTTTAATCCTTCAGGTTCACTTTCTGCCCCTGCCTTTTATAGCTCAGGTGTTTCTGTCAAAATCATAGAGGCATTTTGATACCTGAGCTGGAAAGACTGTTGAAGGTAGGTTGTTTTTTTTTTTTTCTTAAAGATGGTAAACAAAGCACCTAAGAGTTAAAGAATTTTCTATGAACATAAGTGAGAATAATACTTAGATTTTCAAAATATAAAATTCAGTTTCCTTTCTTCTATTAAGCTATTCCTTCTCCATCCACCTTATATCTCTTGAAATTCTTGAAATTCTCTTGCAAATTATCTCTTGATAATTTGCAATTATCCTGCTCAACAAAGACTCAAATATTTTACTCCTACTTATTTCTTCCAAAAAAAGGAATGATTTCCTAAATTCTATAGATTCTACCAGTATAAAGTCCATTGTTACTCTTGCCAATGATATGGTCCCTGACCTTATGAAATCTCATCTGTGCAGTCATTACTTGAAGGCTATAAAAATAAGCTTCTAAATGATTCTTCAGTTATGTATTGTTACTAACTCCCAAACCCAAGCTATATTGTGTGCTGTGGTGTATTTACTTTTATAAAAGTGAGCTCTATTCAAAGTATGTCCTTAATTACTCTACTAAGTAAAAATACAATTCAATTTATGACATCCTACATCTATCATGCATTCAACACATGTCAAATGTAAATGATAGATCTTAAAGTTCTGCCACTGAGAAATAATTGAAAATAAAGAGATGTATTCAAATAGACAATAAAGGATGCTTCCTGTATCATAAGATTAAAATTATTGGTATACTGCATTTGAGTGGAGATTTAATGAACAAATAAACCTTCAGCTGTACAATTTGGCAAGACCTCTTTACTACGGTTTCCAGGAAATTCCACAGTATGACACTAGCCTCCATTTTCAAACTTACTTTGCATTTTACGTTAAGGATGTGTAAAAGTGAGAAAGATACACTGTTTTCTGAAACAAAAGAGCAATTTTTATATTATAATCACAAAGTTCAGGAAAGGGAAAAACACTGAAATAAGCAACACTAGTACCACACTCCTTGGAAGGAAAGTTATGACCAACCTAGATAGCATATTCAAAGCAGAGACATTACTTTGCCAACAAAGATCTGTCTAGTCCAGGCTATGGTTTTTCCTGTAGTCATGTATGGATGTGACAGTTGGACTGTGAAGAAGGCTGAGCGCCAAAGAATTGATGCTTTTGAACTGTGGTGTTGGAGAAGACTCTTGAGAGTCCCTTGGACTGCAAGGAGATCCAACCAGTCCATTCTGAAGGAGATCAGCCCTGGGATTTCTTTGGAAGGACTGATGCTAAAGCTGAAACTCCAGTACTTTGGCCACCTCAGGCGAAGAGTTGACTCATTGGAAAAGACTCTGATGCTGGGAGGGATTGGGGGCAGGAGGAGAAGGGGACGACAGAGGATGAGATGGCTGGATGGCAACACAGACTCGATGGACGTGAGTCTGAGTGAACTCTGGGAGTTGGTGATGGACAGGGAGGCCTGGCGAGTTGTGATTCATGGGGTCACAAAGAGTTGGACACGACTGAGCGACTGAATGAACTGAGTACCACATGAAAAACATGTGTTTCCTCCAACAGTAGAAAGCCACTGCAATTTAAATAATAGTCATCCAGTGGCACCAATGGGCTTCCCAGGTGTTGCTAGTGGTAAGGAACCTGCCTGTCAATGCAGGACACATAAGAGATATGGGTTTGATCCCTGGGTTGGGAAGACCCCTTTGAAGAATGCATGGCAACCCACTCCAGTGTTCTTGCCTGGAGAATCCCAGGGACGGGGGAGCCTGGTGGGCTTCCATCTATGGGGTTGCACAGAGTCAGACATGACTGAAGCGACTTAGCAGCAGTAGTAGCAGCTTCCCCAATCACAGGCAGGGGCAAAGATTCAGCTGCTCTTAAAATTTTACCATGTTATTTCCCCCATAATCTTTCGCTTTATGCAAAAAAAACAAAAAAAATGTCTCTCAGAGAAGGTTAAAACAAGAAAACAAACAAAAAAAGTAAAAGCTGAGTCTTCATCACTCTACCTCTAGCTGTGACACTGATTTATGTTTTTAAAGCTCTCAAGGAGCAGCTGCAGTTGCTGTTTCACAACAAAAAAGAAAGAAGGCCAGGGAATTATGTGATAAAATCATTTTTCCACAATAAATAAGGAGAGGATTATGTTAGGTAAGAATAATACAGTAAATACAGTGGATCTGAGAAAGAAAGAGAGCAGCTATGCCCAGGAGAGCCTGCAAGCAAGCTTGGTAACAGGGCTTCATAAAACACCACCCCCAGCAGAGGAAAGCCATTCCCCAGCCCTGCTTCAATATGTGACCCATAGATCTTCTGGTCCCTGAAGACCCGTCTCTCGCCATTTACCGGAATGACCAATCACAACCTCAAGAGTCTTATGTTTAGAACGTGGAGCATCCTCACCGGCTTGACCTGAGGTTTCAGTTATGAGGCCTGAAGGAGCCACAAAAGGTGGGCATTGTGGGAAGACAATCAAGAAAATAAAGTTAAAGCCTGAATTTAATAAAACAGGAGAAAAAATAAAAGTAATGTTTTCTGAGGGACAGAGAGTACAGTAGTACTAAAAATATAGCTAGGCCGTTCAGAAACACGGGAAGTATTTCTGAGGTAAAACAAAAACAAATTTTGATAGTTTAATTCTTAGATTATTTCAAGTTGTTTCAGGTTTGGATATTCAAGTAAATACTATGACATGTTAGCACGTTCATGAACCAAAAAGAGTTGGAAAAGGATAGCGTCAGGGCCCTAGGGAGGAGGTTTATCTGAGGCTGATTTTATTTGTGTACAATCCTGTAATGGCTAATCATCACTAATGATGGTCATTGTGAGGGAAATGATACTACACAACTTCTGTTTTAGAAAAGTGAAGTAAAAGCAAATGTTTCCCTATGTGGATTGCTATTTTCAATAATCCTATTCAAAATGTGTATTAGTATCTTGAATGATTAATATAAAAATAACAATACATACTTTTGAATTATTGTGTGAATCCAAAGACATACAGTGCTTAGAATAATGCCTGACATGTATTAGACACTCAATAAGTTTCTCTTCTATTTAATATTATGTTAGACTTCTGTGGCAACTGCTTTGAACAATTCAAAAATTAATTAAAACATAAATCTTCTCAAGCAAATTACAGTTTTAAAAAGGAGACTGCTTGTGTATGTATGTAAAACTACATGTGTAAGGGTGTGTGTGTGTGAAAAACAGGGTTTATATGCTAACTTCTGTTCTTCTCTTCCCAGTCATTCAAAATCCTACTTTATAGGTCATATGTATTATAGTTTGTGGTATTTTAAGTTTGCTTTGGTTAATTATAATTGGTTATAGGAGAGGAGGTGTTTTTCAGGAAGGTCACATTTCTGACCATGACTATTCTAGCAACTTTCATGAGAAGTTCTTAGAAATGACTCCTCAAAAAATCCTTTGAATAAAATACAGGGAATGATTGGAGAGGAACAAGCAACTGTAGAAACACCATTTAGTGTTTCCATAAATTAGTGAATCAAGTTAAAGGGCAAATTCTACTTACACTCCAGGGCTCTCTATTAGAAAATTATGTATTTTCTTTGTTTACCATTGCTTTTCAACATAGGATTCTGGCCCAATGACTCTTCTTGTTATGAGGTTCCTTTCTGCAGAGAGCTAGCTGCTGGGTCTGGGGATCCAGTCTGCAGTCTGTGCTTGGAGAAGCCAATGGTGCACACAGTCCAGATGTTTTATGAGATGTGAAATTATATAACTATGCAAAGAATTTCTTTTTAGGTAAATAATGATCACATTAGAGTAAATGATTTAGTCTTCACCATGTGAAGACTAATTCTGTTTTATGCCCCTTTCAAGTAAAGATATGAAAACTGCTGTACTGAGATCTGTAGTGATCCTGAATATAGTTTTCTGGAGAGTTTCAGTGATCCCTCTGAGGCACATTCTCTGCACTCTCTTTGCCCAGGCAATAGGTTTGCTTCTCATTAGTTAGGAGAGCCCAGAGTGTTTTTCATCATACCATGGAATTCTCATCTCAGAAAGACAAGACAGGGAATTGCACAGCTCTAAGTTAACCCTGATGTTCATTAAAGGACCCAGCTTTGTCAGGAGAGTGGGTAGTGATCATAACTTCACAGTGGGCTCTGGGGACAAGTCTCTGTTTAAGAATAGGTTTGAGTCATTCATTAATAATAGCACACCTGTCCAGAACAAATAACAATCTATGAAGCAGGAAGCCATTGCTTTTAATTCACCTAAACTCAAAGTCCAAGAGCAAGAATTCTGCTTTCTAAGTTCCACATAGAAAACTAAAGACCATATAAAATGTCACCAAACTGGAGCTCTCCTAATAACTTGAGATGTGAATTTAAGGATGAGCTCACAGAAAGCCTAATATTACAATATACATTTACTTAATATATGAATTCTAAATAAACCTTCTATGATGAGTAAAATGTAGAGACATGAATGAGAAGCGTTCCAAATATTTCAAACATTGGGCCCTTACTATAGGAAATTGCCTTCCAAGAACATAGAAAGGCTAGAAATAGTAAACTGCAATACAAAAAGAATCCAAGTGAGAAACATTAAGGAGAAAAAAAAAAAGGTGATACCAGAGAACACACGATATTAATACTCCTGGCTGGAACCCATACGCTTACATTTCCTAAAACATGATTGGAAATGCTCTCATACTCCCTTCTGTGTTCAAAACAAGAACAACCAATACTGCTTCTCCCTGACTGCTCAACTCACGAACTGTCTCACCCACCGCTCTGCCAGTCACTTTCAGCACATGCTAGCTGTGGGTTTCAGAGGTAGGGATTTTTCTCCCGTTTCTCTATACTCTTATCTTCAATCAGTACCTGCTGGCCTCCCATTGGAAGTGTGCAACAGGAAGTCACTTGGCAATTGAACTGGAAAAATTAGAATTTGCACATCCCCAGCCCAGCAATACACAGGAAGATTTAGAAAGGCGGGGCCAGGCCGAGAGTAAGAGTTAAGGTGTTAGTCACTCAGTCATGTCTGAATCTTTATGACCCAGTGGACTGTAGCCTGCTAGGTTCCTCTGTGGGATTCTCCAGACAAGAACGCTGGAGTGCGTTGCCATTCCCTTCTCCAGGGGATCTTCCAGACCCAGGAAGCAAACCCAGGTCTCCTGCAGGTGGATTCTTTTCTGTATGAGCTACCAAGGAAGCCAGGCTAAGAATCAACATATAAATAACTAGAATGACGTGTTATATGAAAAATGAGAGGCCCAACTCCTATGTCTAGAATCTAAGAAGTCCTTGCTTTTATGTTTGTTTGAAGTATTGTTGGTGTCAGCTACAAATTGGTGCTTGCCAAGGGCATTTGCCATCCACCTCTGAGGAGACTGAACCTTGTGCTACTGTAGTTGTTGACCTCCAACATGCCAGGAAAGGAGTTCAAGGTAGAGAATGATGCTCTCTGTGCTCCAGGGAAACTGTTGGAAAATATCTATAGATCATTAGATATTTTTAGGAACTAAATCATGATCCCAATTCTTGCATCTCTTCATATTTAGAAAGTCACTAAATCCCTTCATGGT
Organism: Bison bison bison; assembly: GCF_000754665.1. Classification (NCBI taxonomy): domain Eukaryota; kingdom Metazoa; phylum Chordata; class Mammalia; order Artiodactyla; family Bovidae; genus Bison; species Bison bison. Next base: position 1,096,536 of record NW_011495026.1, on the reverse strand, counting down.
GATATCGGCTCCTGGTGACTAGCAGAAAACCTATTATAAGATCAGGGCTTGATTGCATGAACTCTCCCTTCACCAAAATCACATATATTGATCTTCCTCCACTGCCTATTTGGAGTATGTTCTCAGAGCTATCTGAGGTGTTGTCTCCCTTGCTTCAGTCCTCATTTTGCCCCAAATAAAACAACTCACAACTCTCATGTTGTACATTTTTTTCAGTCAACCTTGGTATCTGGGACATTATATTTACAATGTAAACTTCATGTTCTATTGAAAACACTAGATTTTGTTTTTTCCTAATCCTTAGATATCTGATTTTGGGTCCTTCATTTTGGATTTGCACCACAGTAGGATAAATCACCAGTATATTTAGCTGTCTTTTTTACAAATATTGTTGAATTAGAAGTCAGTTTTGAGACATTTGATAGGAATGGTGGGCAGATATGACAGCAAAGATGTAAAATGTACTTGGAGACATCAACTCAGCTGATGAAGACTGTTGGCCTGTCTCAATACACCGTTAAAACTTCCATTTCTCCACTTGAATTACACTTATTTGTATCTCTTTACGACTGCTCTACTGCAGTGTTATATAGCCCCTTGTCCAAATATCTTTTAAGTAGATTTTTAAAGATCTTCTTTGTGAAATACCATATCTCAAAGGGAACACAAAGAGTTTTAAAGTCTTTTAAGCTTCCATTTATTTACTGAGATAAGGCTTACTCTCACAAACTTGGCTAATATTTTTTACCGATTAATGAAAGCAACTAGAGATTTGGAAAAAAAAAAAAAAAAAGCAACAGATAATTAGAAAACCTGGAATTACTTAAGTTCTTACTTTCTGTAGAATTCAGAGCCAGTGTAGATTTCACAGCATAAATTGAAAGATTCATCAAATCATAAAATTTCCTGCTCTCACTGCCAACTTTTTGGTCTTCACAAATTATTTAATCTCTTTCTCTTACCAGATACTGAACACATATATAACAAGTACTATGATAAACTTCTCCTATGACTAATCTCATTTAACTCTCACAGCAACCTTAAACTTTGATTTCTATAAATGAAATTTATAAGAATTTCAATAAATTTGAAATTTATAGGATTCCTATAAATGAAAGTTGAAGTTCAGATAGATAACTTTCTCAAGGTCAGTTTGTAAATTTGGGAGCTAGAGTGTTAAATGATAATTGCTGATTCCAAAGTCTCTGTGTATTTAGCATGCAACAGACCACCTCTCTCTTTAAGCTATGTTGGTTAGTTTTTCAGGAAAGGATAAATAAAAACAGGTACTTTTAGGACTATAAGAAATAGGTGAAATAACAGATATTAAAAAATGACTACTCTCTGGTACCACATAAACCAGTTCATAAATTTGTATTTTTTACATTCTCCTAGGATAAAGCAAAACAAACAAACCAAAAAAACAAACAAACAAAACAAAAATTTGACAATGATGCCCATTTTAGTATCAATGAGTTAATTCAAGTCTTATATTGTAGAAGTTTCCCCTTAAACTTGAAAGACAATAATATAAGTCAATATTGACAAAGTACAACTCATTTTAGAGTTATAATTTAAACAAAATGTTTAAAGTATTTATTTACAAGTATATATTGAATGCCAATAATATGCCAGGAACCATGTTAAATTTTAAACTGTTAAGAAGGAAGAAATTTTGAGCAGATACAGAAGAGCACAACAGGGAAACAGCCCTATTATGATGGCATATATTTCATCCACCTAAGCCAATATCAAAGGTCAGTGACTTGGAAGAAACAAATCTCTCTCAGAATATCTGTCCCAGAGTTGGAATCAAACTGTGGACTATGATTATGCACAGAAGGGTTTCCTTTCCTGTCTCACTTCTACCTCTAAAAAGTCCAGCGGATGGTTTAGCAAGATCATTTTGACTAGTTCAGCAGCAATGGCAAGACTTTAGTAAAAACTGTTTAGACTTAAAAATATAGAAACTGGAATATATGATGTATCTGTTTTAGCATTTTAAAAATAATAATCACATAATATCACTACTCACTACTTAATTGTTAATGTCTTAATTAATTCAGTGATGTGATAGAACATTTGAGATAATATTAATCCACACTTGTAAATCTGCTAATTTTCTTTTCCCTATAAAAGAAGAACCAAATTTTTCACTCTGGAAAAAAGCTCATCAAGAGTTTCAAGCATACAGCATAGACTACTGGAAGAGTAACATAATTTGTCACTGTTATTTTTTCCCCCAGCACTTCATGCTCTCAGTTAATAAAATTATTTGACCTAAACAACTAAAACAGCAACTTCTTCATTGTTCATGCTGTGAAACAAAAACTAGCTATCCCTTCCTTGTACTTTTGACAGAATTAAATTGCATTTCTGATGTGTCAAACTGGAGAATATCTTGTTAGTTCATGACAGGGTGCAACACAAATATATGCATAAAGTATATTCCAATATGACAAATTATAGATCCTTTTAATATTAAATACTAGCTATCAATTCACACATCTGTACAGCAATAGTTCAGATTTTTAAAAAGTAACAAATGGAAAATAACCTAAGTAATACAGTTCACATAAAGTGTGAGCAAGTTATTTTTTGTCTGTCTTCTAAAAATTCAAAACTGCTTCTAATTCCTTTTTTTAAATTTAGTACTATTTGCAATACAGTATTCCTATAGAGTTTTATGATCCTCAGTTACAGTGTAGTACTGGATTGTATATTGGTACCATCATTATAATGGCAAGTTTGCAAATTTAAATTATTTCCTTTGGTGTCAGCATTCTTCAAACTTAAAATGGGGAAGTAGCTGTCATTATTTGTCTTTAATTATTATATTATAAAATATGGGTTTACTTATATAATATATGCATGTTTATTGCAGGGATGTAGCTTCAAAGAACATTAAAATGTGAGACAAAATTAGGGATAGGGAGGGAGGGAAGAAGAGAAACAGAGAGACAGAGAAGCAACCAATATGTCTGAAATTGGATCTGGACAACAAACAACATTTGAATCATTCTGGTTTACTAAATCATCTGAGAAAATCATTGTATCTTTTCTGTATAAGAAGTTTTCATGCTATGTACTAGATTATCTTGCCAGCCTGTGCACCACTAATAAAGTCAGAAATCAACACCTAAGCCAAACAGTCATTCCTCAGTCATCCAGGAGTTAATGGGGTAGACTGAAAAATAATATCAGTAGTATTTAAGTTCTATTCTGTCTTCATCACTTACTAGCTATGTGATCTTGGATAAGTTATTTAACTTCTTTGCATTTCACTTTTAACATCTCTAAAATAAGGAAAATACTATTAACTTTCCTAACTTAGAGATTATCATCTCTAAAAATTTAAAACTGGTAATGATATATTTTAAGTGTTCTGTATTGCTTAGTGACTAAACAAATCAATTCCATAAGACTTTTAATGGGTTGTAGCACAAAGAGACTGCAAAGGGGTAAGAATTGACAGTATTTGTGCAAGCTTGCTCAGCTGTGTGACACCATGGACTGTAGCTCACCAGGCTCCTCTGTCCATGGGATTCTCTAGGCATGAATATTAGAGTGGGTTGCCATGCCTTCTTCCAGAGGATCTTCCTGACTTGGGGATCAAACCCACATCTCTTAGGGCTCCTGCATTGGCAGCTGGGTTCCTTACCACTAGCACCACCTGGGAAGCTCACATAGCAGTATACTGAGATAGAAATAATGACACCTCAAAAATTTGTAGGATAGAAGAGCACAAGCTACAAAAAATGTATATACACTGATGTCCTATATCTCTGGTTATCAGCATCTCTTTGAGAAATTTTAATACTTCAGGTCTTCCAACAGAGAAAATCTTTTAGATGTTATGGAATGTGACCAGGTGGTTACCAGTGCACTAGAGGGCAGCAATTATGAGCAGTTCTAAGAGAATAAAATTATGATGTGCTAGTGAAACCTTAGTGATAGTCCAATTATAAAGATGTTTAATTATACAACTGCTAATTAGTTTTTCATACTTTCTTATGTCTCAATTTTTTCCTTACAAATCAAAACCCCTATCACTTGAAGGTATATGACATAACTTTGTTCCCAATGACCGAAAAGAGTCAAATATAATACTTGACCTAATCTATGATAGCCCTCAGATTTAGACCAACAGATGAAGTGATTTCCATGTGTGCTAAATAAATCTACTGCAATGAAATACAATTTGAGAGAAAATAATACATCTTAAGTTGTCAGCTTTATATGTCTGACACAGGGATGTAAGTCAAGGTCAGAGATAAAGTGGGATTCACAGTAGCCTAGAATGAACATTCTCATCATTAGTGTACCTAAGAAATGTTTCATTTAGGATGTAACAGTTTTTAGCAGACCAACAAAACAAGTTTATTTTTTATTCATGTGATGATCCAAATAGGTGCTAGTCAGTTAGCTGCCTAGTGACTGGCTCTTCTCCAAGAAATGATTCAAAGATTCTTCTCATTCGTTGTGCCAATGTCTATCATCATCTGAGCTTCCCTGACAGCTCAGTTTATAAAGAATCTGCCTGCAATGCAGGAGACCCCAGTTTGATTCCTGGGTTGGAAACATCCCCTGGAGAAGGGATAGGCCATCCACTCCAGTATACTTGGGCTTTCCTTGTGGCTAAGCTGGTAAAGAATCTGCCCTTAATGCAGGAGACCTGGGTTTGATCCCTGGGTTGAGAAGATCCCCTGGAGAAGGGAAAGGCTACCCACTCCAGTATTCTGGCCTGGAGAATTCCATAGACTGTATGGGGTCACAAAGAGTTGGACAAAACTTAGTGACTTTCACTTTCACTTTTCATCATCATCTGCATCCAGTCAGAAAAAAAAGATGAGGGGATGGGAAGGGGAGAGAAGGTCTCTTTAAATGCCTGGGCTGAAAGTCACACATAGCAACTCTTTTGACATTCTATTGGTGGATTCAAGGTTATGGACAAATCAGAATGCAAGAGAAAAAAGAAACAGCTAGCTAATAACAACCCCACAGTATGGAAAGAGGGTTGTAGATTTCCATGGTGAAAAATCATCTTTGAGACATATCAAATGAAACTACTTATTTTAAGTGTAGGGTTGCCCTTTTTTGGATGCAAAAGGATGGGGGATTTGCCAGCCATCACAGGGCTCAGACCCGTTTTAACATTGTCCAAAAAAAGTTCAATGATGAAGTGAAGAATGGAGTAAAAAGTTTGTTTGTAACAGCGAAAATTTTAAGAAACCCTAAAATAGATTCACATACAAACACCAAATAGAAAACCTTGCTGGGATTTCTGTGGTGGTTCAATGGCTAAATTCCACATTCGTAATACAGGGGGCTCAGGTTCAATCCTTGGTCAGGGAACTAGATTTTACCTGCCACAACTAAGAGTTCACATGTGTCAACTAAAAACCCACATGCTGCAAAGAAGATCAAAGATCCCACACATCACAATAAATACCCAATGCAGTCAAATAAGTTAATAAATAAATATTTATGGATAAGAAAGCTGTGGTACATATACACAATGGAGTATTACTCAGCCATTAAAAAGAATACATTTGAATCAGTTCTAATGAGATGGATGAAACTGGAACCTATTATACAGAGTGAAGTAAGCCAGAAAGAAAAACACCAATACAGTATACTAACGCATATATATGGAATTTAGAAAGATGGTAACAATAACCCTGTATGAGTCAGCAAAAGAGACACTGATGTATAGATCTGTCTTATGGACTCTGTGGGAGAGGGAGAGGGAGGGGAAATTTGGGAGAATGGCATTGAAACATGTATAATATCATGTATGAAACGAGTCGCCAGTCCAGGTTCGATGCACGATACTGGATGCTTGGGGCTGGTGCACTGGGACGACCCAGAGGGAGGGTATGGGGAGGGAGGAGGTTTCAGGATGGGGAACACAGGTATACCTGTGGCGGATTCATTTCGATATTTGGCAAAACGAATACAATATTGTAAAGTTTAAAAATAAAATAAAATTTAAAAAAAAGAAAGAAAATCTTATTGGTTTGATACGAAGTGAAAGGAAATTTATAATCATTATTTTATATCTTCTGGCATTTACTTAATAAAAGCTTGAGTAATATTTTAAAGTAATTATTTAGCTTACCAAATTATATTTGTTAATTAATTAACCAAATTATTATATTCTTTTTTTGCAAACAGGCCTAAAGTTTACCTATCTAGTTTAATGTCCCATGAAATCCAGAGAAGTTTAAGATATCAATGAATATCTTGTGCTTAAAGAGTTCCTTGAAGAGTTTCAGTGGCACAAAACTAATTATTTTCTTAGATGTCTTATTCCATGACAGTGTAACTGTATTGAATATACAGTTGAATATTGAATATAAGGTGTATTTAAAGACATGCCTTATATTCAAATAACAATGTATCCGTCTTGGTCTCTTGAGCTTCTATAACAAAACACCATAGACTGACCCTGGAGAAGGAAATGCAACCCACTCCAGCACTCTTGCCTGGAAAATTCCATGGACAGAGGCTACAGTCTACATGTACTGTAGGCTACAGTCCATGGGGTCGTAAAGAGTCAGACACGACTGAGCAACTTCAGGTAGCTTTTAAACACCAGATATTGATTTCTGAAGCTTCTGGAGGCTACCAATCTTAAATTAGGCCAGCAGCATGACTGGGTGGAAATTTCCCAAGTGGTGGTAGTGGTAAAGAACCCGCCTGACAATGCAGAAGACATAAGAGACACAGGTTCAATCCCTGGGTCAGGAAGATCCTCTGGAGTGGGGCATGTCAAAGCACTCCAGTATTCTTACCTGGAGAATCCCATGAACAGAGGAGCCTGGCTGGCTACAGTCTATGGGTTGCAAAGAGTAGGATGGGACTGAAGCGATTTAGCACAGAAAGATGGTGATTGGGTAAGGACTGTCTTCCTGATGGCGGACACTGGTGGGCAACACTTCATAAAAGCTTGAGAATGTTTGGGTTATATTGTGATGACTCAGGAGGTCAAGCTGGAGATAAGGTTCTCTGAAACTGTCAATTTCTTGCCTTTTATGAGCACTGAGTTCACATGAAGATATGTAAATTAAAGCACTAAAAACAGCTTCTGGCATTCAAACAACCAGGAGCTGCCAATGAAAACTAGAATGTATAGTATTTTTTCCTGCAGTGCTTATTTTCTTACACAAATTGTACGTTAGTCTCTGAACAATACCAACATGCTGATCATGCTAATGATTTTCATTTATTTTACTACTGAACATTAAATTAATATAATTTGAGCAAATGGATTATTCAGCCATTAGTAACCTGTCTTTTATAGTATTTGGTATCTGAAGTCAAAATATGCTAAACCAAAATGAAACAACAAACAGAACCAAATTGAAACTATTTTATTGACACCTACAGTAATTTTGAGTAAACTAATGACAAATGATTGTGGTTTTTGTTTGGTATACTGTTGATGTTTTCATATTTTATTTGCTGGACATATAAGAAATCCCTCCTTTTCTCTTAAACAATATATAACATAATACATAAGTAGAATATGCTTTGTAAAACATAAGTGAGATATTTGTAAGATATATATATATATATACACAGACACACACACACACACACACACACACACACACAGATTTTTTCCTCCCAGCATGACCCTCCAGAATTTGGAAACTCTCATACAGTATTGTTTTCATGGCAATATATAACTATTCACATTAAGTTCAAAAGAATCTATCCTCCTTTGTATCAAGATAGAATTGGAAATATTGTCTAAGTAACCGAGTCCTTCCCTAGAATGCCATATTTGAGAAGAATGCTAATATAATCAGATATGAACAAACAGAAAACTAAGTTTAACTTTATGGAGCCAATGCCTACAAAATCCTTTTGGGAAAATTGGCCTTATATCTGGTTTATACTCAGTCTTTGAAGTAAGAAAATTTTGGGGTGGAGTAGGGGGTAGGGAGGGAATCTCAAGAATCTTAAGCTACCTTAGAATCATCTAAGAGAGAGAAATTTGCCCAAACTTATAGGTAGGCACTACAGGTAAAATCTGATGGAGAGTTTATGGCTTGGTTTCAAACCCTTAAGATGCTTTTAAAATCCTAATCTGAGGTTGCTTATGAAATCTTCTAACAAAACAACTTATGTCTGTATACTAAATTAATATTCTTGTCTCCCTATATATGATTAGACCAAATCTAAGGACACAGGTCTTAGTTTGCAATAAAGAACAATCTCTCTTTGAGATTATTTTTGGTCAAAAGAGGAGTAATTGTACAGTGAAATTTTGTGTTTAAGTAGAAAACTATGTTCTTCTATAGCCCTTCCCTGTTAGCAGTTTGAAACTGTACTCTATTTCTTTAAACAATTCTTTTCCTCTCCACAAATTAGAAGTAACTGATGGACACACAGATTCTGTCTTACCTGGATAAAACTTAATTGACTCTTACAATTTTGTTACCTTACTGCAACACAACAGTACTAGGTCCTATTACCTTGCCCAGATTGTTCATCCTTACCAAATTTTCAGTTCTTTGGGTAATCTCTCCAACCTAACTCTTCCAATTTTCCTTCCTTCTGCCTGACTCAGCATCAATGAGAGCTAAATATTGGCTTCTGATATCTGCATTCAGACTCTAGATTTCCTTGCAAATGACCATTTTATCCCATGGATCTGAACAAAGCTCTGTAAACTCAGTGAAGCCCAATGACTTCCACCACATGACCTGCCCCCAAAGCAAACCATGGGCTGGCTAATTTCTCCACAGACAAGCTGCTATCTGGACCATTGAGAAAGTCAATGAAATCTTCAGATCTTATAGGTCCTTATGTAAGAGGTAAACAAGACTGGACAACATCACCAAAAGCTTGACATCCTAGCTTGAGACATTCAAGAAACTCAAGCAGTGGTGCTAACTAACTGAAAGATTTTTCTCTTATACAACTCAAATCCACAAGACTGGTATCCTCATGGATAATTCTGGAACTTTAATATAACCTCTTTTGTTAACATCTCTTTTTTTCATTTTGGCCATTTCCTAATCCTGCAACCCTAAAACAAACAAACAGACTAATAAATTAAAACAAACAAACCCTGGCCTTTACCACCATCACTCAACAGATGGTCCAACTAGCGTTATGGAACAAATTCCAAGAATCCTCCAGAAACTGTCTTACATTCTGCCTCACTCTATTCTAGAGATTTAATTTTGCCTCTGACCTGTTCAGTGACAGTGTATACTATATTTATTTTTGACAATGTTGGATTTGATCTAAGTCTCATACACCCCAAAAGCACTGATGTTTGAGAAATCTCATCCCAAAGTGATCCCAGAAACACCTAATTGCAGGAAGGCCATCCTGCTCTCTCATATCCCAGATCTGTCTTTGCTTTCCCTCAATGATTTAAATTAAAGCCAGCCTCAATCCTTCCTTAGGAGTCTCATAAGACTCAATGATGACTCCCTTGTTTACCTGCCTCTATAAACCCTAGGTTACTCTCCTTTTCTTGTAGACACTTTTAATAATGAAAATTATTCTCATTGCAATAGTCATCTCCTTTACTGTCCTGTGGATTTTGTCTATTGTACCTTGTGCTTAGTTGCTCAGTCATGTCCGACTCTTTTTGTTCCTTACTGCTACCAAATTCACCATCTAGGTATATAATTTTTTTTTAAGTGTTAATCTTATCCAATTATTGAGTATAAGTTAAACAAATACTGTTGACAGTCTTTATACATATTGACGTCTGGATACGATTCCTAATGTTGATAAAATGACAGAATAGGATAGGCATAGTTAATAATAGTAATTGATTATTTTTTACTTGCTCCTAAATGCTAAATCACACTTTGGCCACCTGATGCGAAGAAATGATTGATTGGAAAAGACCCTGATGCTTGGAAAGATTGAAGGCAGGAGAAGAAGGGGATGACAGAAGATGACATGGTTGGATGGCATCACTGACTCTATGGACATGAGTTTGAGCAGAATCAGGGAGTTGGTGGACAGGGAAGCCTGGCATGCTGCTATCCATGGAGCTGCAAAGAGTTGGACATGACTGAGCAACTAAATTGAACTAAAATGCTAAGTTACTTCAATCATGTCTAACTCTTTGCAACCCTCTGGACTGTAGCCCACCAGGCTCCTCTGTCCATGGGATTCTCCAGCAAGAATGTTAGTGTGGGCTTCTGTGCCTTCTTCCATGGAGTCTTCCCAACCCAGGGATCAAATATGCATTATTTTTGTCTTCTGCATTGGCAGGCAGGTTCTGTTTTGATTCTTCTAAAACTGTATTATGGGGACTTCCTTGGCAATCCCTGGTTAAGACTGCTTTCCAATGAAAGGGGGTTGTGGGTTCGATCCCTGGTTGGGAAGGTGAGATTTCACATGCCTAAGGGCAAAGGAACCAGAACATAAAATAGATGCAAATTATAATAAATTCAGTGGAGGCTTTAAAGCTGGTTCAGATAAAAAAAAAAAAAAAATCTTAAAGAACTGTACCATGAGTACTGAGTAGCAGCTTTATATTGGTTTATTTGTTTCAATTAAATCAAAATTTATGGTATCACCAAAGAAGAAATTGTAAAGGCTATGCTGATTCAATTAGATCAAAGAGATGAAAGTGGCCTCATAACTGTGTGTGTATCTGTGTTTTAAACCAATAATGGGAAGGAAGACCTAAATTTTATTATTGATAAAGTACAATACCTTATTTTAGTTGTTCAGAAATCAGGACTCTGAAACATTTATAAGATCTTAACCCCCCGCCGCCACCCCCTCCTAACTATCCATCCATCATTCAATCTCCACTTTTTAACCTTCTAACTTTCTCACAACTCCATTTTTCAGTAATGTATTATCTTTGTGTGTGGCTATTAAAAACAAAACAAAGAACATCAATACAATGATCATTATGTTGATATTCAACAATTTTTATTGATGATATTGATAAGTTATGCTTGGAGTAAGAATGCTTTCAGTCTTGGTTGAAGGTATATAACTAGAGATTCTTTAGCTAGAGATTCCAGTAAATGTAGTGTGTGTGCGTGTGCAGGATTCAGTTATTCAGTTACCATGTTAGAGGTGTTATGAAAACTTCACATGCTATAAATGCTAAGTTAGTCTTTAATCCTTTAGCCACTTACTCTGACAATAAAATTGGTTTTCAATTCCGCCTTAAATTTTTATGAATGGGGTTTCCCTGGTGGTGTGGTAGTAAAGAATCCGCCTGCCAGTTCAGGAAACACAGGTTCATCCCTAGTCCTGGAGGATCCCACATGCCTCAGAGCAACTAATCTGGTGCACCACAACTATAGATCCTCTGCTCCAGAACCCAGGAACAGAAACTACTGAGCCCACACGCCACAACTACTGAAGCCCTTATGCCCTAGAGCCTGTTCTCCACAAGAGAAGCCTCTGCAACTGGAGAAAAGCCCGTGTCACAACAAAGACCCACCATAGCCAAATATAAATACATAAATAAAAATAAACATTAAAAATGTTTTAACAAATTTAAGGAAAATAAGCTTGTATATATTAAATCAATAGAATTTATTCTTTTAATTTTTAAAACTAGAATTAAGGTATGTGTATGTGAGAGCATAAGTATACGTGCATGTAGCATTATGGCATTGTGATTACAGGAAGTGCTGAAAGCATGCAACACTTCTATCATCATGCACACATACACCACATTTGAAGGGCTTCCCAGACATCAGATGCTACGTGAATGGAATATTTATTCTTGATTAGACATTGTTAGGTAGTTAGAATAGGAAAAAGGAGTCCAGAATGGCGGTGGCTAAAAGACAAGGAAGGGAAAAGCCCACAAAAATAGAACAAAGGAAGGTCCGAGGACTGGAGTGAGGACCTCAGGTAAATAAACAGCATTCCTGGCTAGCCTAATTTACATAGGGCAGTCCCAGGGAGAGGAGAAAAAAAAACATAAAAAGAGGAGCCAAAATTGGGCTGGGGCCTCTCTTCTCTCTGCGTCTTTGGGTCAGCATTCCCTCATGCCTCAAGGATATATTTTCCTTCACTTTCTAAATAAAACTGAGCTGTAACACGTAGCTGTAACACTGTCCCAACTGAGAGTTGTAACACTGGTCCATCCATCGCTTCAAATTTTTGTTGCAATGAGACAGAACTGAGGAAATTACAAACTCCCCTGAAAGACATTTTTTTAAAAGACCTATTACAGGTCTAGAGATTACAAATTTATCAAGTGATATGAAAATCAGGGGCTTCCTTGGTGGCTCAGAGGTTAAAGCGTCTGCCTGCAATTCAGGAGACCTGGGTTCAATCCCTGGGTTGGGAAGATCCTCTGGAGAAGGAAATGGCAACCCACTCCAGTATTCTTGCCTGGAGAATCCCATGGATGGAGGAGCCTGGTGGGCTATAGTCCACGGGGTCGCAAAGAGTCGGACATGACTGAGCGACTTCACTCACTCACTCACGATAACCTTATCAAGAGCAATCAGTTTGTAAATGTTCACGTATCTATTTCTCTATCAATATTAATAGATACTGATTTTCAGTGTTGTTTTAAAATCAAATCCTTTTGGTTTCTAAAACTGCTGCAATTTTTGAAAATGTTATCTGATATAGTTATATTTTAATATAACCATATAATTTTAATAATGTCAAAGGATAATAGATTTATTTCATTTCTAATACATTTTAGGTATAAAATGATAACAGTTTAAACTAGAACACTGTTCATCACAAACTTTGAAGTAACTTAGCTATCTTCAAAGACCTCAAGCACCTCAGCGTCTGCTTTCATGGCAGATGAAAGAAGGCAAGAGTTGTGCCTTTCTTGTATTTATGGTTATTAGAACAGGGTGTGATCCACATTCAATGTTTTTGAATGAATGAATAAGTACATAAGTATACAAGTTCATATCAATGTTGTATAATCCTCTAAATTATATTTAGCTCTCCTCATACTTTTCTTCAATCTATCCAAATATAAGGAACAACGTCTTTATATTACTACATGTAAAAAACTAAATGAATGCATAATTAGAGAAAGAAAATCAGCTTTTATTTCACCATATGTTAAAATCTTATATCTTGTTATATGATAACAATGTTATTGTTAGGAAAAGAAGTAAGCCAACTTAAATAACTTACATAGTATTACACAGCTGGTAGGGTCAGAGCTCAATCATAAACTTGATCTATGTTAACTTTATAGTCGAAGGTCCTTTCATTACAACATTCTAGGGCGAGAAGAGCTGAAGTGGGTGTGAAAGGGAAAAACAGACCAAAAAACAAAGCAAAACAAAAAACTAGTGATGAAAGCAAAGCCTAAAGATTCTATATACACTGCAATTACAAAATCAGTGAGTGAACATTAAATGAAAACTAACTTGCTCAATAACTCAATTGGCTTCCTATCATTTGATATATTTTGTTATTCTAGGCTACTTAGGCTACAATTTAAGTGTCTAAATCTTTAGATACTTGACATATATTTATATATGTACTTTTATTAAAACATATTGCTTTGCCATGCCTGTGTGTGGGTCTGTAATGTATTTTTAAGTTTCTGAGCTGATGAAAAGAGTAAGAACAGGCCAGGAAGAAAAATACAGAAGGGCCAAAGAGAGGAGGATTAAAATATTTTTCACATGGCATTTCTCCCTTCTGTTCTAACCTCTGTATACTTCATTTCCTCATCCTAAGGGATAATGCAGACAATAACAAATTAAAATGCATTTCAACATAGATATATTAGCCAGTGCCTCTAAAATTTTTACTCTTTCAGGGCATTTTCCTTAACAAAAGTACTAATTACACTGAAGACATATGTAATTTTACAAAAAAAGTAAAATTTATATTTAGACATAATGACAAAGTCAGCTACACTTAAACATTCTATGTGGTACTAGCCCTTCAAACTTCTGATGCCCATAACAGTTTAAAAGTATGTTCACTATGCATCATTTTTATCCCAGCAGGAAATGGTAATACTATACATCATACAACTACCATAATGGATGTAAAGTGAATATTAGTTACCTGAAATGAAGGCAAGTATCACTTCCACCACACAGGAAAATCGTGAAGGAAGTGAGGTTGAACTGCACAGCGGAAATCCTAACACCTGCTAAACTACTGGTTGAGAAATATCAAATGTAGGCTTTCTCAATATGTTGAGCATTCTAGCATGGAGGCATAACATATAAGGGAGGGTATGAGAACATAAAGAAATTTAAACAGAAAGAAACATATGGAGCAAAAAGAGTTTATTTAGGGGAAAATATAGCAAAGGAAAAAGAAGAAGAGAAATGAAAACTAGGCATGAAAACAAACAGTCATTACCTACTTAGCATTTTCTAAAAGCAGACAACTGATTTGTAGAAAAATACAATTCAAGCCCAAAATAATCAAAGAGATGTAAATACTTATATATCACCAGACAAGAAATACACATACAAATGTGGGGATTAATTCCAATCATATATAAGGGCTTTAGTGATTGACTTAGACAATTCAAAGAAGATTAAATATAAAAATTAAGTATATTTATCTATTTATTTACTGCTTTGTATTTCACATGCAATGCAAGAACAATGATGAAAATAAACACTACAGATATTGACACTTGACATGCATCCAGTTTGGCGGAAGTGGTGATGGTGGTGCTTGTGTGTGTGTCTGCGTGAACCTCTCTAATGGATGTGAGTCCTTATATATTCTCTAATAATTTGTTTATTCAAAATAAACAGCCTCTAAGGCATTATTCTGCAAGTATTTACTCACTTTTACAGTTTTTTAAAATTAAGTGAATTTCATATTTATACATTTGCTGTTTTCAACAAATATGAAAGGACAGAAGTATAACAGTTAAGAAAGTTGGGTACAGGTGTTGTAAGAGGTAATGCAAAATGCATTTGTCAGATGTCCTTCAAAACCAGAGAAAGCTTCATGCTGGATACCACTTATTAGTCTGGCCCTAGAAATGTTATTTCATCAACTTCAGTTTCTGGTTTGTACAGTCCTAATAGTGTACAATAGTCCTAACAGTGAAATATATTTCATTGGAAATAATGAAGATTAACATTTAATTTTCAATACAATGCCTGTCCCAGAGTAAACATTCAATATTCAGAAATTATCATAAAGTGTCCAGAAACTTAGTTCTTGGACAAATGCATGAATTATAATTTATATTTTTTCCATAGACCAAAAATGTATATCTGTACATGTAGGGAGTGATTATGAAAATAAATCACAACTTAAGCAATAGCATAGCAAAATATCTTCACTTGCATTTTGCACTTGACATACTTTTCTATGAATGTATTACACACACAGATGTGTTCAGAGACACACATGCTGAGATATTTTTAATGAAATAACATGTACATGTCCTATGTCTATTCCCATTCACCAGTGTGTAGTTGTGATCACTCCATATCACCATTTCTAAATATATACAGATTAAATGGATGGAGGAACTTTCATATCATGGATGTGCCAGTGTTTAAATAAATCCCTCAATTTTGATGGACATTAAGGTCATTTTAGCAATTTGTTTTTACAATAATCAATCTTTTATAGTAATCATCTATGCACATATGCTAGTTTTTTTAGATGAGAACTGCTTGGTTGAGTTTATAGATTTTTAAAATTAATGGTAAAAACAAATCTGTGTCTGAAAACTTAATTTAGCCATCAATTCACAATCCCGCTACTATTGGAAGAGAATGTCTTTAGCCCACACTTTCTACAGTTTTAGATTTTTAAGTTTTTTAAAGGCTTGTCAAATGGGAAGGATAGGGTTTTATTTTTACAGGTTTCATATCCCTAACTGCTAGTAAAGCTAATTATTTTATATGTTAACTAACAATTTGTAGTTCTTGTGTATATGTGTCAGATTTTATTCATATATTTATTTAACTTATTTTCCTACTTGTAATTTTATTATCTTAAGAACTCTTTGGTTACATATGTTGAAAATGTTATGTAGCCAGACTGCCACTTGAGTGTTTTACTTGTTTTACAGTATCTTTTGAGTTTCATATTATATGTACTTAAATGAATTTTAAAATAGTCTCCTGGTTTTTCTATAATTATTTTAAAGTGTTTTTAAACATTTACACGAGAAATGACATTAGTTCAGTTTGAACATAATGTTAGGTAAGGACTTTGATTTTTCCCAAAATAGATATCAAAATAGCCTACAAGTATTTACTAAAGTGTACACTTTCTCCGTAAACTGTCAAATACTTGTAGGCCAGTTTTGCTCTTTGAGTCTATCCCTGGGTTATCTATTTGTTTCCCCTTGCGTTTGTGTGTTCCTGACCAATCCCAGTGTGTGTTAATTCTGACTGATTTATAGTGTTTTGGTATCAAATAGCGCATGCAACACTGTTTCCATTTTTTCAAAGCAATTTGCCAATGACATTTTTACAGAAGAATTTTCAAATCAACTTTCTAAATTACATAAAAAGTGTGGCATTGTGCTTAAACTATTTATTCCTTAAATGTAAAAAAGAGATAAAAATTAACAATGTTTATATCCCATTTCCCCACAAAGAACCTATTTGAAGATCTTCATCCTACTCTGAGAGATGCTTTAATTCTGAAAAATCAAAACTGAATTTACTTTCAGGTACAGCTTTCTGGACCTACACTGTCATTTTATGGTTTTTATTATTCAAATTCAATTAAAAAAAACTACATCTAAAAGTTTCTACCTTGTTCCAAGGAATGAACATTTTTAACTATAAAATACAGTGATTTTTTTTAAAAATAAAAGGTTTATCCTAATTTTTTCAGGAATAAAATACATATAGGTTTCTATATAAAGAGATGATATATACTGAGATATAGGTTGACATAAACTTCAAATATATTTTATTTTGCCATAATGATGTCAAAATTGTGTGGAGAAAAGTCACTGATATTATTAAATTATATTCAGTTAATTGCTTTTTTGTTTGGGTTTTGTTTTATTCCTGACTAAAGTAAGATTGTGCAAAATTTCATTTGTACCCTAGGTCATATATGAATTCAGTTTGAAACATAGACAGAAGTATTGTTTCTGACATTGGAATCAGCAAAGGGTAACAGACAATAACATGGCTGATTACTAAAGTAGAAGATGTAAATTCTGCTACATTTCTATGCATTAAAAGCCTCAGAATCCCTGAATTTTAATATAAAATACAATGAAGTGTATCAAATGAGATTCCCCTATCTCGCCTAGTAATAATGTGGTTAAATCACAATGTGAACACTTTAAAGGGCAAAAAAAAAATGGCTTTAAAAAACCTCTGCCTCACTAAGTTTCAAGAATATCTCATTTTATTTCAAAAATCTTATTGAACTTTTCTACACTTTCTTCCATGACTGACTTTTACAATAGCAGTGTCTTTGGTTGTCACCTCACCTAAAGAACCAAAGACAAGAATGGTGAATGATTCTATGGCAAGATATAATCTAGTAATTGGATACGATGAAACACAAATCCAGAAGTACATAAAGAAAAAAAAAGGATGATCATGTATTTCAGCTGTGACAGGGTGTCTGCTTAACCATGCCCTATTCATAATGATGAACAGTGGTGGCACTCAAACAGCATACGCTTTTACAAATACAAAACCATAGCCTATCATTTGCCTCTGAAGGGAATTCAACTTAAAATGAAGCTCCACTTTCCCTAATAAATGGTGAAATTCAAATATTATTGTGCCTGTGAGACCTAACGTGATTAAGACATAAAATTTCACTAGACAGTTTAAGCAGTAAGAAAAGAAGGCAGAGTATCCTTATTTTTCATTAAAGCATTTAAACTAGCGTTCTATATTATACTACCGTATATGAAGAGTGCACAGAAACTCTATTTTCTATGAATAAAATCAAATAATCAGGAGAAAATATAGCCTGGTGCTGAATAGCATGGTCTTCAGACTCAGACTTCCTGAATTCAGCTGCTTGATCCAGTGCTTTCCACCTAGGAGACTTTTAAGTTTCTAAATCTCTCTGTGGCTCAGTTTCCTCCATAATAGCATAGGGAAAACAAGAACACCTCCTTTATAGGGATGTTGTTACGATAAAGTGCAGAGAAGGCAATGGCACCCCACTCCAGTACTCTTGCCTGGAAAATGTTTTTAAATTTATAAGAAACTTAGAGAAATGTTCACTTGGTAACATGGAGGGACATTTGAATATTTAAATGAGGGGAGAGTCATGATTTGATTTTTGCCTTTAAATATTTCCAATTGCTGCTCTGGAAAGAATGCATTCTAGGGGGGTAGAGAAGGTGGGAGCAAAGGGTGTGTGCACTAGGATAAGTGGCAATTAATGCTATCTAAATTTTAGAAGTTGGTGTTTTATACCATGTTATTAGCAGGGAAAATGGGGGTATATCTTACATACAGAAGTCAACAGAATTTCCTGCAGAATGGATAGGTGTGACAGAGTTATACATAAAACGGGACAGGCCTATTCCTATCTCCAGGGACACCTGAATGTCTGGTTTGACACTTCTGCAAAGATAAGGGTGGCTAACCAAGTAACTAACAAGTGATTTATGTTTGTTTGTTTGTTTTTTCTTTTAATAGCCTGAATTTCCCTGGGAGCACCCAGGTTTGAGTTTTTTTTATTAGTGGCTTTTGCCTGGCTGATTGGTTAGATAGCGTAGTTTAGCTCTATGACCAAAGAGGCATAAATGGCTCTGTTGTGAACTCCTACCTTGAATTGTCCTGAAACCATAATTTGTCAGATAAATCTTGACAGTTAAATTCAGAGGAAAAAAGGTATCCTTGTGCCATAGAACACTCAAGGGGATTTTTGTACCCAGATGCCCCTCCAATATTTGCCTGTATTCTTTGTCATCATTTCATTATTAAAAGTCTTATGTGAATATCTCTGTGAATTCTTTTTTTTTTAATTTTATTTTTAAACTTTAAAATATTGTATTGGTTCTGCCATATATCAAAATGAATCCGCCACAGGCATACATGTGTTCCCCATCCTGAACCCTCCTCCCACCTCCCTCCCCATACCATCCCTCTGGGTCGTCCCAGTGCACCAGCCCCAAGAATCCAGTATCATGCATCGAACCTGGACTGGCGACTCGTTTCATATATGATATTATACATATTTCAATGCCATTCTCCCAAATCTTCCCACCCTCACCCTCTCCCACAGAGTCCAAAAGACTGTTCTATACATCAGTGTCTCTTTTGCTGTCTCGTATACAGAGTTATGGTTACTATCTTTCTAGATTCCATATATATGTGTTAGTATACTGTATTGGTGTTTTTCTTTCTGGCTTACTTCACTCTGTATAATAGGCTCCAGTTTCATCCACCTCATTAGAACTGATTCAAATGGATTCTTTTTAATGGCTGAGTAATACTCCATTGTGTATATGTACCACAGCTTTCTTTTCCATTCATCTGCTGATGGGCATCTAGGTTGCTTCCATGTCCTGGCTATTATAAACAGTGCTGTGATGAACATTGGGGTACACGTGTCTCTTTCAATTCTGGTTTCCTCAGTGTGTATGCCCAGCAGTGGGATTGCTGGATCATAAGGCAGTTTTATTTCCAGTTTTTTAAGGAATCTCCACACTGTTCTCTACAGTGGCTATACTAGTTTTCATTCCCACCAACAGTGTAAGAGAGTTCCCTTTTCTCCACATCCTCTCCAGCATTTATTACTTGTAGACTTTTGGATCGCAGCCATTCTGACTGGCGTGAAATGGTACCTCATAGTGGTTTTGATTTGCATTTCTCTGATACTGAGTGATGTTGAACATCTTTTCATGTGTTTGTTAGCCATCTGTATGTCTTCTTTGGAGAAATGTCTATTTAGTTCTTTGGCCCATGTTTTGATTGGGTCATTTATTTTTCTGGAATTAAGCTGTAGGAGTTGCTTGTATATTTTTGAGATTAGTTGTTTGTCAGTTGCTTAATTTGCTATTATTTTCTCCCATTCTGAAGGCTGTCTTTTCACCTTGCTTATAGTTTCCTTTGTTGTGCAGAAGCTTTTAAGTTTAATTAGGTCCCATTTGTTTGTTTATTTTTGCTTTTATTTCAAATATTCTGGGAGGTGGGTCACAGAGGATCCTGCTGTGATGTATGTCAGAGAGTGTTTTATGGATGGAGCAAAAGAGAGGAATCAAGGGTGATTTCTAGGTCTTTAGTTATTTCTAGAACAACTGGTGAAATCAAGACCTGTATACTGAGAAGAGAAGCACTGCTAGGTTACAGTCTTACAGGAAGAATGTATTCTGTATATGCTAATTCTGACATACTTATAATTGGAACATGCTAAGTTGAGATATTAATACTATGTAAATAGTCTAGAATTCCGAGAATAGATTGGGGCAAAAATATAAATGTTTTACATATGATTATTCATGTTTAAAAATTCATGAAAGAAATAACATGAGATGAGTTACAGAGAGAAAGAGACATCAATCAAAAGAGGTGGAACCAGCAAAAAGGACTGAGAAGATGAGGTCATTTAAGCGATGTGGAAAACTAGGTGTGTGTTGTGATAAGGCCAAAAAAGAAGGATGTTTTAAGAAATAGGATGAACATCTGTGTTGAATATTTCCAAAAGTATAAGTAAGATAAAGTTAAGGAAATACTATTGCATTTGGATATTTAACTAATTCATCCGTGGAGTTGTGGGTTGCTGTTGTTGTTTAGTTGCTAAGTTGTGCCTGACTCTTTTGGGATCCATGGACTGTAGCCTACCAGGCCCCTCTGTTCATGGGATTTCCCAGGCAAGAATACTGGAGTAGGTTGCCATTCCCTTCTCCAGGAGATCTTCCAGACCCTGTGTCTCCTATAGCTCCTGCACTGGTAGGTGGATTCTGTACAACTGAGCCACCAGGGAAGCCACAGAGTTTTGAGTAGAACAGTCTTATTTAAATGGCTGGAGACAACATCTTCATGCCTGCATTTATTGAAAATTCTTTCCAGAGATTATTTTCATGGCAGAAAACAAAGAAATGACTGTCTGGTTATTTAATTTAGGTGAGAGCAAAGATAGATTCTTTTCTTTAAAATAGAAGATAGTAAAGTATGTGGAAAACATGGAGATTATCTAATAGAGAGGGATAAATGATACAAATAAAAGACAAAGAAATTGCAGAAGAGATTCCAAAAATATAGGATTTGGATCACAAATGGAGGTTTTGATGTTTGCTAGAAGAAAATCTACTTCATCCACGAAGCATAAGACTACGAGTATGGGTACAGAAACGTTTAGAGAAATAGTACAGATGTGGCAATGGGAAAATGAAAGAATTCTAGGTTTATTTTTGCTATTTCCTCAATGAAGCATGAGCAATTTCATAGTGAAAAGTAAAAATGGGGCAGTGGGGGAAGAAATAAATATGAGAATAAAAACATTAAAAGAAAGCATGACTATTATATCTTTGGGAAGTAAGGGACTCATATTAGGGGAAGGGTGATT
Source organism: Bison bison bison (assembly GCF_000754665.1). Lineage (NCBI taxonomy): Eukaryota > Metazoa > Chordata > Mammalia > Artiodactyla > Bovidae > Bison > Bison bison. The sequence continues at coordinate 1,075,092 of NW_011495026.1, read as the reverse complement.
GTACTGTATAGAAATCTTTTTTTTTTTTTTGGCTGCATCACAATACTAGTGAGATCTTAATCCCTCAGCCAGGAATTGAACCCACAACATCTGCGGGAAGGCAGAATCTTAACCACTGGACCACCAAGGAAGTCCTTGCCTAGAAGTCTTAATGGGCCATTTGAGGTATGTTGTTGAATTAAGCAAGGTTTAAAGTCTTGATATTCATATGCACATTTTCACCTATTAAAGATTTCATTTCCATTGCTGACAAGATTATATTATTTCTAGAGATGAGGAAAAAAATCTATCAGATCAGATCAGATCAGTCGCTCAGTCATGCCCAACTCTTTTCGACCCCATGAATCGCAGCACGCCAGGCCTCCCTGTCCAACACCAACTCCCGGAGTTCACCCAAACTCACGTCCATCGAGTCAGTGATACCATCCAGCCATCTCATCCTCTGTCGTCCTCTTCTCCTCCTGCCCCCAATCCCTCCCAGCATCAGAGTCTTTTTCAATGAGTCAACTCTTCGCATGAGGTTCCCAAAGTACTGGAGTTTCAGCTCTAGCATCATTCCTTCCAAAGAAATCCCAGGGCTGATCTCCTTCAGAATGGACTGGTTGGATCTCCTTGCAGTCCAAGGGACTCTCATGAGTCTTCTCCAACACTACAGTTCAAAAGCATCAATTCTTTGGCGCTCAGCTTTCTTCACAGTCCAACT
>NW_011495026.1:1050722-1074289 GCF_000754665.1 Bison bison bison | reverse complement strand
CTTGGCTAGACGAACCTTTGTTGGCAAAGTAATGTCTCTGCTTTTGAATATGCTATCTAGGTTGGTCATAACTTTCCTTCCAAGGAGTAAGCGTCTTTTAATTTCATGGCTGCAGTCACCATCTGCAGTGATTTTGGAGCCCAGAAAAATAAGGTCTGACACTGTTTCCACTGTTTCCCCATCTATTTCCCATGAAGTGATGGGACTGGATGCCATGATCTTCGTTTTCTGAATGTTGAGCTTTAAGCCAACTTTTTCACTCTCCTCTTTCACTTTCATCAAGAGGCTTTTTAGTTCCTCTTCATCTATAAGATTAAAAAAAAAAAACAAAAAAACAAGCACAGTTCTCTCTGTGCTAGACTTTTCATATGGTAAATAGAATGGAAATTTTCACAAAATTTATTCAAATTATCATTTGAATTATTTTAAAAAATATATGTTTATACATATATCGATATACACACATATGTGTACATATTTTTGCCTTATTTGCCTAAAATATTGTTTTGAGATCAACACGCTTACTTTTTCTCAATTTCTAAATTTTTCTAAATTCTTCATAAAACTTTAAAAAATAAACTGTTTAACCCTGTTTCAGTTTTCCCTAACACGTTGTTTCTCTGCAAGCCATAGAATATTTCAATTAAACTTCTGTTCTACTGATACATACTCTATTGTAATTGATATTTCTTTAAAAGTGCCTTTACATTTTTTCCTCTAACATGTTCTAAGCATCTAAAGGCATTGTACTTTATTTTCCTAGCTTTGTACATATCCTTAACATCTCTGGAGATATTTGCCACTAAAGCAAGTGAGTGTTTATACACTGTTTGTTTATTCATGACAACTCCTAAATGTTTGGAAAGTAATAAAAAATGTCAATAGTCCTATGGTCATTGAAATGCTCCCCTAATTTCAACTTCAGTTTTATTTATATTCTCAACATTTTATGAACACTCACAGCAACGGAAACATCATCTCCTTTAAAAATAACCTGGGAACACTGTTGTCACAACCACTGTTCTTTAAACAGCAGGTATATCAGTGAGACAGTGGTCCTCTGGCTAGCACCAATTCAGAATTACAGACATTCCTATATCCATGTCATCTTTCTTCCTCCCTAAAATACAATCATGCACACATATACAGATGCACTCCATGTTTTCATTATTATTCCATGACACATATTCCTTTTCTATATGTTTTCATATATCAGCTTTGTAAATATACCTCAGAGGCAATCAATTCAAGATCATGTCAAAATAAAAGTTATTTTAATAATGGCTTGTTGTGAAAGAAGTGGATAGATTAATCAACTAGTCTTTTCTCATTGTTGTCTTAGCAAAGTTCTTCAATTATACAATCACTGATATTAGTTTCCCGAGGCTGTATAAACAAATCACTACAGTCTTGGCTTAAACCAACAGAAATTCACCTTCTCAAAGTTCTGGAGAGGCCTGAAGTCTGAATTAATGTGTCTACAGTGTTGTCCTTTCTCTAAAGACTCTAGCGAAGAATGTGTTATTTGTCTTCAGCTTTTAATGGCCATTGGCATTCACTGACTTGTGGCCATTCTCTGCCTCCATAGTCACTTTACGGCCTTCTCTCTGTCAAATCTTCCCTGGCCTCATACTTACAAGGACACTTATCAAGAATTTAGGACTGATCCGGGTAATCCAAGATAAGCATCTCTTTGCAAGAGCTTTAATTTAACCAAGACATTTTTACCATTTGTTTGTTTGTTGCTGTTTAGCTGCTCAGTAGTTTCCAGCTCTTTGCGACCCCATGGACTGTAACATGCCAGCTCCTCTGTCCATGGGATTTCCCAGTCAAGAATCCTAAAGTGGGTTGCCATTTCCTTCTCCAGGGGATCTTTCTGACTCAGGGATTGAACCTGCATCTCCTGTATTACAGGCAGATTCTTTACCACTGAACTACCAGGGAATCCCCAATGAGTAGTAGTCCCAAATTTCAGAGATTAGAACCCAGATATATCTTTGGGCAGGTCACTATTAAGCCTACTACACTCATAATCTTGAATGTCTGAAGGATCCTGATGTTAAATTCATTATATATACCCAATTATATTTTAATGTGAATAGAGCACTAATCAGTGGGTAGTGGGACTCAGGGGAAGGTATCCCAGTGATGTGGTGACACATGGACAGCAAGACTAGCCATCCAAGGAAGGAGAGGATGGCTGTCTCTCAGCACCCACCACCCTTCCCTATGGCTGCTTTCTTCAATGTCTTCATCTCACTGTCAAACTTGGTAAATTTAAAAAGTAAATATATGTCTACTCTGCAAGATTACAATCAGACTGAATACAGCATCAATCTATTTTTAAATATAATTCCATTTATGTAAAGTTGATAATCATGCAAAACTAGATAACGTATTATTTTGGAATATATAATGTTTATGCCAAAACCAGTAAAGAAAAGTAAGAACATAATAAGCAAAATATTGGATTCAGTTAATTGTTTGGTGAAGAAGTTTGGTCAGATCGTGGGGGGGGGGCACCTTATTTCTTCTTAATTTTCATTCAAGTATAATTGATTTACAGTGTTGTACTAGTTTCAGGGATTTGATTTAGGTCATACCTGAATGGTCCAGTGGTTTTCCCTACTTTCTTCAATTTAAGTCTGAATTTGGCAATAAGAAGTTCATGCTCTGAGCCACAGTCAGCTCCTGGTCTTGTTTTTGCTGACTGTATAGAGCTTCTCCATCTTTGGCTACAAAGAATATAATTAATCTGATTTCGATGTTGACCATCTGGTGATGTCCATGTATAGAGGTTTCTCTTGTGTTGTTGAAAGAGAGTGTTTGTTATGACCAGTGCATTCTCTTGGCAAAACTCTATTAGCCTTTGCCCTGCTTCATTCCATACTCCATGGCCAAATTTGCCTGTTACTCCAGGTGTTTCTTGGCTTCCTACTTTTGCATTCCAGTCCCCTATAATGAAAAGGACATCTTTTTTGGGTGTTAGTTCTAAAAGGTCTTGTAGGTATTCATATGGAGAAGGAAATGGCACCCCACTCCAGTACTCTTGACTGGAAAATCCCATGGACAGAGGAGCCTGGTGGGCTGCAGTCCATGGGGTCGCTAGGAGTCGGACACGACTGAGCGACTTCACTTTCACTTTTCCCTTTCATGCACTGGAGAAGGAAATGGCAACCCACTCCAATGTTCTTGCCTGGAGAATCCCAGGGACGGGGGAGCCTGGTGGGCTGTCATCTCTGGGGTTGCACAGAGTCAGACATGACTGAAGCGACTTAGCAGCAGCAGCAGGTCTTCATAGAACCTTTCAACATCAGCTTCTTCAGCATTACTGGTTGGGGCATAGACTTGGATTACTGTGATATTGAATGGTTTGCCTTGGAAATGAACAGAGATCATTCTGTCGTTTTTGAGACTGCATCCAAGTACTGCATTTCGGACTCTCTTGTTGACCATGATGGCTACTCCATTTCTTCTAAGGGATTCCTGCCAGCAGTAGTAGATATAATGGTCATCTGTGTTAAATTCACCCATTCCAGTCCATTTTAGTTCACTGATTCCTAGAATGTCGACGTTCACTCTTGCCATCTCCTGTTTGACCACTTCCAATTTGCCTGGATTCATGGACCTAACATTCCAGGTTCCTATGCAATATTGCTCTTTACAGCATTGGACCTTGCTTCTATCACCAGTCACATCCACAACTGGATATTATTTTTGCTTTGACTTCATCCCTTCATTCTTTCTGGAATTATTTCTCCACTGATCTCCAGTAGCATATTGGGCACCTACCAACCTGGGCTCCAAAATCACTGCAGATGGTGACTGCAGCCATGAAATTAAAAGACTCTTACTCCTTGGAAGGAAAGTTATGACCAACCTAGATAGCATATTCAAAAGCAGAGACATTACTTTGCCAACAAAGGTCCATCTAGTCAAGGCTATGGTTTTTCCTGTGGTCATGTATGGATGCAAGAGTTGGACTGTAAAGAAGGCTGAGCATTGAAGAATTGATGCTTTTGAACTGTGGTGTTGGTGAAGACTCTTGAGATTCCCTTGGACCACAAGGAGATCCAACCAGTGTCACACTATTTTATTTTGTCTGTTTCACAGAAAACTGAGGCACAGAGCATTTAAGTGATTGGCTTAAAGTTACAGAACAGAAAACTAATAAGTGTCAGAATTATAAGGTACAACAGTTAATTTCATATGTCATCTTGACTGGACCATGGGGTAGCCAGATATCTGGTTCAACATTGTTTCTGGGTGTGTCTGTGAGACTGTTTCTGGAAGAGATTAGCATTTGAACAGGTAGACTGAGCAAGGTAGATTGCCCTTTTCACCTGGGAAACACCATCCAATCCTCTGAGGACCTGAGTAGTACAAACAGTTGAAGGAAGGAAAGGTTCACCCTCTTGGAGCCTGACTAAACTGATACATCGGCATCCTTCTGGCTTTGATGCACCTGTACTCAGGGCTTCATAAATTGGATTGGTATCTACACTACTGGCTCTCTAGCCTTCTAACTGCAGTACATGCCTCCCTGAGTCTCCAGTTTACAGAAGGTAGATTTTGGGACTTCCAGACTATAATCATGTGAGTTAGTAACTTATCATAAACCACTTTTTATACACACACACACATATATATGTATATATTCTATTTATCTGGAGTACTCTAATATAGAAGTCAAGCTCTAAGCATCTAATTTTTAGGCTATGATGATTCTCAAAAAAAAAAAAAAAAAAATTATAGAAGCAATGTCTTTATTAGCATTTAAAATTTTCTCTTTATGATAAATGGAAGTGTTGCTCCAGCCTGGAGGAGAGGCAGATCACTTGTGATTGTTTCTTCTTAGAACTGCATCAAAGAGTCTCTAATATGAACAGAACTCCCTTTGTCACCCTGTGTGAAGAGATGCCTTTGAGTCAGTCTTGCTTATCCCCTCACTTTGACAGAAAAAAAAAAAAAAAAAAAACCACTGTTGTTGCCAAGGTTTGAAGCTCCAAAATGATGATTTTGAATAAAGAATGAAAGTGAGTCACTTGGCACTCAAAATCATCACAGCTACCAATTTGTGACCCTCGCCCATACATCGGTCACAAATACTATCTTTTACTCTCAGAAGAGCTATAGAAGTGAGAAAGTTGAGGTTCAGGGATTTTGAACTTGATGAAGCTCATTCAAGTAATAAATGGATGTGCTGGTATTTGAATCAATCTGGGACTGATTACAAAGTTCATGATTTTTCTACCAGAACAAATTGTTTTTGACGGTACCTTAAAGAGAGACCTATTAAACTGGCAAAAAATTTTCAAAGTATGTTAATTTCACCTAAGTTATACCTAAGAACCTAGAAAGTTTGGCTATTAGTATTAAATCGTATTGATAATAATGATAACTACTGGTGGGAGGAGAAATTAGACTAATGTATTTTCTGGTTGAACTCTCTCAATTTGAAATCTATAACCACATCTATCTTTGAAACAAATAAAGAAATGTCCAGGCATGTCTTACTGATATCTTTCTTTCCAGAATAAATTCAATATAAAAAATTGAATATACTTATTACTCTACTGTAGGGGTGCAACTGAAAAAAACAGAACAGAAACCTTGAAGACCTTGGTATTTTTTAAAGTGCTGCTAACCTCATTGGTAGCAGTCATTTCCTTTCCACTAGAAATTAATAATGCATAAAATAGAAACATAGAAATTGTACTACATGAAACAACGTCACCTGTAATCTTTACAACTGATCTTCCTGAGTTATTATTTAAGCACTGACTTAACTAAAAACTACTTTTAATAATACACAAACACCATAATCATTAACTTATTCATAACCAAGAAAATATGATCGCAGCTGATCTGAACTTAAATGAGTCTTAGAATACCATGAGGGTAAATATTGCTTTTCAGTTCAAAATATCTAATTTGTAAATATGATAAAGTTCCTATAACTCTGGCTATTCAGAAGCTAAGATATTCCTATATTCTGCCTACTGGTTTTCCATATGAAGTCATGTGGTGGCAAATGTATCCCTAATAGGAGTAGGGTAGTGATCAGAAGACAAGCATGGCTGTTTTTCTTCAGATCCCATGTCTACTGGAACCCAGGACCCTGATAAATCCCATCTTTACTACTGAATAACTGTATATGAATGGGCATGATAAGAATACGTAAGCTGGGTGGTCCTTTTTTTTTTAAATTCATACTAAGTGATAATAATAATAATGGAAGTTTGATATACAGTAAGTACACAGCATACGACAGCTTTTCCTGATCTCTACCTGGGCACTGTGTGGCTCTAAATTTTGGCCTAAATTTTGATTTTTTAAAATATGTGTTTGCCATGTACACACTGCTTTATTTATTTTATTTTTTGGCTGTGCTGGGTCTTTGTTGCTACTTGCAGGCTTTCTCTAGTTGGAGAAAGTGGGGTCTACTCTCTGGCTGAGGTGTGTGGGCTTCTCATTGCAGTGGCTTCTCTTGTTGCAGAGCAGAGGCTCTATCTAGGCGTGTGGGCTCAGTAGTTTCAACTTGCTGGCTGTAGGGCCCAAGGGTTTCAGTAGTTGCAGCACAGGGCCCATTAGTTGTGACTCTCGGGCCCTAGAGTGTTCAGGCTTTGGCAATTCTGGCACACAGGCATAGTTGATCCGTGCATGTGGAATCTTCCCGGACCAGGGATCAAACCTGTGTCCCTTGAATTGGCAGGCGGATTCTTATCCACTATGCCACTAGGAGGTCCTGTATTTTGATTTTTAAAGGTTGAAATGTTTTTCTCAAAGCAGACTATAACACACAAGAACTTGGGGAGTGTTCCTGTGATAATCTTCCCATTATGATTTGATACCTGGTACTATTCAGACAGGGCTTTCCAGGTGGTTCAGTGGGTAAAGAATCCTCCTGCCAATTCAGGAGATGCAGGAGATGTGAATTCAGTACCTGGGTTGGGAAGATCCCTTGGAAGAGGGTATGGCAACCCACTCCAGTATTCTTGCCCAGAGAATCCCATGGACAGAGGAGTCTGGTGAGCTACAGTCTTATAGGGTCCCAAAGAATCAGACATAACTGAAGTGACTGAGCACACACACACACACACGATTCAGATTTCCTCACTGCATTTGTATTTTCAGTGTGGGATATCATAGTGTATTTAGTGTGACATCCTTATACCCTCGTGTCAGCTTCTTGAAATGAGACTCCATTTTGAATGTGTGTGTGTGTGATTTGCTGTTGGTATCACTTTTGTGTTTTGCTTGAGACTCCCTGGTGGCTCAGATGGTAAAGCATCTGCCTGCAATGCGGGAGACCTGGGTTCAATCCCTGGGTCAGGAAGATCCCCTGGAGAAGGAAATGCCAACCCACTCCAGTACTCATGCCTGGAAAATTCCATGGATGGAGAAGTCTGGTGGGCTACAGTCCATGGGGTCGCAAAGAGTTGGGTGCTAAAAAAACAAAACATAAATTAAGTGGCTTAGTAGTCCTACATTCCAAAATGAGACATTAGATGACCTTACAGAAGGAAGTATTTAAAACCAGTTTGCAATCCTTAAGCTGTCACCAATTTGATGGCATAAAATTTAGATTGTGAAAACTGCAGGAGTAGGTGCTGTGTGGTGAAGAGGTTAGAGAGGGTTGGTGAATAATCACTCCTCATTTCAAGTCTTATGAAGACACTACTTAGAGAATATTGTTATGTGTTTTCTAGAATATAGAGGAAACTATGAACTAGTATCAGAGTTGACTGGACAAAAAAAAAAAAAGATGTGAAAGGGGACCTACTGGATGAATGGGTCCTTGGTAGGAAGGTAGATGGTTGCATTTACAAATGACTGCATTTTCTGTTACAGAAGATCAACACTGTGGAATTAGCAGGAAGTGGTCTGTTAATGGTTGCTTTAAAAGCAAAATTGTGTTCTGAATGGTGTTCAGAGGGTGAAGCAACATATACCCAAAGGGGCTGGAGTATAACAATGGCTGTGGTAATTGACAAAGAGGTTGAAAAGCCAGCTCAAGGCAAAAGAGCCACTTGCTAGGACCCTGAAAGGAATTCTGAGAAATCTCCAAGACAACCCAAGAAAGAAAATGAGCTTTAATCATTAGATTTTTCCAGAGGAAAACAACACTGAATTATTTAAGTGCCAAATTAGACCTTTCATGCCCCCTACCATTTCTTCCTACTCCAGCTTTGCCCTGAAAAAGACAGGGACAGTCTAGTGCATGGGGAAGAAAGGACAGAAACACAAGAATGATAAAATAAGAAGTCACCAATGTTCCCTTTCTCTCAGTGTTTGCATAGCCTGTGAGAAGGGCAAGCTGGGAGGGAAAATAACTCAATCAAAAAATGGGCAGAAGACCTAAAGAGACATTTTTCCAAAGATACAGATGGCCAAGGGGCACATGAAAAGATGTTCAACATCACTGATTATTAGAGAAATGCAGATCAAAACTACAATAAGATATTACCTCACATCAGAGAATGGCCATCATCAAAAAAATCCACAAACAATAAAAGCTGTAAAGGGGGTGGAGAAAAAGAACCCTCTTGCAATGTTGGTGGGAATGTAAATCAATACAGCCACTATGAAGAATAATATGGAGATTCTGAATAAACTAAAAAATAGAACTACCATATGACCCTGCAGTCCCACTCCTGGGCATACATCCTGAGAAAATCATAATTCAAAAAAAACACATGCACTCTAATGTTCACTGCAGCACTATTTACATTAGTCAGGACATAGAAGCAACCTAAATGTCCATCAACAGATGAATGGATAAAGAACAAGTGGCACATGTATATAATGGAATGTTACTCAGCCATAAAAAGGAACAAAACAGCCATTTGTGGAGATCTGGATGGGTCTAGAGTCTGTCATACAGAGTGAAGTCAGAAAGAGAAAAACAAACATTATATATTAATACATGTATTTGGAATCTAGAAAAACGGTACAGATGAGTCTCTTTGCAGGGCAGGAATAGAGATGTGGATGTAGAGAATAGACATATGGACATGGTGGGGGATGAATTGGGAGACTGGGATTTTTGTATGTGCACCATCAAATATAAAACAGAGAGCTAGTGGGAACCTGCTGTATATACAGCAAGGGAGCTCAGTTTGGTGTTCTGTGATAACCTAGATAGGTAAGATGGGGGAAGGGAGGGTGGTCCAATAGGGAAGGGATATGTGTGTGTGTGTGTATATATATATACATATGTGTGTGTGTGTGTGTGTGTGTATAATATCTGATTCACCACTTTGTACAGCAGAAACGAATATAACATTATAAAGCAACTCTCAGTTCAGTTCAGTTGCTCAGTTGTGTCCAACTCTGCAACTCCATGGACTGCAGCCCGCCAGGCCTCCCTGTCCATCACCAACTCCCAGAGTTTACTCAAACTCATGTCCATTGACTCGGTGATGCCTTTCAACCATCTCATCCTCGGTCCTCCCTTTATCCTGCCTTCAATCTGTCCCAGCATCAGGGTCTTTTCCATTGAGTCAGTTCTTCAGGGGATACCCCACCTCAAAAAAAGAGAACTTTACAGTTTTGTGTAATTCCAAACCAGACAAACTAATTTGCTATAAAGGATATTTTTGTAAGTTGAGAAAATTTACATTTATTATAGAGTTTGTAGATGAGCTAAGGGGCCTATCAGAGATTTCACCTTAGCAAAAGTTTTTGTCACCTAGAGTAAGATTGAACAGGCAAAGCGAAGAAAGAATATCTATCTATCATCTCTCTGTATTTTTATTCTGATGGTAACCTACAATGTCTTTTTGAGAGGCTACAGTTAGAATTATTTCCTCTCCCACTGAGCTGATTATTGAGTTACACTGCTTGAAAAAGATTGACTATGAGGAAGTCATGAGGATATCATTTAGTTTCTTTGAAAGTTTAGATATTCTGGGACACTTATTATTTTTTTTAGCAGCAAAACAGTTTCAACTAATTGTTATCTGTTGGATTTTTAGTCTGTTTATACATTTAGTGAATTGTAAAGCAATTGATTGAAGGGCTCAAAAAGTGAAGGGTTCCAAACTGTATCCTTGTATTATTCCCTAGTAAATTTCCCCACATTTATGGTATAAACAGAAGAGAACATGAACTGAAATGTTTGATGTAAGTATTAATAGGTATCATCTAGATATGCATTTCAGTACTATATATATGTTCAGCAGTACTTTAACCACAGGTGGTTAGCAATAGGCAAATTGCTATATTTTTAATACCCTGGAGTGAAGTATATGAAAGTTGTAAAAAAAAAAATTAAATTCAGTTTGATGAGATAGTTATTTCTCATAAATATGTTAATGTTTATACAGAATGGAAAATTAAATATTTCCTTGATAGTTGTTGTATCAGAGGCTATTTTTGACACAGATGTAAATATTGATAAAATCATGATTTTACTATTACATTTTGTTAGAAAGGATGTTTAAGTGGTGTCAACACAAAATGGAGTATGTATATTTACATAGTATAGTGACTTTCTGAAGAATTGGCGCTGTGGACACTGTTCTGCCCAGTCTATTGGACACATGTTCACTACTATAGAGATGTCCTTGTTAGAGTGCAAGATCATAGCTCATTAAATTCACAGGACCAAGAGCAAAGTGGCAGACCAGAGAGGTTCAGGTCCAGCTGCCAGTACTCCATCATCACCACCCTGTCCTTGTTTGACACAATTTCACCACACCAGTTCCTCTCTCTCTTTTTTTTTTTTTGAGAATTCCATATTCAAAACCTTGGTTTGAGTAAATTTATCCCAAATAGAATGTTGGGAATATTGGTCATTCCCTCCAAAAATATTCAGGAATCTCAATCCACGTCAGTGCACTCTCACACAATACAGCTATAAAAACAAAGGATCTAAACAGAAAACTTTCAAACCACAACATTCTGGTAAGCACTTTTCCTAGTCAATGGGAAGGCATGTATACTCTAGGATGAGCAAATACTTGTTGTCTCCAGCTATGAAAGTAGAAGCAGTTGACCTATCTGTTTATTTTTACTTCATCTGGCATCCTGTTATACTAAATATTGACACATTAAATATTTGAATAGGAAAAGAGGAGGTAAAAATTCTCAGAGGGGATTTTCTGAACTATATATGCCTAGATTCAAAATGTTTAGTAACTTAAATTCCAACTGTCCAGTTACAGTTTTGTTTTGCTCTCTTTGGGAAGTCTCTGCTTCAGAAGACATGATATACAGGTGCTTCCCATCTTAATAGGGCTTCCCTGGTGGCTCAGATGGTAAAGAATCTGCCTGCAGTGCTACAGACCAGAGTTCAACCCCTGGGTCAGGAAGATTCCTTGGAGAAGGGCACGGCAACTCCCTCCAGTTTCTTGCCTGGGAAATCTCATAGACAGAGGAGTTTGGATGGCTACAGTCCATGGGGGTCACAAAGATTTCGACAGGACAGAGCGACTAACACTTTCACTTTCATCTTAATGTATCATGAAATAACAGAAAAAAAATAATTGGTAAACATGGTTTTTTAATCTATGCTGGTTGATCACACATACTTTTTTCTTTCTTTAAACAACCAATATGCTGAAGTACTGTTTCACTTTTTAAAATGTTGTTTTACATTCCTAATAATGCATATGAGTCCTATTCTATTGAATATAGTAAATATAGGATAACAGTATTGTGATAAACACAGGATCAGTTACTACATTTTCCTCAAATTACTGACTAGTATGCAAAAATTTCTACAACATTTAGTAAATTTGCTGGTACCAAACAATTCACTAATAATAACTTTCTACAAATTTAATAATGTATTATAATTTTGAATGCCATATATTTATCATACAAAGTAGATATTTTCAGAAACACCAGATTTTTGGAAAACATATTCTAAAAAAATGTTTTTTCTTGCACTGTATAACCATTAAAAGACATCCACATTGTCAATAGATGGCAGCATGACTCTTCAGGAATTCCTGGGGAACTGCTTTACAGTTCAATATCACAAATATTAGTATGTTAAAAATGCTAATTTCAGTAGGCTTTCTCATTGCATTTTCTTTAATACTTCATTGAACTGATGTTACATATATTTCCAAAAGGAAAATGAAAAATAAATATGTAAACCATAAATACTATATGGTCCAGTTCTCCTTTATTTTTTCAAGTGTGTATAAATTTGAGGTTAGAACTATAGAGTGAAGGAAAAGATATCATTGTTGACACATTAATGTATGAATCTTTCATTGCACCATTAGACCTTGAATTTTAGTTTGACATAAAGCATGTGAACTTTTAATAAATCATCAATAATCTCTCAATATGAAGGCCATTTTTAAACAAATTTTTCAAGAAGTTACTGAAAAATATTTGACCATCAATCTCTCTTCCCTAGAAAGATGAGGATTTAATTTGTGAGAGTAGGATCTCTTTTTTAAACACTTCAGTGGGTCTGCTTTAAGGGGAGGGAACACACTGAATTTTTCAAATCCCTTCCATAAAAATATACATAGACCAGGTAACTCCTTAAGAAAAATAAAGTTCTTTATGAACTGTTTGAACTGTATTCAGGAGGCTCAAGATGCCTCTAAAGTTGAGGTTGCTAGGGTTACAATGTACTCCTACGAAAATAAATGCTGGCCATAAAAACATAATGTCTTAACACACAGAAGAAGGAAAAGAGGAGACATGGTGATTTGTTTAACAGACAGGGGTTCTTCCCCAAAGCTATCACTGTAAGATATAAAAGAGCATCAACCACAGTGCAAACAAAAACATTCTAGCTCTATAATTGGTTTTAATAATTCTGAGTAATCAAAATTGTATCACTGCTTAAAATGTATCACAGCTTTATTAATATTACTGAAGTAATCTTCATCTGTTTTGAAAAGAGATTCCTGAATTTTTTCTAATATTTTGCCTACACTTTCATTAATCTCCACAAACAGGAAAACCTCAATTTCTTTTGAGATCTATTCTGTTTTACTAAGTCTGTGACAGAGGTCTTCTATGCCATATATCTTCATCTGTACAAAGTGTTTTAATTTTAAATAACCTACACAGAGATAGAAAAGATAGTTAGATGATGAACACTGGTGTCCTTTGTTGTATCCAGAGGAGTTAGCTGATTTTCTAATTAAAAATATACCCTTAATGACCATTTTCAAATAACTACCACTGTCTTTAGAAGGTACTTTAAAGCAAAACACTTTGTTTATTCATTCATTGATTATCAACTTATTCATTTAACAGATTAGAGCAATTTTTAGTATATCAGTCACTATGCCAGACAGGATATTTTCATGGATAGGGTAGAGATTTCCTTTTTTGCATACCCAGTAGGAAATAAAGACACATGAAGAGATATTATAATTGCCATGGAGACATATGCACAAGATATTGGAGTGACTCTTCTGACCTCCACATAACCTTAGCCCCCAAACATCAGAGCTCTGTGTTTTCTTCGAACATGAGACTGGCTGATGTTAGGGTCACACTGCATGTAATGCTCTCAAGTACACTCCCACCAACACACTCATATATTCACGTGTGTGCTCAGTTGCTCAGTTGTGTCCAACTCTTTGTGACTCTATGGACTGTAGCCCGCCAGGCTCCTCTGTCCATGGGATTCTCCAGGCAAGAATACTGGAGTGGGTTGCCATTTCTTCCTCCTTCCCTTCCCAACCCAGGGATTAAACCTGCTTCTCCTGTGTCTCCTGCGTTGATAGGCAGATTTTTTTTTTTTTTTTAAACACTGAGCAACTAGGGCTTAAACATCAGTTGCAAGTGTTCCAAATTTGATTTATGCCACTTGCACCTAATGCTATAATTGTATGATTTGATTGCTAAAAAAATATAGTTTTTTGAATACTATAGTTTGCAATATAGTTCTTTGAAAATGCCAGTTCTTTGAATACTAAGTTAAAAACTAAATTTTCAAGAGACTAAAATGACAAGTTGGTTAAAAAATATTTATCTTATTAGAAATCATCATTACAACAATAATATCTTTCTAAAGAAATATATAGAGATTTGTAAAACAAACAAAAAAAACCCTAGAAACATTTTTCAATATGCATTTTTTTGTTTATGTTTTGTTCTTGTTCAGTCAGTCAGTTGTGTCTGACTCTTTGCAGTCCCATGGACAATTGCATGCCAGGCTTCCCTGTCCTTCACTATCTCCTGGAGTTTGCTCAAACTCATGTCCATTGAGTCGACGATGACATCCAACCATCTCATCCTCTGTCACCCCCATTCTCCTCCTGCCTCAATCTTTCCCAGCATCAAGGTCTTTTCCATTCAGTCAGCTCTTTACATCAGGTGGCCAGTTTGTTCTTATTGTACTTTAAGGAAAAGGAAACAGTTTAGAATATATAGTTTTCATTTTATGCAACCAAGCTAGTGGTAAATTCCAAGAAACTGATCCATACTCAAAGTAAATGCTTGGCCTATGCCAAAAATTGAGATATATAAATAAAAATTTGAAAATGAGTGAAATATTTAAGTTCTAAGTTATAACAACAATTTTCCAAGTAGTTGATAGAATAACTCTATTAGTTTCCTAGCACAACTATAAAAAATATGGAAAACTGGGTGGCTTGAAGCAACAGACATTTACTCTCTCAAAGTTCTGGTGTCTAGAAAAATAAGTGGAATTATGTCTCATGTCCATAACTGCATTGCTTCATTTGTTAGCCTATTCAATTATTTGTTTAGTTGAGTACACTTTGTCTATCTGAAGGTCTGTATCTATGTCAATGTAAAGACTCTTGAGAGTCCCCTGGACTTCAAGGAGATCCAACCAGTCCATCCTAAAGGAAATCAGTCCTGGGTGTTCATTGGAAGGACTGATGCTGAAGCTGAAACTCCAGGACTTTGGCCACGTCATGCAAAGAGTTGACTCATTGGAAAAGACTCTGACGCTGGGAGGGATTGGGGGCAGGAGAAGGGGATGAGAGAGGATGAGATGGCTGGATGGCATCACCAGCTCGATTGACATGAGTCTGAGTGAACTCCGGGAGTTGGTGACGGACAGGGAGGCCTGGGGTACTGTGATTCATGGGGTCACAGTTGGACACGACTGAGTGACTGAATGGAACTGAATGCTAATGCAGTTTTACAAAGCATCAGTAAAAATATTCCAAAAAAATTATTTAATCATTAATGAATATATATTTGGTGAACAAAATAATAAGTCATGATACATGCTAAAGAGATAAAACAGTAAACAAATAACTGCAAATAATTATAATTTAAAAATTGTCATGAAGTTTGGCAAGTGTCTAGTCAACTATCTAATCTACAATTAATTTAGAAATTCAAGGAATTTTGAATCATGTAATTAGATTTTAGGACATCTGAGTTCTGCCATAGCTATGATAACAAATAATGAGGGGGAAATGAAGGATATGCACAACTTTCTTAAAAACTATTCTTTGGGGAGGGAGGAGGGAGGAGGGTTCAGGATGGGGAACACATGTATAATTTTTTTTAAATTAAAATTGAATAAAAAAAAAAAAACTATTCTTTGGGGGTTTTGGGGGAATCTTCATTATTTTCTCTTTGGATTTCAGTTTGACAAATTTCTATTTAACATATTTTCAAGTTCACTGATTCTTTTTTTAGTTATTTCCAGTCTGTTTATGAGCCTATCAAAGGCATTTTTATTTCAATTATACTTTAATTTTTTCTACCATTTCCTTCTGATTTTTTCCTAAGAATTTTTATCTTTCTCCTTACAGTAAGCATATGTTGTCCAATGTTGTCTATGTTTCTGCCTGTAGGTTCCTTAGAATGTTAATTATAGTTGTTTTAAATTCCTGGTTTGATGATTCCAAAATCTTTGTCATATCTGAGTGTGGTTTTGGTGCTTGCTTTTTTTCTCTTCAGACTGTTTTTTCTTGCCTTTAGCATACTTGGTAACCTTTAATTTAAATACAGATATGACATATTATGTGATAGCAATGGATGTAAACAGGCCTTTATTGTGAAGTTTTATATCTCTAGAGATTAGACTGTGCTTACTGTTTACTCTAGCTTTAAGGACCAGAGACTTCAGCTTCCTTGTGTGTCATTGTTTTCCTCTACAATGGTCTTTGGTTTCCCTCGCAAATTCTTCTTAAATAGAGTTTTTCTCTTGTAGCTGTCTCATTCATCAGTTCAGTTCAGTTCAGTCACTCAGTCATGTCCAACTCTTTGCGACCCCATGAACCGCAGCATGCCAGGCCTCCCTGTCTATCACCAACTGCCAGAGTTTACCCAAACTCATGTCCATTGAGTCAGTGATGACATCCAGCCATCTCATCCTCTGTCATCCCCTTCTCCTCCCGCCCTCAATCTTTCCCAGCATCAGGGTCTTTCCAAATGAGTCAGCTCTTCGCATCAGGTGGCCAAAGTATTGGAGTTTCAGCTTCAACATCAGTCCTTCCAATGAACACCCAGGACTGATCTCCTTTGGATGGACTGGTTGGACCTCCTTGCAGTCCAAGGGACTCTCAAGAGTCTTCTCCAACACCACAATTCAAAAGCATCAATTCTTCAGTGCTAAGCTTTCTTTATAGATGTTGGCTCTATATGTGAGAGTTGGCTCTCACATCCATACATGACTAACGGAAAAACCATAGCCTTGACTAGACAGACCTTTGTTGATAAAGTAATGTCTCATTCATAACCCACTGTTATTACAATGTAGCATTATTGATGAGGAGAGAATGATGTTAATTATCTTATGATTAAATCTAAACTTTTTAGTGGGCCTAAGTATCTTGTCTGTGACTTTAAAATTTCAAAAGAGTTTTTAAGTCTTTTTGACTCTTTGTGTGTGAAAACAAGGCTAGAAGGATCTTGAATTTTTAAAGTTGCCCTTCCTATGGGTCAGATAAAGCTTCAATGAAAGTAAAGTAGATTTCCTGGGGTAGGCCTTTGTTACAGAGAACCTTCAAGGTGGCATATTTCAAACGTGTTACTTTTCTCTTAGGCAAATTTTTAAAAGTTACTTGTTTCACTCACCTGCCCAAAAGATAAGGGAGATTTTTCACTAACTTTCACTAAGTGAGGAGTGGTGGAGGAAGACTCCTGGAATGTAGAGATCTAAGTCTGGGCCCCCTGTAGTCTAACTCTCAAGTTAGACCACATTCAGGGTCCAGCAAGTCCTCCTCAACTACCATTTAAATATTCCTACCAGTTACTGGCTCCAGTGGCTTCTGCCCTTAGGAAACTGTTGTATTCACCTGTTTCTCCAGTTTTCTAGGCGGCAATTTGCCTTTTGACTTCAATTCTCTGATTAATTTAAGAAGAGATGTCTATTTGTACTTTGTTCATCTTTTTCTTCTTCTGAGGGTGGAGTGATGACTTACAAGCCCTTCATATGTCAGAGGAGAAATGACAAGGCTTTTTGGAAGAAATTATCTTAGCAGGTGGTCGGGTGCAAAACTTATACTAACATTTCTAAGAATTTTCTGCCAAGTTCAGGTTTTTCTGGAGAGAGTCCTTTCTATGGTAATTCAAGATATGTGTTTGTGTGCTAAGTCACTTCAGTTGTGTCCAACCCTTTGCAACCCTATGGACTGTACCTGGCAGGCTCCTCCGACTTTTATTAAATAACATTTTCACTGTTCATTATGAATATAGTTCAAACTTGGTGTAAACCTTTTCCAATATGCATTTAAATTTAATTAGAAAATGCTATTTTATATTAACTAGTAATTATTAATATAACAGATGGCCATAGTGAGC
Source organism: Bison bison bison (assembly GCF_000754665.1). Classification (NCBI taxonomy): domain Eukaryota; kingdom Metazoa; phylum Chordata; class Mammalia; order Artiodactyla; family Bovidae; genus Bison; species Bison bison. The sequence continues at coordinate 1,056,571 of NW_011495026.1, read as the reverse complement.
ATTAAAAAAAAAAAGTGTCTATAAAATAAAAAGAAATATTGGGACTTCTCTGGCAGTCTAATGGTTAAGAGTCTGCCTTGCAATGCAGGGGGTTTGTGGATTTGATCCCTGGGTGGGGAATTAAGATTCCACAAGCTGCAGAGCAACTAAGCCTGTGTACTGTAACTACTGAGCCCACGTACCACAATTAGAGAGTCTGTCTGCTGCAATGAAAGATCCCACATGACGCAATGAAGTTCCCATGTGCTGTAACTAAGACTGCAGCCAAATAAATAAATAAATACAATCGCTTTTAAAAAAAAATTAAAAGAAAAAAACATCATCCTTCAACCTGCCACCGTCAATTCCTAACATTACTACTCTCAAATATAGTTAATTGTGTTAATGTTTCTTATGTACTTATACATTCATCAATTTGGTTCAGTTGCTCAGCTGTGTCTGACTCTTTGTGACCCTATGGACTGCAGCATGCCAGGCTTCCCTGTCTGTCACCAACTCCTGGAGCTTGCTCACACTCATGTCCATATAAATTAATAAATATAAAATAAAGAATATATAATGCTTATATTTAAAGAATCAAGCACTTTTTTGATCTTTTAACATCATTTACTTTTAAAATTTCTGCATAACATTCCACACATAGACTCACAAGACCAATTGTTAATGATGGTCATGTAAATTTTCTTTTAATTTTTTCATTGCTATTATAAATACTGTTGTCATGGACATCTCTGTCCATATGTACCTTTGTATACCTTCACCATCCATCAATATAATACATTCATTAATTGGATATCTGGTATGAATGGAATAAACTTCTAAAATTTTGATAGATATTGCCAAGCTACTCTGCTAAAATATTGTCTCAATTATCTTTATTGGCATTCTACCTGCTGCTGCTGCTAAGTCGCTTCAGTCGTGTCCGACTCTGTGCGACCCCATAGATGGCAGCCCACCAGGCTCCCCTGTCCCTGTGGATTTCTCAAGGCAAGAACACTGGAGTGGGTTGCCATTTCCTTCTCCAATGCATGAAAGTGAAAAGTGAAAGTGAAGTCGCTCAGTCGTGTCCCCTCAGTGACCCCATGCACTGCAGCCCACCAGGCTCCACAGTCCATGGGATTTTCCAGGCAAGAGTACTGGAGTGGGGTGCCATTGCCTTCCCCAGCATTCTATCTACCTTTCTTTAAAAATTTCCCGGTGAAATCCATTTAAACCCAGACTAGTTAGCTTAGTGTCATGGATAAAGATGTAAGGCTCAGGTTGTTAATTTATAATTTTAACTTTGTGAATTACCAGCAGTGCAACACGGGGTAAATTACTTACCCACTCAGTAAAAGGGATGGGACATATTAATACAATAAAGCCATGTGTGCTTATCTTAAAAACAGTCAGGCTTTATTCTTCTAGCAAGCAGGTACTCATTCCAACCTAGTTTCATTTATTCCTTTTTTTCTCCCTTTAGTCATGATGGGACCAATTGGGAGAACTGTTGAGTACACTTAAAATGTTGCTAAATACCCTGTTTCTATATACCCATGTCTATAAAGTGACTCAAGGGTGCCAAAGTCGTGTTACTTAAGTAAACCCTAATTAGTTAAATCAACAATTCAGAAGACTCAATAGACCTCCACTTAGGCACTGAGTAGAATAAGAAATTTGTTTTCCTTTTGTTCTTGTTCCATATGATCATTTCTGCCTTTTAAACTAGATCTTTCATTAAACTACTATTTTTATCTCTTACAAGCTTTCCTCTGATGCCAACCCCCTGAAAATATAGCAGAAGCCAAAAACAATAATAATTCTAAAATGCAAACAAACAAAAAGAAAGGAAAGAAAAACAAAGATCAGCATACTAGCCATGTTCAAATTTACTGTATGTTTACAATTATACCATATCAAACACGAAAAATCATTAATAATGTCAGCTGTGTAATAAATGGCTTTATCTATAGGCTAGAAAACCTTATGTATTCTCAGACATCTGTGACACAGTTTTCCTAAGTTTCACTAGCTTTCTGGGGATCTAACCAATCTTATTATATAAAAGTAAAAATTATTGAGAGGTCCCTACCATTTTTGCTCTTACAATGCAAAATTTTTTGAGTCCACTTCTATTTTCCTACCACTGGTTATATTTTCTGAAAATCTATATAATCTCTGTTCTATATTTCTTGCCTCATATCCCTACTATATCTTTTCTTCATGGTATAATAATAAGCTGGGCAAGTGATATATTTTCTTCATTCCTCCTATAATACTGATACCAGATATTGTGTTCATCAGAATTCAAATGAAGATCTGGAAGTTGTCCATGTTTGTTTGTTGGAGTGAGCCATGGTGGTTTATATTATAAATGGAGCATAACAGATGCTATCAACATAGCTGTTTTCAAACATATCAGAACAATATACTCCTTAAGGAACATTTACTCATCTGTTTTCCTCCAAGTCTTAAGTTTTACTCTATGGAGTTTTTTTTTTTTTCCTCAACCCCTGCAATTTCCTAACCCACAGCTTTTTAGGGCTCTTTATCCTTAGAAAAATAAATTTTATCATACTTTATTTTTTAAAGCAATTTATTTCTCCCCGTCTCTTTTCTAACTTTCAATATCCAGCTCTAAAAATGATCTTCTAAAATTAAAAAATGAATACAAGAGTCAATAAAGGTATTTTCTATATAAACACAATTCTCTCCACAAAAAATTCACTGAAATCTTTAAATTAACATTTTGAAATATATTCTCCAGTTTTGCAGCTTCATATTTCCTTTTTTATAGTTTTTTGATAACTGAAGCTCTCTACAGAAGATTCAGGAGGTGACAGATATATATGATATCGTGTTCTTGTATTATCAGAATTTTGTGTAATTAGGTAAAAATTGATGACATTCATCAATGAGATAATGGAAGAGGAATATTTATCAGGATGGAGAAAGGCAATCATCAGGTTGATCTTAAACATGTGTTTTCTTAATTATGTGAATCAATAAAATAATATTCAGTGGGAAACTGTACATATAAGACTACAGCTTGGAGATGGGTTATAAACTGGATATATATATATGTGTCAGACTCTGGCTTTTATACTGTATTTTAAATGACAATCTTGGGTGAGGTTCAGCATGACAAAGAAATTAATTAAAAGGAAAGCAGCCTTCAACTCAACATTGAGAAAATTTTACTTTGAAGACAACACTGAAGAGAAAGAATTAGCTGGGAAGTTTTAAAGGAATGATCCAAAGAAATAGGAGGAAAAACAAATGTGTGACATCATAGATGGCTAGAGAAGTGAGTATTACAAGAAGTGAACAATCAAGAGTACTAGATACCAGGACTTCACTGGTGGACCAGTGGCTAGGACTCCTTACTCCCAATGCAGGAAGCTCAGGTTTGATCCCTGGTGGGGGAACTGGATTCCTACATGCCACAACTATGATTTTGCATGCCACAACTAAAGATCAAAGATCCCCTGTGCAGAACCTAAGACTTGGCACAGTCAAATAAATAAAGAAATATTTTTTTAGAGTATTAGATACAACTTTACTAAGATTTTTAGGTGCAATGATACTGCTAAATGTTATATAATAATAGATAAAGGCAAAGCTGGAGGTGAAGAAATGAAGCAGCAAGTAGTAAAAAAATAAATAAATAAATAAATAAAACCTCAAAAGCTGCCCTGTGTAAGAGGTGTGGATTTTATAGAGAGCTCTCAGGAAGCATGATCAAAAAAAACCATATTTAAAGGTGATGAAACTTGAGTAGTTTACTTGAAAAGTATGGGAAAAATTCACCTTGAGCAAGGGCTTGAATAGACAGAAAAGAGAGTAGGTGATGTAAATCTTACAAGATAAAAAGAGATGCAGTCATGATCACAAGTACAAGAGGAGAGAGAAACTGGCCTTCAATAGGAGACAAAGCTCTAATATAATAATCAGAACACTAAAGGAAGAGATTGTTATGAATTTGAGTAGCTTTTCTCAATTAGGAATGGGAGTTTTCTCTAACATAATTATCCGAACCCTCATTAACTTTCTTCACTTTAGCACCTTGCATCCCGTTCTTAGACAAGAGAAGCCTTTGTAGAATTACTCCTTTCCATTTTGGGCATGAATATATGTAGACTAGGAATTAAGGTATTTATATTTTCCTATCTGAGTTTTGACTGAAGCTAAACTAATTAGACATTCCTCAGATTTTGAGTCTTGATAATGAAAACAGAAGAATTTGATCTCACTTATTGTAGCATTCAATATCACAGTAATCCAAGTCTATGCCCCAACCAGTAACACAGAAGAAGCTGAAGTTGAATGGTTCTATGAAGACTTACAAGACCTTTTAGAACTAACACCCAAAAAAGATGTCCTTTTCATTATAGGGGACTGGAATGCAAAAGTAGAAGTCAAGAAACACCTGTAGGAACAGACAAATTTGGGCTTGAAATACAGAATGAAGCAGGGCAAAGGCTAATAAAATTTTGCCAAGAGAATGCACTGGTCATAGAAAACACCCTCTTTCAACAACACAAGAGAAGACTACACATGGACATCATCAGATGGTCAACACCGAAATCAGACTGATTATATGCTTTGCAGACAAAGATGGAGAAGCTCTATACAATCAGCAAAAACAAGACCGGGAGCTGACTGTGGCTCAGATCCTGAGCTCCTTATTGCCAAATTCAGACTTAAAGTGAAGAAAGTAGGGAAAACCACTAGACCATTCAGGTATGACCTAAATCAAATCCCTTAAGATTATACAATGGAAGTGAGAAATAGATTTAAGGGACTAGATCTGATAGATAGAGTGACTGATGAACTATGGACTGAGGTTGGTGACATTGTACAGGAGACAGGGATCAAGACCATCCCCATGGAAAAGAAATGCAAAAAAGTAAAATGGCTGTCTGGGGAGGCCTTACAAATAGCTGTGAAAAGAAGAGAAGTGAAAAGCAAAGGAGAAAAGGAAAGATATAAACATCTGAATGCAGAGTTCCAAAGAATAGCCAGAAGTGATAAGAAAGCCTTCCTCAGTGAACAGTGCAAAGAAATAGAGTAAAACAACAGAATGGGAAAGACTAGAGATCTCTTCAAGAAAATCAGAGATACCAAGGGAATGCTTCATGCAAAGATGGGCTCCATAAAGGACCTAACAAAAGCAGAAGATATTAAGGAGAGGTGGTAAGAATACACAGAAGAATTGTACAAAAAAGATCTTCATGACCCAGATGGTGTGATCACTCACCTAGAGCCAGACATCCTGGAATGTGAAGTCAAGAGGGCCTTAGAAAGCATCACTATGAACAAAGCTAGTGGAGGTGATAGAATTCCCTTTGAGCTATTCCAAATCCTGAAAGATGATGCTGTGAAAGTGCTGCATTCAATATGCCAGCAAATTTGGAAAACTCAGCAGTGGCCCCAGGACTGGAAAAGGTCAGTTTTCATTCCAGTCCCAAAGAAAGGCAATTCCAAAGAATGCTCAAACTACCACACAATTGTACTCATCTCACATGCTAGTAAAGTAATGCTCAAAATTCTCCAAGCCAGACTTCAGCAATACGTGAACCGTGAACTTCCAGATGTTCAAGCTGGTTTTAGAAAAGGCAGAGGAACCAGAGATCATATTGTCAACATCCGCTGAATCATCAAAAAAGCAAGAGAGTTCCAGAAAAACATCTATTCCCACTTTATTGACTATGTCAAAGCCTTTGACTGTGTTGATCACAATAAACGGTGGAAAATTCTGAAAGAGATGGGAATACCAGACCACCTGACCTGCCTTTTGAGAAACCTATATGCAGGTCAGGAAGCAACAGTTAGAACTGGACATGGAACAATAGACTGGTTCCAAATAG
>NW_011495026.1:1041573-1050622 GCF_000754665.1 Bison bison bison | reverse complement strand
TATTTAACTTATATGCAGAGTACATCATGAGAAATGCTGGACTGGAAGAAGCACAAGCTGGAATCATGATTGCCGGGAGAAATATCAATAACCTCAGATATGCAGATGACACCACCCTTATGGCAGAAAGTGAAGAGGAACAAAAGAGCCTCTTGATGAAAGTGAAAGAGGAGAGTGAAAAAGTTGGCTTAAAGCTTAACATTCAGAAAACTAAGATCATGGCATCTGGTCCCATCACTTCATGGAAAATAGATGGCAAAACAGTGGAAACAGTGTCAGACTTTACCTTTTTGGGACCCAAAATCACTGCAAATGGTGACTGCAGCCATGAAATTAAAAGACACTTACTCCTTGGAAGAAAAGTTATGACCAACCTAGATAGCATATTGAAAAGCAGAGACGTTACTTTGCCATCAAAGGTCCGTCTAGTCAAGGCTATGGTTTTTCCTGTGGTCATGTATGGATGTGAGAGTTGGACTGTGAAGAAAGCTGAGCGCCAAAGAAGTGATGTTTTTGAACTGTGGTGTTGGAGAAGACTCTTGAGAGTCCCTTGGACTGCAAGGAGATCCAACCAGTCCATTCTAAAGGAGATCAGCCCTGGGTGTTCTTTGGAAGGACTGATGCTAAAGCTGAAACTCCAGTACTTTGGCCACATCGTGCAAAGAGTTGACTCATTGGAAAAGACTCTATTCTGGGAGGGATTGGGGTCAGGAAGAGAAGGGGACGACAGAGGATGAGATGGCTGGATGGCATCACCGACTCGATGGATGTGAGTTGAGTGAACTCCGGGGGATGGTGATGGACAGGGAGGCCTGGCGTGCTGTGGTTCATGGGGTCGCAAGGAGTCAGATACGACTGAGTGACTGAACTGAACTGAACTGATTGTAGCAGTACTACAATAAAATGGAGCACTGGAGCATTTTAATCTACTATGACTCCAGCAAGCTGCCATATCTTGTTTCTATAGCTTATCAACTAGGGTATAAAACGCTTTTAAACAGAGAAAATCTGGGAAGATTACTAATTTATATCCATTAAAAATACTAAAGAATATGATTAAGAATAGGATTGTGTGTGTGTTCTATTATATTCTATTTAACTTATTAATTCCATTCATTGTAAATTAATTACATTCTAATTAACCTCCTGAGAAATCTGTTTCAGGTCAAGAAGCAACAATTAGAACTGGACATGGAACAACAGACTGGTTCCATATTGAGATAGGAGTATATCAAGGCTATATATTCTCACCCTGCTTATTTAACTTATATGCAGAGTACGTCATGAGAAATGCTGGGCTGGAAGAAGCACAAGCTGGAATCAATATTGCCAAGAGCAATATCAATAACCTCAGATATGCACATGACACCACCCTTATGGCAGAAAGTGAAGAACTAAAAAGCCTGTAGATGAAAGTCAAAGAGGAGAGTGAAAAATTTGGCTTAAAGCTCAACATTCAGAAAATGAAGATCATGGCATCTGGTCCCATCACTTCATGGAAAATAGATGGGGAAGCAGTGGAAACACTGGCAGACTTTATTTTTTGGACTCCAAAATCACTGCAGATGGTGACTGCAGCCATGAAATTAAAAGACACTTGCTCCTTGGAAGAAAAGTTATGACAAACCTAGATAGCACATTAAAAAGCAGAGACGTTACTTTGCCAACAAAATCTGTCTAGTCAAGGCTATGGTTTTGCTAGTAGTCATGTATGAGAGTTGGACTATAAAGGAAGCTGAGTGCTAAAGAATTGAAGCTTTTGAACTGTGGTGTTGGAGAAGACTCCTGAGAGTCCCTTGGACAGCAAGGAGATCCAACCAGTCCATCCTAAAGAAAATCAGTCCTGAATATTCATTGGAAGGACTGATGCTAAAGCTGAAACTCCAATACTTTGGCCACCTGCTGTGAAGAACTGACTCACTGGAAAAGACCCTGATGCTGGGAAAGACTGAAGGTGGGAGGAGAAGGGGATGACAGAGGATAAGATGGTTGGATGGCATCATCAACTGAATGGTCATGAGTTTGAGTAAGCTCCAGGAGTTGTTGATGAACAAGGAAGCCTGACATTCTGCAGTCCATGGGGCCACAAAGAGTCAGACATTACTGAGTGATTGAATTGAACTGAACCTATTAATTCAGTGTTGATATGAGAATACTTTAACCTCCCTTAACAGCTAGCTTAAGAAATCGTGTGTGTGCTTCTAATAATATTTGTGCATGTGTGTTTATATGTGTAGAAAAATGTAAAGTTTAAGATGAAATAAGGACACTGAAGAACCAGTTATCATTTAGTATAAAGTGGTGAAGAAGTGGGATACGAATGAATCACCAAATCTGTGTCTCTGACCCATTTCTTAGATTGGAGTCAGTTCCTAGATTCAACATCCTTAAATAAACAGTACTGTGATTAACTTGAAGAGGCACCCTGGCATACTGGCACAAAGGGATACCATACCTTGCCTTCTGTTTTCATTTTAAGTGACCTGAGCACACTCAAAATGATATTTTTGAACCGAAGAAAAAGTCCACATTTCACAGGCTGGATTATGACTTTTTAGAGGTTTGGATACAATTCTGCTGCTGCTAAGTTGCTTCAGTCATGTCCGACTCTGTGCAACCCCATAGACAGCAGCCCAACAGGCTCCCCTGTCTCTGAGATTCTCCAGACAAGAACACTGGAATGGGTTGCCATTTCCTTCTCCAATGCAGGAAAGTGAAACGTGAAGATACAATTCTGAACTAACCCTAATTCCTGAAGGTGCCACGTGACTTTGTGCCACCCCCAGTGAAACAGGTGATAGAGTTTGACCAGAGTACATCGTACAGGAAATGCTTGTTGCTCTAATTCCCATGTTGGCAGTCAGAACAGATAACTTCAGTACCAGAAGAATCTCCATTATAAGTATGGTCCACAGCAAGAAGCAAGTCTTTAAATCCAGCTTACCCTTCAGAATGCCCTGCAATGCTACAATCTGACCTACCAGATCCAGTCTAGAGCACATGATTTCTATGACAGATCCTAGTCAGGAAATCACAGACATTTGTAGCAAGCAGAATCATCACTGGTCACTAACAGCAATCACCTATTCTCTGAATAACAGAGAGAAGATTAGCGTTGAAAATGAATGTTTGTTTTACTTTGCTCAATACACCAGCAAGTGAATCTGACTCATGCCTCCACAAGCTGGACATGCCTAGCAGCAATCTATTATCTGGTAAAAATGGTACATTCAGAAGTAGGATCAGCATGAACTAAAAATAAAAGAAACGAAAAAAAAAAAAAAGAAAAAGAAAGAAAGAAAAGAAAAGAAACGTATGCTGTGCTTTGTCGCTCAGTCATGCCCAATTCTTTGTGACCCCGTGGACTATAGCCCACCAGACTCTTCTTCCATGGGGATTCTCCAGGCAAGAATACTGGGGTGGGTTACCATTCCCTCCTCCAGGGCATCTTCCCAACCCAGAGATCGAACCCAGGTCTCCCACATTGCAGGTGGATTCTTTACCATCTGAGCCACCAAGAAACATACTTAAGTAGATATTTCTGAGTTCCAGTGCATCTCCTAACACATAGCAGTGCTGCTAAAGAGTAACTCCACGCTGGAGGATTCTGAAAAAAAGTGAAGAAGGGGCATTCTTTAAAGCGGTAAAATTTTGAAAAGAAACTCCTTATGAGGTGTTTCTCATAAGGAATGATCTGATAAACATAGAAACATTAATTTGGGCTGCTAAAATGTTTTTGGAGTATGTTTGATTAACACATCCATTCAGTTATGTACTCTTTTGTTTTGAACTAAGAGTGACCATTATATTTTGACAATGCATAGATTAAAAATATGCTAATTTATACTCTTCTGCAATCTCTTCCTCTTGATTTATTTTTCTCCTTTTAGCAGGCTATTATTTTCTCAAGAGGATTCACAAGTAGCTTTCACTGGTCATGACAAACCTTCAATTAACTGGCTTTCATGCAGCGTGTATTATTATCTCATTATCAAGTTGTCTTTTTGTTCTTTTTTTTCCCCTCATTCAAGTTGTTTATTTATTGCAATTGGCCTACACAGAATTTCCTTAATTATTTTAAGTGACACTTACATTAGCATTAACACACTTTTCATGAAGTTATTCTTGAAAAAAAGAGAGAACATAATTTAAATTTACTTTTCTATACTATGTATTCAAAGAAACAAGTTTTGATATGGGAAGTTGGCAATACAAATTCTAGTTTTGTTTGCTCAAATATACCTCTAAGAGTCTTGGTCTCCTTGTCTGTAGAGTTAAAGAGCTATTCTGGAAGGTTTTAAAACTGTATGATATTGTAGATTTCTGTTTAGCCATGGTGTTACACAAAGAAAATAATAAATGATATAGAAACTAAAATTTTAGCTTAGTAATTGACATTAGGTATTTCTGCATTCTTATGCAAAGTTAACTGTTACAGATATCAGTTCATTCATCTCAAAAATGGAATTATTCTAAATGGTGATTATTATCTCTTGTGGAGTGTACAATAATGCCTCTGCTATAATCTTAAATATTTACAACTGATTTCATGTCCAGATACCATAATTACTGTTCTACTGATTTGCATAGCTTCATTTTCACATATCAAAAATCATCAACATTTTATAAAATATGGCCACAAATTGTATTTAATTGAATTTGTGTCTGGATTAGTAAACGATACTTATAAACTGGCTATACATGAAAGTCATGTCAAAAAACTACTCAATGAGAACACAATTGGGAAAGCTGGAACATATTTTGGAAATATATATTTTTAAGGCATGGAGGATTACCAATGTAGTAAGAAATTGAGAGGTCAATTTCTTGGAAGAAAACTCAACTATGGGCCCAGAATATGGAGACCTTTTTTGTCAGCGAACTTCAAAAGAAGCTTTCCAGAGGAGAGCTGAGCTGCAGAAAAGCCACAGAGTGGCAGCTGAAGTGAATATAGCACAATTTAAAGTCTCATAGCCCCACTATAATTAAAAAAACTATAAAACAGGAATGAACAAAATAAAATTTATTATTCTTATTTGGCATACAAAAATATTATAAGACTTCTGGATTTGATGAAGAAAAATCCAAGCTCTAGATGAGCAAAGTATCATCTATTTAAATGACTGTTTGGAAAGAGAGTTTTAAAGCATGAATAGAGTTGAGTTTTCTAAAAATGAATACAGTCATTTAGAGGTTAAAGAGCCTCCTGATGAAAGTGAAAGAAGAGAGTGAAAAGCCTGGCTTAAACTCAACATTCAGAAAACTATGATCATGGCATCTGGTCCCATCACTTCATGTCAAATAGTGGAAACAGTGACAGACTTTATTTTCTTGAGCTCCAAAATCACTGCAGATGGTGAGGCAGCCATGAAACTAAAAGACGCTTGCTCCTTGGAAGAAAAGCTATGACCAACCTAGACAACATATTAAAAAGCAGAGACATTACTTTGCCAACAAAGGTCTGTCTAGTCAAGGCTATGGTTTTTCCAGTAGTCATGCATGAATGTGAGAATTGGACTATAAAGAAAGCTGTGCATGACAGAATTGATGCTTTTTAACTGTGGTGTTGGAGAAGACTCTTGAAAGTCCCTTGGACAGCAAGGAGATCCAACCAGTCTATCCTAATGGAAATCAGTCCTGAATATTCATTGGAAGGACTGATGATGAAGCTCCAATACCTTGGCCACCCGATGTGAAGAACTGACTCATTGGAAAAGACCCTGATGCTGGGAAAGATTGAAGATGGGAAGAGAACAGGATGACAGAGGATGAGATGGTTGGATGGCATCACCAACTCGATGGACATGAATTTGAGCAAGCTCCAGGAGTTGGTGATGGACAGGGAAGCCTGGCATGCTACAGTCCATGGGGTTGCAAAGAGTCAGACAAAACTGAGTGACTGAACTGAACTGAACAGACCTGGAGATGGGGTGGAGTGACTCAGTTCAAATTCTCCCTTCCCCATTACATAGAACTTGGATTTTCAGACCAGGAAACATTTTCATTTGTGGTTAAAATATTTCTGACCTAATTTCTTTCTTCTCAACTAAAAATTACTCTCTTTTAATACTTTATTAAGACAGAGAAGCTATAAAAACAAACAACATGAGCTGTTGTTAAATATTTATCCATTGCTGTGACATGAATGAGCAATAATACAAATCTGAAAGCAAAATGCATTTCCATCTCCATTGAATGCCCAACTATACAAAGTGAGCTGCAATACCATGGAGAAGAAAAATCATGACTTTTGTCCCTAGAAATCAGATGTATCTTGTTGTTCAGTTACTAAGTCTTGTCTGACTCTTTCCGACCCCATGGAATGCAGATCACCAGGCTCATCCGTCCTCCATTATCTCCCTGAGTTTGCTCAAATCCGTATCCATTGGATTGGTGATGTTATCTAACCATTTCATCTTCTGCCTCACCCTTCTCATTTTGCCTTCAATCTTTCCCAGCATCAGGGTCTTTTCCAATGACTCAGATGTACCTACCATGTTCTAAAGATAATTCATTCCATAGGTCATTACTATTCATTGCTAAAGAAGAGGACCACCGGGGATATCATAAATACAATTTACCTGATAATTTGTGAAATTTTAAACCACACCTCATTAGTATCAAGACAGAATTAAGCCTTTCCCACTATCACAATTCATCTCATTGTGCAAAGCAGAGTATTAATAATACTGGTAACTTTTGTCTTTTTAAATTTACACTTTACTGATTATTTGGCCTAATGTAGCTATATTTATTTGTTTAAAAGATCTATTTTAATAGATTCCATGTGTTTGTATATATAAACCTCATTGGCTCTATTAATTAATATATATATATACTATTAATTATATATATATCTTGATAAATTCTAAACTAAAAGAATGAATACTTTTAGTTTCTATGCAATAATCTTACTTATTATCAAGGAACTGTAAAATGTATTTCTAACACATATATTAATATAGTATACAGAAATAAATCCCTGCATGTGACACACATAAAATGATATACAGAAAATACTTATAGAATTACACACAGGTAGACATAAGAACGGAGAAGGCAATGGCAACCCACTCCAGTACTCTTGCCTGGAAAATCCCATGGACGGAGGATCCTGGTGGGCTGCAGTCCATGGGGTCGTGAAGAGTCGGGCACGACTGAGAGACTTCACTTTCCTGCATTGGAGAAGGAAATGGCAATCCACTCCAGTGTTCTTGCCTGGAGAATCCCAGGGACAGAGGAGCCTGGTAGGAGGCCATCTATGGGGTCATGCAGAGTTGGACACGACTGAAGCGACTTAGCAGCAGTAGCAGACGTAAGAATGGACTTTGTTTTTCCCTTAAAGCTAAAACTGATGAATACAATACAGATTCCAACTCAAGGTTACTTTTTAACTGGTTGATTTAATGAAAGAGGTTAGGTTGACATTTAAACTCTTTCCAAAACATATCTATTCCCATTTTCTAGAGAGAGAATTAGAACCATTCTAGTTTTCTAGGCATGTCCTGGCATAGGTGAAGTATATAAATGAATTTACTGAGAGAATTAGGAGTCCACAGAAATCAAAGGCCATTATCAGATGTTCAAAAGGCTACTTTTCCCATTAGTTTCCATTCTAACTTATTTTATGCCTCCCTGAAGTCTTTTTGGATAACATGATTAATTTTTGCTTAACTAGCTAAACACATTTTATAATTTTATCTACTTAGGCTGCAATGGGAAAATGTCTCTGATGTGAAGTGTCTCAATATGACAACAGTGACTTTAAGCTGACATAAATTTGGAAGTATTAATAAATATACAATGTCCAGGATAAAATATCTCTCTTCTCTTTTTATTTTCAATAAAAGATGCTAATTCAGTCAACATAATGTGATTAGAATATACTATGAAAAATTCTAGATAAACACAAAAATATATTTGCAATTATAAAATATGTAGCAAGGGAAACACTGACATTCATCAATCAACTAACTTAAATTTGAAAAATACTATTGAAAAAGTACTATTATTAATTTTGAAAAAGTATTATTGTTTTATTACAGTTAAGGTTAGACTTTTAGAATATATACAGTTTACCTTGTAATTTAGTAACACTGGATCTAAATAATAGAGTCTACTAGTGTGAGCTTCCCTGGTGACTCAGGGGTAAAGAATCCACCTGCCAATTCAGGAGACTCAGGTTCAATCCCTGGGTCAGGCAGATCCTCTGGAGAAAGAAATGGCAACCCACTTCAGTGTTCTTGCCTGGAAAATCCCATGGACAGAGGATCTGGTGGGTGGCAGTCCATGCCGTTGCAAAGAGTTGGACATGAACAAGGATTTTGAAAAAATCCCTAAATGACTAATTATAAATTACAGTAAAGTGATTTATATCACTGGTCCCTCTTTCTTAGGGAAAAGTTCTAAATAGAAACTAATTTCCAAAGCAAGAAATGTTCAAGGAGTTCACTGGTGGTCCAGTGGTTGAGACTCAGCACTTCCACTGCTGGGTGCATGGTTTCAATCACTGATCAGGGAACTAAGATCCCTGTAAACCACATGCCCAGATTAAAAAAAAAAAAAAAAAAATCATACTTATTCTGTGTATATTTAATAATAACTAGTTTAAATATATGACAATATATTTACATAAGCTGAGACTGGCTGAGCTACAGTGAATTCATTCAATGCTTTTAAAACTTGCATCCTGCTAAACTACGTCTTTTAGTGTTATAACTTACTCCCTTTTTGGACTGTTCATGGGGTTCTCAAGGCAAGAATACTGAAGTGTTTTGTCATTACCTTCTCCAGTGGACCATATTTTGTCAGAACTCTCCACCATGACCCATCCATCTTGGGTGGCCCTACAAGGTATGGCTCATAGTTTTCCTGATTTAGATAAGCCTGTTCAGTTCAGTTCAGTTCAGTCACTCAGTCGTGTCCGACTCTTTGTGACCCCATGAATTGCAGCACGCCAGGCCTCCCTGTCCAACACCAACTCCCGGAGTTCACTCAAACTCATGTCCATTGAGTCAGTGATGCCCTCCCGCTGTCTCATCCTCTGTCG
>NW_011495026.1:1034460-1041176 GCF_000754665.1 Bison bison bison | reverse complement strand
TTTCCCATGAAGTGATGGGACCAGATGCCATGATCTTAGTTTTCTGAATGTTAAGCTTTAAGCCAACTTTTTCACTCTCCTCTTTCACTTTCATCAAGAGTCTTTTTAGTTCTGCTTCACTTTCTGCCATAAGGGTGGTATCATCTGCATATCTGAGGTTACTGATATTTCTCCCGGCAATCTTGATTCCACCTTGTGCTTCTTCCAGCCCAGTGTTTCTCATGATGTACTCTGCATAGAAGTTAAATAAGCAGGGTGACAATATATAGCCTGATGTACTCCTTTTCCTATTTGGACTGTAGTCCATGTGATAAGTTTGATTAGTTTTCTGTGTATGTGGTTTTCATTCTGTCTGCCCTCTGACAGATAAAGATAAGAAGATAATGAAGCTTTCTGATGGCAGAGACTGACTCTGGGTGGAACTTGGTCTTCTTCTGATGGATGGGGCCATGCTCAGTAAATATTTAATCCAATTTTCTGTTGATGGGCAGGGCTGTGTTCCCTCCCTGTTGTTTGACCTGAGACCAAACTATGGTGGAGGTAATAAAGATAAAAAGTCAAATAAATAACCTAACTCTACACCTAAAGCAACTAGAAAAGGAATAAATGAAGAACCCCAGGGTTAGTAGAAGGAGTGTTAGTAGAAGGAAAAAAAATCTTAAAATTAGGGCAGAAATAAATGCAAAAGAAACAAAAAGACCATAGCAAAAATCAACAAAGCCAAAAGCTGGTTCTTTGAGAAGTGAAATAAAATTGACAAGCCACTAGCCAGACTCATCAAGAAACAAAGGGAGAAAAATCAAATTAACAAAATTAGAAATGAAAATGGAGAGATCACAACAAACAACACAAATAAAAACGATCATAAGAGACTACTATCAGCAACTATATGCCAATACAATGGACAACTTGGAAGAAATAGACAAATTCTTAGAAAAGTACAACTCTACAAAACTGAACCAGGAAGAAATGGAAAATCTTAACAGACCCATCACAAGCATGGAAATTGAAACTGTAATCAGAAATGTTCCAGCAAACAAAAGCCCAAGACCAGATGGCTTCACAGCTGAATTCTACCAAAAATTTACAAAAGAGCTAACACCTGTCCTACTCAAACTCTTCCAGAAAATTGCAAAGGAAGGTAAACTTCCAAACTCATTCTATATGAGGCCACCATTACCCTAATACCAAAACCTGACAAAAATGCCACAAAAAAAGACAACTACAAGCCAATATCATTGATGAACATAGATGCAAAAATCCTTAACAAAATTCTAGCAAACAGAATCCAACAACATATGAAACAGATTTTACATCATGACCAAGTGGGCTTTATCCCAGGGATGCAAGGATTCTTCAATATCCGCAAATCAATCAATGTAATACACCACATTAACAAATTGAAAAATAAAAACCATATGATTATCTCAATAGATGCAGAAAAAGCCTTTGACAAAATTCAACATCCATTTATGATAAAAAAAAAAAAACCCCTCCATAAAGCAGGAATAGAAGGAACATACTTCAATATAATAAAAGCTATATATGTCAAACCCACAGCAAACATTATCCTCAGTGGTGAAAAATTGAAAGCATTTCTCCTAAAGTCAGGAACAAGACAAGGGTGCCCACTCTCACCACTACTATTCAACATAGTTTTGGAAATTTTGGCCACAGCAATCAGAGCAGAAAAAGAAATAAAAGGAATCCAGATTGGAAAAGAAGAAGTAAAACTCTCACTGTTTGCAGATGACATGATCCTCTACATAGAAAACCCTAAAGACTCCACCAGAAAATTACTAGAGCTAATTAATGAATATAGTAAAGTTGCAGGATATAAAATCAACACACACAAATCCTTTGAATTTCTATACACTAGCAATGAGAAAACAGAAAGAGAAATTAAGGAAACAATTCCATTCACCATTGCAATGGAAAGAATAAAATACTTAGGAATATATCTACCTAAAGAAACAAAAGACCTATACATAGAACACTATAAAACACTGGTGAAAGAAATCAAAGAGGACACAAATAGATGGAGAAATATACTGCATTTGTGGACTGGAAGAATCAATATAGTGAAAATGAGTATACTACCCAAAGTAATCTATAGATTCAATGCAATCCCTATAAAGCTACCAATGGTATTTTTCACAGAACTAGATCAATTAATTTCACAATTTGTATGGAAATACAAAAAAACCTCGAATAGCCAAAGCAATCTTGAGAAAGAAGAATGGAATTGGAGGAATCAACCTGCCTGACTTCAGGCTCTACTACAAAGCCACAGTCATCAAGACAGTATGGTACTGGCACAAAGACAAAAATATAGATCAATGGAACAAAATAGAAAGCCCAGAGATAAATCCACACACCTATCGTCACCTTATCTTCTACAAAGGAGGCAAGAATATACAATGGAGGAAAGACAATCTCTTTAACAAGTGGTGCTGGGAAAACTGGTCAACGAGTTGTAAAAAAAAAAAAAAAAAACCACTAGAACACTTTCTAACACCATACACAAAAATAATCTCAAAATGGATTAAAGATCTAAAAGTAGGGCCAGAAACTCTTAGAGGAAGACATAGGCAAAACACTCTCCAACATACATCACAGCAGGATCTTCTATGACTCACCTCTCTGAATATTGGGAATAAAAGCAAAAATAAACAAATGGGACCTAATTAAAATTAAAAGTTTTTCCACAACTAAGGAAACCATAAGCAAGGTGAAAAGACAGCCTTCAGAATGGGAGAAAATAATAGCAAATGAAGCAATTGACAAAGAATTAATCTCAAAAATATTACAAGCAACTCCTGCAGCTCAATTCCAGAAAAATAAATGACCCAATCAAAAAATGGGCCAAAGAACTAAACAGTCATTTCTCCAAAGAAAACATACAGGTGGCTAACAAATACATGAAAAGATGCTCAACATCACTCATTATCAGAGAAATGTAATTCAAAACCACAATGAAGTACCACTTCAAGCCAGTCAGAATGGCTGCTATCCAAAAGTCTACAAACAATAAATGCTGGAAAGGGTGTGGAGAAAAAGGGAACCCTCTTACACTGTTGGTGGGAATACAAACTAGTACAGCCACTATGGAGAGCAGTGTGGAGATTCCTTAAAAAACTGGAAATAGAACTGCCTTATGACCCAGAAATCCCACTGCTGAGTATACATAGCAAGGAAATCAGAATTGAAAGAGACACGTGTACCCCAATGTTCATCGCAGCACTATTTATAATAGCCAGGGTATGGAAGCAACCTAAATGTCCATTGGTAGAGAAATGGATAAGAAAGCAGTGGTACATATACACAATGGAATATTACTCATCCATTAAAATGAATACATTTGAATCAGTTCTAATGAAGTGGATGAAACTGGAGCCTATTGTACAGAGTGAAGTAAGCCAGAAAGAAAAAAACCCAATACAGTATATTAATGCATATATATGGAATTTAGAAAGATGGTAATGATAACCCTGTATGCAAGACAGCAAAAGAGACACAGATGTATAGAACAGTCTTTTGTACTCTGTGGGAGAGGGCCAGGGTGGGATGGCTTGGGAGAATGGCATTGAAATATGTATATTATCATATGTGAAACAGACCACCAGTCCATGTTCAATGCATGACACAGGGTGCTCAGCGCTGGTGCACTGGGATTACCCAGAGGGATGGGATGGGGAGGGAGGTGGGAGGGGGTTCAGTATGGGGGTTCAGGATGGGGAACACATGTATACCGGGGCGGATTCATGTCAATTTATGGCAAAACGAATACAATATTGTAAAGTAATTAGCCTCCAATAAATAAATAAATAAAAATTGAAAAAAAATGATAATGGCAACTTCCCTGATCAACGCAGAGTAAATAAGGGAAACAATACAATGGGAAAGTCTAGACATCTTTTCAAGAAAATTAGAGATACCAAGGAAACATTTCATGCAAAGATGGGCACAATAAAGGACAGAAACAGTATGGACCTAATAGAAGCAGAAGTTATTAAGAAGAGGCAGCGAAAATACACATGTCAACTAAAAAAGATGTACAACTTGATAGTTGTGAGTTAAGTTTTATTTGGGGCAAAATGAGGACTGTAGCCCAGGAGGCAGCATCTCAGATAGCTCTGAGAGACTGCTCCAAAGTGGCAGTGGGGGAAAATCAATATATAAGGTTTTGGTGAAGGGGGAATTGAATACCATGAAGCACTCAGCTTACAAAAAGTTTTTTGTTAGTCATGAGGGTCTGATGTCACCATGAAGGGATTTAGTGCTTTTCTAGATATGAGGAGATGCAAGGATTGAGATAATAAAATCTGTTCCTAAAAACACCCAACTATCTAAAGACCTGTCCCATTAGATTCCGTGGAGCACAGAGTGCCTCACTCCACCCTGAACTCTCTCAGGGCGTGTTGAAGGTCACCAGCTATAGCAGCAAGGGCTTCAATCTCAGTAGAAGCAGATGACAAATGCCTTGTCATTGGCAATGCTCTTGGTAAATGCCAATTTGTAGTTGACACACAGAAGAACTACACAAAAAAGGTCTTCATGACCTAGATAACCACAATGGTGTGATCAACCAACTAGGGCCAGACATCCTGGAATGCGAAGTCAAGTGGGTCTTAGGAAGAATCACTATGAATAAAGCTAGTGGAGGTGATGGAATTCCAGTTGAGCTGTTTCAAATCCTAAAAGATAATGCTGTTAAGGTACTGCACTCAATATGCCAGCAAATTTGGAAAACTCAGCAGTGGTCACAGGACTAGAAAAGGTCAGTTTTCATTCAAATCCCAAAGAAAGGCAATGCCAAAGAGTGCTCAAACTACCACACAATGGCACTCATCTCACATGCTAGTAAAGTAATGCTCAAAATTCTACAAGCCAGGCCTCAGCAGTATATGAACTGAGAACTCCAGATGTTCAAGCTAGATTTATAAAAGGCAGAGGAACCAGAGATCAAATTGCCAACATCTGTTGGATCATCAAAAAAGCAAGAGAGTTCCAGAAAAACATCTACTTCTGCTTTACTGACTATGCCAAAGCCTTTGACTGTGTGGATCACAACAAAGTGTGGAAAATTGTTAAAGAAATGGGAATACCAGACCACCTTACCTGTCTCCTGAGAAATCTGTATGCAGGTCAAAAAGCAACAGTTAGAACTGGACATGAGACAACAGACTGGTTCCAAATTGGGAAAGGAGTACATCAAGACTGTATGTTGTCACGCTGCTTATTTAACATGTATGCAGAGTACATCATGCTAAATGCCTGACTGGATGAAGCCCAATTTGGAATCAAGATTGCCGGGAGAATTATCAGTAACCTTAGATATGCCGATGACACCACCCTTATGGCAGAAAGTGAAGAAAACTAAACAGCCTCTTGATGAAAGTGAAAGAGGAGAGTGAAAAAGCTGGCTTAAAACTCAACATTCAAAAAACTAAGATCATGGCATCCTGTCCTATCATTCTATGGCAAATAGGTGGAGAAACAATGGAAACAGTGTCAGACTTTATTGTTTGGGCTCCCAACTCACTGCCGACGGTGACTGCAGCCATGAAGTTAAAAGACCCTTGCTCCTTGGAAGAAAAGCTATGACCAACCTAGACAACATATTAAAAATCAGAGACATTACTTTGTCAACAAAGATCCATCTAGTCAAAGCTATGGGTTTTCCAGTAGTCATGTATGAATGTGAGAATTGGACTATAAAGAAAGCTGAGCGTGGAAGAATTGATGCTTTTGAACTGTGGTGTTGGAGAAGACTCTTGAGAGTTCCTTGTACTGCAAGGAGATCCAACCAGTCCATCCTAAAGCAAATCAGTGCTAAATATTCATTGGAAGGACTGATGCTGAAGCTCCAATACTTTGGCCACCTGATGTGAAGAACTGACTTGTTGGGAAAGACCCTGATGCTGGGTAAGATTGAAGGCCAGGGGAGAAGAGGATGACAGAGGATGAGATAGTTGGATGGCATCACCGACTTGATGCACATGAGTTTGGGTAAATTTCAGGTGTTGGTGATGGACAGGGAAGCCTGGCGTGCCTCAGTCCATGGGGTCTCAAAGAGTTGGACATGACCTAGAAGCTGAACTTAGATGAACCTACATTTAGCAGATGATTTACCTCAAACACAGGGGAATGATGAGATGAGTACCACTGAATTTCTCATAATTATAAATATATTATAGTGAATATAGCTATCCTTTCTGTTAGTCTCTTGCTTACCATCTCCACCTGTAACCTTTATCTAATTTATTCTTTTTTTCCTTACTACCATCAAACCACATTCTTTTATTTCCAACCTTTCTTTCATGCCATCCTTGTGAATATACACAAAGAATATGTCTCAGCTCTATGCTCTCTCTAGTCATCCTTATTTCTTTTATCCCTTTTATATTCAAGATTTTTTTTTCCACAAAAGAGATTCCAGTTATTACCCATTATTTTTTTTTACCCATTCTCTCCTTAACACATAGCAAGCTGCTTTCCATTCAAAGCTCTCCATTGGCAAATGACACCAGTGTTCCCCTAATTATGTTCACTGAATTCCTAATTTTCAGACTGGAAAAAGAAGCACTCTGCTTCTCTGTAGAATCTGGCAGCTTTAACAAAATTGGCTCAGTGGTAAAGAATCTGCCTGCAGTGCAGGAGATGCAGGTTCGTTCCCTGGTTTGAAACAATCTGGAGAAAGGAATGGCTGCCCA
>NW_011495026.1:1019780-1034253 GCF_000754665.1 Bison bison bison | reverse complement strand
ACATTTTCTTATTTTCTTTTTAAAATTTTTAACAATTGTTAATTGAATTATAGTTGATTTACAATGTTTTGTTAGTTTTGCTGTATAGCAATTGGTTACTTATTTTCTTCTAACTCTTTTTATTTTGTGAGGCTCAAAACCTGTGTTGTTTCTGAATCACTTTATGTACTATTCTGACTTCAAACAACACTTATGATGATGACTCAAAAATCAATAAACCACGTGTGAAGTAAATCCCTGACGTAGAGGTTTACACATGACCTAAGCACTTTAAATTCATTTTCTTATTTAACCCTCACAATACCTTTCCAGCCAGGCACTACCATTTTCTCATCTCTGATGAGAAGCTCAAAGAGCTTATGTACTAATCATTAGGTCATATCAATAGCAATTTACATTCAGGGGTAGGTTTGGTTGATGACAAAGGCTATTCTCTAGACATAGCTCAGTACTACACTATTTCCCTTCAGCAACTGATGAATGGTGATCCTTAACTAGAAATCCCACCAGTATATCAAAGTCAACATTTTCATAATTTACCCTAAGACTCCCAAATCCTTTAATTACCAGCCCCCATGGATGCTAACTGGTGCCAAAGGCGACTTCACATTTGAGCATATGCTTGTTATGTGATGCTCCCACAGCACTAAAATCCACTGAGGCATCCATATAGACACAGAACTCTGGCTTTATTCATTTAGCCTTTGAATTAATCATAAACCATATTTTCCACCTTTTATTTATTTTTTACCTTGGTTATGACGCCATGGCAAACCCTACTGCCCAAGTCCCAATGCTAAATGTCATAAATTGTCATATGCCCTTACTATTTATATCTCATAATTTAATATATATTCTCAATTTTAGCTACTAAATATGAATTGATTTTGTCCTTTCCTCTATGTTTCTACCATGACTGTCTTAAGTCTGCTATAATTTCTCATATAGATAGTTGCATTGTTCTCCAAAGAGATCTCCCTATACTTTCCACTCTTCTGTACAACTGCTAGAATATATCTGTGATTTTAGTAAAACCATATACCTTTTCTTCCTAAAATTTAATGATCAGTTGTTGCCCTACACTCCAGAGGAAACTAATTTGTTTTTGTTTGAGTTTGCCTATTAAATACACACTCCCCAGAGGTGCATGCAAGGCTCTATATCTATCTGATCCCTGCCTATTACTTCAACCTTATTTCTTCCCACAATGTTAACTGAGATGCCAGCTTAAATGACTCTTGTTATCTTGAACTTTGCTGACTGCTTTACATCACAACCTTTTCCAAAGCTGACCGCTCTGGCTGAAACACTGTCCTGGCTCTCATAATAGTTTTCTTAGTCCAGGATGTGATTCCTTATCTACCACCTCTCTGATTATCTGCTACAGTCATCCTTAAAATAGAGCAGTAGGCTACCCACGGGGAAAATTTTTCTGACTCATTAAAGAGAAATACACCAATCCCATTAAAGATTCTTTTGTGTGTTTTTCTGCTATTTATCAATGCACAATTTTATTACATGTACCTGCTTATATGTCTGTCTTTATCTAGAAGAGTAAGTCCCTTGTGGAAAACTTCAGGTGTATTAAACAGTTTTTGCCTTGTGCCCAGCACTGTCTGTGATATGTATTGTATGGAATGTATATACATATTTGTTAAATAAATACTAAGCAGGCTTAAGGTAGTTAAATATATTTTCATGTATTCTATAGCACTTACAGCTTTACTCAGGATATTGATGATTATTTACACAATGGGTTTCTTGGTCTCAAAAAACATAATCAAATTTTATACATAATATAAATGAGAAGGATCCTCAGTAATAAATTATATATGTGTTCTTAATGCTATGTGGAATAAACAGCTATATATCTGGGAACAAAAAAGGGAAAGCGGACATTTTAGAAGAGCAGCATTCAGAAGGAGACAGTAAAGAAAGCACTTGATGTCCTTATCATGAAAATGCTCTTAAAGTTTGTGCTAATAACTCAAGTAAACACTGTGAGAAATATCAACATAAACCATAATCAGGATGAATGAACAAAGTTGTAGAGCCTCCTGGATGTTCACCTTCTCCCTCCATCCTAGAAAGACTGGGAGAAGATGAAGAGTTAAATCTTCTCAAAAGTACATGAGAAAGCTAGTAGAAATTTAGCATGAGGAAGAAACTGTCCTTCTAACAGCACTAAGTGAAGTTAAGTCAGACAAAGACAAATATTATATGATATTGCTTAAATGTGGAATCTAAAAGAAAATGATACAAATGAACTTACTTACAAAACAGAAACACTTACAGAGAACAAACTTATGGTTACCAGAGGAGATTGGGTAGGGAAGGGATAAGTAGGGAGTTTGGGACTGACATGTACTCTCTGCTATATTTAAAATAAATGACTAACAAGGACCTACTGCATAGCACAGGGAACTCTGATCAATACTCTGTAATAACCTAAGTGGGAAAAGAATTTGAAAAAGAATAGAGTATGTATAACTGAATCACTCTGTTGTATACTTAAAACTAACAAAACACTCTCCAAAAACTAACTATATTCCAATATAAAATAAAACTTTAAAAAATCAACACATATTTCTTTAAGCTTTATTCTAGAATATGTATTTTTTGTATATAAATGAAATGTATAGATCTGTAATTGATTATAATAATCTTTTACTTCAGGGTTTGGTTTTATAGAGAATGAAAAAAAAAATGATTGACTTTTTCAGCTATTTATATCCAGAGATAAAAACAAGATATTTGTCAACTTTAATATTACTCCATGAATAATTTCATGTGTCACACAGCTTTATCTAGCTCACTATAATATTTAGGAACAAATAGCTGTTGTGGTTGATTTTACAATGTAGTCTTACAAAGTGATAGCAAATCTCACCTCTAATTTAAATATTTCCTGCAAATAATTTTAAGAAACGTGATATTATTAGCTTAATTATAAGAATATATTATAAAGACAATGAAATCTTAAATAAGGTACAACTTTCAAAACTTAGTTGTTTTTTTTTCTTTTCTTGTTAGAGTCATTTTACTATAAGAAGTTACATTATGGCATATTTGAATAAGCCTTACCAATGTCTCCTCTAAAGAAAACATCTGATTTGACTCTGTTGTCTCTTAAATTTTGTTCTTATTTACTTTATTGAATATAGGTGGATACCTAAACTCAAATATTCTGAATTATTAAATATGTATGACAAAATAAAATATCCATGTGTCTCATTTAACTTATCAACTAAACAGGATAAATGTTAGTGATACTGTTTCTTTGAAAGGTACTTGACAAGAAGAATAGGGATGTAATCCTTGGTAGCTCAGCTGGTAAAGAATCCACCTGCAATGCAGGAGATCCAGGTTTGATTCTTGGGTCAGGAAGATCCACTGGAGAAGGGATAGGCTACCCACTCCAGTATTCTTGGGCTTGCCTGGTGGCTCAGTTGGTAAAGAATTTTCCCACAATGCAGGAAATCTGGATTCAATCCCTGGATTGGAAAGATCCCTTGGAGAAAGTAACAGCTACCCACTCCAGTATACTGGCTGGAGAATCCCAATGATTGTATAGTCCATGGAGTCACAAAGAGTCAGACATTACTGAGCGACTTTCACTTTTTAAGGTACAAAACCTAAAGCTTTCTGTTTATTCCTTTATTTAAAAAGGCCTCAATCTTATCTAAAAAAGCTTATGTTAATATATATCTAAATATTATAGAATTCAAATTTTGATTTATAGAAAAGAAAATAAGTCCAAAGAGGATTTTACTATGGGAAGGATATTTTTACAATATCTAAATGGCCAGGTTTACAAATAAAATTCTATAAAATGTATCTAGGAACCTGATAGCATCATTTCTCATTTTCAAGTGCTATTCAGATTGTTTCTGGTGTTCCTGAAAACATATGCAACTAGATATTTTAAAATAGGAAATATGATCACAATGCTTATTTATTTTAGGAAAAAAGCCTACTTCAGATTAAATATGTTTAATTTTATACTAATCATAAATTAATATTAAAAATTCTAAATTTTAAAAACACCCACTAATTAATACTTTTGGAAGTTCAGATTTATAAATACATTCTAAGACAAACAAAAATCTTATAAAACATTGACTATAAAGAAGATACATTTCTAGTTATTTTAAAATTTATTTCAGAATTTTATTAGTAAGAATACAGACTCTGTTCTCATTATAAATTATATCATAATTACTTTTAGCTGAATAACAAGGGATTAAAATATTTTTTGAAAAACATTTCAAAGTAATTTCTCTCTGGTTTTCTTTCAACAACATTTTCCTATACTCAGCTGCTTAGCATTCTTCATGCAACAATACCGACTTGATTAGAGCGAGCTAGATTATGATTTTTTTTCTTGAAAGGATATTTATGCTCATTATGTGAAAATTTTGCTGTCTTGCGTATTTATGATGGTCTCCAGTGGTTAGGCATTTGAACCTCCTGGATAGCTATCAGAATAAAACGACTAATAAAAACTTAGTGCATGTACATTCAAAAGCAGTTTTGAGGTCTTCACTACCGTTTCTTTGCCAACCTCTACCCCTAAGGAGTTTGACAATTTCTTATTGTTATAAATTTCCTTCTAATTAATTGTGCATGAAGAATTTTTTTTTAAATGTTTAACTAAACATGGTCTCCCTAGCTGAGACAGCTCTTCCTTAGAAAAATTATGTATCTGTGGCTCAGACAGTAAAGCTTGTAAAATATTGAACAATAGTATGACTGTCTAGAGATTCTGTGATGAAAAGTACAGCATCTGACAATCCATCGAGGCCCCAGACCTGCAGAGCTGTTAGCTCATTTTCACCTGAGCTGTGGCCAGGTAAGTGTTTCCCTTTCAGCTCCAGCATGACCTGTCAGATTTAGTCCCAACTCTTATAAATGGTTTGAAGATGACAGTGGGGGAGAATTAGTAATTTAAAAAGACAATATTCTCTTCCTTCATAATCTGGATTACTATAATTCAGTAACTTTAATATAATACTTATCAAATATAATTTGATAAGTAGCTATGTTCAATACCACAATTATGATCTGCAAATTGCTTTCATGTGCACTAAATCATATGAATATCAATCAATCTTAATCATATGGTACAGCCATAACTGATATTAACAAAAATACAGAAAGATCTAAGATGTCTAGTAAATTTAGTTGTAATATTTTATAGCATAATAGTATATAATAGAAGGGCAATACCAGTTTTTTATCACAACAAAGTATAGAAAGTTCTTAAAGCAATGGGAGTACCAAACCACTTTACCTGTCTCTTGAGAAACTTTTATGTTGGTCAAGAAGCAACAGTTAGAACTGGACATGAAACAATGGACTGGTTCAAAATTGGGAAAGGAGTATGACAAGACTGTATATTGACACTCTGCTTATTTAACTTATATGCAGAATACATCATGTGAAATGCCAGGCTGGATGAATCCCAAGCTGGAGTCAAGACTGCTGGGAGAAATATCAATAACTTCAGATATACAGATGATACCACTCTAATGGCAGAAAGTGAAGAGACACTAAAGAGCCTCTTGATGAAGGTTAAAGAGGAGAGTAAAAAAGCTGGCATAAAATGCAACATTCAAAAAACAAAGATCATGGCATCCAGTCCCATCACTTCATGGCAAACAGAAAGGGAAAAAGTGGAAGCATGATTTTCTTTACTTAGGCTCCAAAATCGCTGTGGACATTGACTGCAACCATGAAATGAAAAGATCCTTGGCTCGTTGTAAGGAAATCTATGAGAAATCTAGATAGGATATTCAAAAGTAGAGAAGTCACTTTGCCAACAAAGGTCCATATAGTCAAAGCTATGTATTTTTTAGTAATCATGCACCAACATGAGTGTTGGATCCTAAAGAAAGCTAAGCACTGCAGAATTGATGCTTTTGAATTGTAGTGCTGGAGGAGACTCTTGAGAGTCCCTTGGACTGCAAGGACATCCAACCAGTCAATCTTAAAGGAAATCAACCCTGAATATTCACTGGAAAGACTGCTGCTGAAGCTCCAATCCTTTGGCCACCTGATGAGAAGAGCCAACTCTCTGAAAAGACCCTGATGCTGGGAAAGACTGAAGGCAAAAGGAGAAGGATATGGCAGAGGATGAGATGGTTAGATAGCATCACCAACTCAATGGACAGGAATTTGAGAAAACTCCAGGAGACAGTGGAGGACAGAGGAGTCTGGTGTGCTGCAGTTCATGGGGTTGCAAACAGTTGAACATGACTTAGCAACTGGACGACAACAATCAGTCTTTTTTTTTTTTTTTTTAACTGATGTTTTTGCTGTACTATGCAGTATCTCAGCTAACACTGCTATGTGGAATCTAAAAAAAAATGGTACAAATGAACTTATTTACAAAACAGAAATAGAGTCACAGATGTAGAAAAACTTACAAATATCAAGAGGGAAGGTAGGGTGAGGGATAAATTGGAGATTGAGATGGACATATGCACAGTACTATATATAAAACAGATAACTAATAAGGACCTAATACATAACACAGGGAACTCTACTCAGTACTCAGTAATGACCTATATGGGAAAAGTATCTTAAAAATAATGGATATATTTAAATGTATGACTGATTCACTTTGTTGTACAGCAGAAACTCACACAATATTGTAAATCATCAACATACTCCAATAAAAATTAATTAAAATAGGAATTTTACAATAATTTTCGTAAACTGGTCATTTTTTTCAGTGTATCAGTTGAAAAAATGAGGACAGGTATGGGGATCTTTTTTTACAAATTCTGTTTATTCACTGATTTATTTTTGCTTGCACTGGGGTGCTGCAGGCATCTTTTTTCTAGTTTCGGTGAGTGATGGCCACTCTTTGTTAACCCGCACAGGCTTGCCATTGTAGTGGCTTCTCTTGTGGCATGTGGGATCTAGGCAACCAAGCTTCAGTAGTTGTGGGACCCAGGCTTAGTTGCTCCAAGGCATGTGAGATCTCCAGGATGAGGGACTGAACCCATTTCCCCTTAATTTGCAGGCTTAACCTCAGACACAGGACCACTGGAGAAATACTGGGGATCTTTCCTTTAAATTTTACTTAGTTCAGTTCAGTTGCTCAGTTGTGTCTGACTCTTTGTGACCCCATGAATCACAGCACGCCAAGCCTCCCTGTTCATCATCAACTCCTGCAGTTTACCCAAACTCATGTGCATTGAGATGGTAATGCCATCTCATTCTCTGTCATCCCCTGCTCCTCCTGCCTTCAATCTTTCCCAGGACCAGGGTCTTTTCAAATAAATCAGCTTTTGCATCAGATGGCCAAAGTATTGGAGTTTCAGGTTCAACATCAGTCCTTTCAATGAACACTCAGGACTGATCTCCTTTCAGTTCAGCAGTTCAGTCGTTCAGTCCTGTCTGATTCTTTGTGACCCCATGAACCACAGCATGCCAGGCCTCCCTGTCCATCACCAACTCCCGGAGTTGACCCAAACTCATGTCCATCAAGTCTGTGATGCCATCCAGCCATCTCATCCTCTGCCGTCCCCTTCTCCTCCCGCCCCCAATCCCTCCCAGCATCAGAGTCTTTTCCAATGAGTCAACTCTTCGCATGAGGTGGCCAAAGTACTGGAGTTTCAGCTTTAGCATCAGTCCTTCCAAAGAACACCCAGGACTGATCTCCTTTAGAACGGATTGATTGGATCTCCTTGCAGTCCAAGGGACTCTCAAGAGTCTTCTCCAACACCGCAGTTCAAAAGCATCAATTCTTCAGTGCTCAGCTTTCTTCACAGTCCAATTCTCACATCCATACATGACCACTGGAAAAATCATAGCCTTGACTAGATGGACTTTTGTTGGCAAAGATAGCATTTTGAATATGCTATCTAGGTTGGTCATAACTTTCCTTCCAAGGAGTAAGCATCTTTTAATTTCATGGCTGCAATAACCATCTCAGTGATTTTGGAGCCCCCCAAAATAAAGTCTGACACTGTTTTCACTGTTTCCCCATCTATTTGCCATGAAGTGATGGGACTAACTGACTGATGGGACTGGATACCATGATCTTAGCTTTCTGAATGTTGAGCTTTAAGCCAACTTTTCCACTTTCTTCTTTCACTTTCATCAAGAGGCTCTTTAGTTCTTCTTCACTTTCTGCCATAAAGTGAAAGTGAAGTTGATCAGTTGTGTCCGGCTCTTGGCAACCCCATGGACTGTAACTGCCAGAATCCTCCATCCATGGGATTTCCCAGGCAAGAGTACTGGAGTGGGTTGCCATTTCCTTTTCCAGGGGATCTTCCCAACCAAGGGATTGAACCTGGGTCTCCTGCTTTGCCGGCAGCCTCTTTACTGTCTAAGCCACAAGGGGGCTTAAGGTGGAGTATCTTTCTGCCGTAAGGGTGATGTCTATTCTTTGGAACTCTGCATTCAGATGGGTGTATCTTTTCTTTTCTCCTTTGCCTGTAGCTTCTCTTCTTTTCTCAGCTGTTTGTAAGGCCTCCTATGATAACCATTTGCCTTTTTGCATTTCTTTTTCTTGGAGATGTTCTTGAATACTGTCTCCTGTACAATGTTACAAACCTCCATCCATAGTTCTTCAGGCAATCTCTATCAGATCTAATCCCTTGAATCTATTTGTCACTCCCACTGTATAATGATAAGGGATTTAGGTCATACCTGAATGGTCTAGTGGGTTTCCCTACTTTCTTCAATTTAAATCTGAATTTCGTAATAAGGAGTTCATGATCTGAGCCACAGTCAGCTCAGTATATATACTCAGCCACAGCAGAGTATATAGCACTTCTCCATCTTTGACTGCAAAAAATATAATCAAGCTTATTTCAGTATTGACCATCTGGTGATGTCCATGTGTAGAGTCTTCTCTTCTGTGGTTGGAAGAGTGTGTTTGCTATGACAGTGCTTCTCTTGGCAAAACTCTGTTAGCCTTTGCCCTGCTTCATTTTATATTCCAAGGCCAAATTTGCCTTTTACTCCAGGTATCTCTTGTCTTCCTATTTTTGCATTCCAGTCCCCTATAATGTAGAGGACATCTTTTTTGGGTGTTAGTTCTAGAAGTTCTTATAGGTCTTCATAGAACCATTCAGCTGTTCTGTGCCTTATTTTTTGCTATATGCAAATGGAATAATGGCATCACTCACCTTGTAAGATTGTTAGGTGGGTTACATGAGTTAATATTTGAAAACACATAATAATTGCTAATATCCTACTAATTTTAATGTTTGTGAAATAAAAAGAAAGAGAATGTGGTAGATTTTGATTTTAGGAGGCACTGTCCATATTGTATCGAGTACACTGTTTCAGAAGGGTCATCAAAGCTGATTTATTATAAAATTAGCATGTATAAAATGAACATGCAGTAAATTTGAAAAATATTGAATGTACAACTTTAGTGAATTTTTTCTAAACTTATAACTACTATCAAGGTCAAGATACAGCATATTTTAAGCACAAGAAAATTACTGTGTGCACCTGTTGATAACTTCATAACCACACCATTGTTTTGACATCTAATCCCACAACTTCAGGTTTGCCTGTTCTTGAACTTTATATTAGGAGTGCTGGGCTTTTTTTCATCTCAGTATTAAACATATGAAATGCATCCATGTTGTTCAATTTACAGGTGTTTAACTTTCTTTTTTGTGTATTAGCCTAATGTAGTGTTAGCCTGAAATAGATTGCCAGATATTTCTTGGGTTTACTCTGGACTACCAGAAAATTGAATTTGGTGTCTGCAACCGTAGTGAGCCACATATAAGTCCCCACATGGCAAGAACACTTTTAAAGAGGAGAAAAGGAAGTTGGGCGTCACAAAGGCGACAGTAAACAAATAGATCATGGCTTTTCACTGGCTGAGAACTTGCCAGGAAATAAGGGGACTCTTATCTGGCTCTGCTATCATTAGAGGAACTCCCCCTTTCTCAAATGAGTTTATTTAATCCAAGTTTGTATTTATTACTTTTTTACAGTAGAAATATACAACTTTGTTTTTAATCCATTCCCAGGTTGATATGCTATTGGTTATTTCCATGTTGTGACTAGGATAAGTGGTGCTGTGGAATGTTTTTATATATCTTTTGGTGTGTATGCACATTCATTCTGGGGAGCGGGTACATATTGAGAAGAAGAGGTGCTGGTTTAGAGTGTAGTCCTATGTTCAGCTTAATCAACATAATACAACAGACTTGGAGAAGGGCTGGGTCATTTAAGTCCCCACAGCAATGTATGAGAATTCTATTCAGTCCACATTCTTACCATCAGCACTTAGTGTACTAGCTTTTTCAATTTTATGTCTGTACATTGTGGTACTTCACTGTGGTTTTTCATTTGCATTCTCTTGAAGAATAATGTTGTTTGACAACCTTTACCTGTATTATGTGCCCATCTGGATTCATATTTGCCATGCTTTTGTTCATCTGCAGTGCACAGGTTGATGCTTTCTTATTGTTAATTTGTAGAAATATTTTTTTTTGAGTAATAATACTCAAAATTCTGCAGGCCAGTACTTTTTACAATTTTGTAGATTATATTTCTCACTCTCTTAATGTGTTTGGATGAACATAAGTTCTTAATTTTAATGAACTTCATGATATCAATCTTTCATTTTGTAGAGTCCTTTTCTTCATGTTAAACCTTTGCTTAACACACATTTTTCAAGATATGCTTCTAAGTTTTGTTCCATCAGAAAATCTTTATTGGACCTTCCCAGTGATCCAGTAGCTAAGACTTCATGCTCCCAGTGCAGGGGGCCTAGGTTCGACTCTTGGTCAGGGAACTACATCCACGCACTACAACAAAGATAAAGCTCTTGCATGTTGCATGCCAAATGAATAAATATTTTAAAAATCTTTATTTTCTCACTAATTTTGTATCTAAAACCTATCTGGACTTAATTTTTGTGTATGATACAAGATGAAGTGTATGTGTGTTAGTCATTCAGTCATGTCTCTTTGCAACCCCATGGACTATATAGCCCACCAGGCTCCTCTGCTTATGGAATTCTCCAATCAAGAATACTGGAGTGTGTTGCCATTCCCTTCTTCAGGGGATCTTCCCAACTCAGGGATGGAACCTGGGTCTCCCACATTGAAGACAGATTATTTACTGTCTGAGCCACTGGGGAAGCCCTACTGACTCATTTAAAAAAGACTTATCCTTGTACCAACTGCATTTCAGTGGTAACTTTATCATGAATTAGGAAGACCATATAAAGGTTAGTCCTTTTACAACCTTCTTGAAGGAGAGATGTGGTTTATTAATTTTCAACCTTTTTTCCTTCGAAATACATTCATTTTACAGCTGTAAAATTCCCTGTAACATTGTTTAAACTGCATCTTACAAGTCTCAATATGTTTTATTTTTTAGTTTAAAATATCCACTAATCTCCATTGTGATTTCTTCTTTGATCCATAGTTTATGAATACCAATAAGATAAAATTAATAGTTTTGTTTCACTCTTTTGTATTCTTATTGATTTTTACTACTTTCCTATTAAATTCAGAAAAATATATTAAAATTATCAATTGTGTTTGTGAATTAGTCTTGTGTAAATTTTAGCTTTATGTTTTTCAAGTCTGTTATTAAATGCATTTAGGCTTCTTTTTCTTCTGAATAAATTTACCCTGTTTTCATTAGGATGGTTCTCTAATTCAGTGTGTTAAATGATTTCTAACAAAGTACAATGGGTTTTTTTTTTTTTATACACAATTGTTTTAGTTTTCTATGGCTTAAAACAACAGATTTATTTTAGTTATAGTTATATAGGGCAGAGATCCTATATAATAGTTATATAGGGCAGAGATCCAAAATCAGTTTATAGGGCTAAAATAAAGATGCTGGAAGGGCTGGTTTCTTCTGGAGGCTTCAAAAGAGATTCTGTTTCTTGCTTTTTTCTGGGAACTAGAGGCTATCCTCAATCTATGACTCATGGCCTCATCCAACATCACTTTTTCAACCTTGTATCACTGCATGGCTCTTTTCACTTCTGTCATCAAATCTCCCTCTGCCTCTTTCTGAGAAGGACAATGATGATTATATTAAGAGACCACCAGGATAATCTAGGGTAATCACCCCATCTAAAGATCCTTAACATCTACAAAGCCTCTTTGCCATATAAACGAACACTTAAAGATTCCAGAAATTAAAATCCGCTTGTTGTGGGTCATTACTTACGCTACTGCAGTAATCGTTTATTTTTTTAAATCAGAAAGTAAAATTTCTATTTAGTATTATCATTTACATATTTGGGCTAAGTCTATCACCTTACTCTTTCATGTCTCATCATTTTGGTTCCTTTATTTCCCCTTTCTTTTTATCCCTTAGATTAGACAAATATTATTTTTCTGCTATACTGGCATAATATTTATGCACCCCAATATTACACTTTCAGTGGTTGCCCTAGAGATTACAATAAACCATCTGTAAAATCTATACTACAGGTTTTTGAAAATTACAGTCTATTAGTACTTACTCGCTTTCTATACCTTACTTCTGATGGAATGGAGTGTATGCTGTGACTACAACTTTTACACCCATTTTGGTAACTTAAACTAATTTTTTCACATTATATTGTTGCATCCCTACTTCTTCAGTCAGTTTTTTTGTGTTTTTGCAATTTGTGATAATTTTGAATAACTGCTTAAAAACACCCCCAAATGGAAGCTGAAATTTCCCTCAGCAAAAGTAGTTTTGATTAGAACTTTGTTACAAGCCACAAAAAAAAAAAAAAAAAAAAATCATGTAAACATACTAGGCTCATGTAGCAGGAACTCAAATTTAACTCTCTAACTTATTTAACACAAAAATTAAAAAAAAGAAAAAATAAAGGAGAGATGTGTTTGCTTGCAACTGCAGACCCTGGCAATAAGGTTTCAGAAGATGTAATTTCAAAATGAGTTTCTACAAACTGTTTGTTTAAATTTAATTAAAAAAAAAAAAAAAAGCACTGTAGAAACTTAATCAGCATTTTGAACCAGGTAAGCTTTATATTTTGTAGTTAAAATTCTGTCACTGACACTTTACAGGCTTAGTATAAAATGAAGTTTTTGTGTGCACAATTCAAGTGGACTGTAAGTTGTTGGTATATTCAGTGATGCAGTTCTGAACTTGTATATGGCATGATGTATTTTTATCTTACGGAATAAACTGGTTGCATATGTTTTTCTCTGGATAAATGGCTGTATGAAATTTGTTTTTTGAATATTTCTCTTCTCTTGTACAATATTCTGACATCCTACCAGTATCTGTCCTACTGGGTTTTTGTTTTGCTTTCTGTTCTGTATAAAAACATCTAATGTTGGCAATAATTGAATTTTTTGAAGTATACAGAGTGTTATGGATTTTGGAATTTGTGGACACAGATTTAGAATATCACCATTTACAAATAAAATATTTTACATCTATATATAAAAAAAAAAAACCAGTACTACTAACTTGACTAATTTCAAAATGATACAACATAATATTACAGTTTAACTCTACTTAACTGTCTTCCATTCTGACTTCTTTAAGTTATATATATTTTAATTCTACTTATATTTTATATTTGAGGTATTATTATTTTTATTCTATAAAAAAATCCCTTTATTTATCACATATTTACTCTTTCTAGTGCTCATTTGTACCTGAAATTTTATTTTTCCATCTTGGAATATTTTATTTCTGCTTGAACTATTTGTTTCTTTTAACATAGGTATACTGGCAATTAATTCACTTGGCCTTCTCTTCTTTACTTCAGTAAGGTAGCTTTATTTTACTGTCTATTGATATAGAATTCTACACTGAATTCTTTTTGCCTAGTCTTTTAAATACTTCATTCACTTTTATTCTGGTTTCCCTTATTTTGAACAGTATGTTGTCAATCTTACTTTGTGACTTTGAAGGTAATAGTATCTTCTATTGCTTCTTTAAGACTATTTTTTTAACTTTAATTTTCTTTTTTTTTTTTTGATGAATATTTATTTTATTTTTTTTTAATTTTTTTTTCTAATTTTATTTTATTTTTAAACTTTACATAATTGTATTAGTTTTGCCAAATATCAAAATGAATCAGTTTGACCATGATATACTTAAATGTTATTTTCTTAATATTAATTCGGCTTTGAAGTTTGTAGGACTAGCACTATTTTGATATATTTTATTTTATTTTAGAAAATTCTTAGCCAGTGTTTCTTCAGTGAAGCTTATGTCTTACTCCATTCATCCTGTTCTCTGTATCTTCAACTACATAACAGCCTTTAGTCATACAGAACTCTTAGACTCATTTCTATGTTTTCCATACAAAATTCCTTTCTATGCTCCTAGGTGCATATTTTCTCCTAAATTTTCTTCTTGATTATTAGTTTTCTAATGTGTTAATGGCTTCCCAGGTGGCGCTAGTGGTAAATGACCTGCCTGCCAATGCAGATAGATATGAGATGCAGGTTTGATCCAGGGTTGGAAAGGTCCCGTGGGGGGGGAGGGGGGGCGC
>NW_011495026.1:1011944-1019680 GCF_000754665.1 Bison bison bison | reverse complement strand
CCTGGAGAACCCATGGATGGAGGAGCCTGGCAGGCTGCAGTCCATAGGGTCTCACACAGTCGAACATGAGTAAAGCGACTTAGCAGCACACACACACAATGTGTTAATACCATATGTGTTGAATTTTCGTTTTAATTTACTGTGCCACTTGATTTATTTTATTAAAATAAAAAATTAATAAGATACGTACACATATGACCTTACTCTTGTATTATTGAAAAAAATGCCAAGTTGAAATTTTTAAAACAATAAACTAAAAAATTATGTTGATTTCTTCAACACTGGGGTTTTTCTGAGCCCCACTAACAGAGAATCCTTAAAGTAAATGCCCCTTCCTTTAGAGAGTGCTACTTTGAATAATTTTAAATTCAGTAAACAACTACAATTTTTCCCCTAAATTCTAATAGGTTGGATAGAGCAAGTTTCCAAGGCTAAAAACAGAAGTAATAAAGATTTTAAATATTTGA
The DNA here is from genome assembly GCF_000754665.1 of Bison bison bison. Classification (NCBI taxonomy): domain Eukaryota; kingdom Metazoa; phylum Chordata; class Mammalia; order Artiodactyla; family Bovidae; genus Bison; species Bison bison. The sequence continues at coordinate 1,019,213 of NW_011495026.1, read as the reverse complement.
GCAGCTATTTCAGCAGCTAGATTGTACAAGGGGACAGATTTGAATTCGGGACTATCCAAGATAGAAGTGTTGTGGTAGATATTAATAGGGTTTTATGTACTCTCATCCTAGATCTAAGAAAACCTACATTACAAAGAAGCTACAGGAAGTTCTTCAAGATGAGTAAAAATGATGGTGGACGAAAGAAAAAATATATATAATGTCAAATCAGACACCTAAAAACTGGACCCTTCAAATCATTTAGATCTCTGTCCTTAGAGCTCTTGTGCACACTCAGTTGTGTCCAGCTCTTTGCAGTCTCATGGACTGGAGCCCACCTGGCTCCTCTGTCCATGGAATTTTCCAGGCAAGAATCCTGGAGTGGGTTACCATTTCCTTCTCCCTTAGAGCTCTTAACACAGTACTATTTGATACAGAATATATAGAAATAATCCAAAATAAAAATTTTGTTGTCTTTTTCCTAGTTGGCAGCCCCTCTATTACTAATTCTAATGATAAGACAAATGACAACCACCACCACATGACTATGTTTGGCTGTAAATGATTGACTGTATCTTTTGAGAATGTTTGGTAAACTTGGGATCTACCAATACATGTATTATCAATAACTGCCTATAGATCTCACCAATGTTTGCATGTTATATGCTGGGCCAATATATATGTAAAAGCCTTAAGAAAATGTTTTAAATTTTCCCTGGAGTGCAAATCACTAGTGTTACAGGTGGGTTATTCAGTCCAGTTACAGCCTGTGTATTAAGTCCATCACTTTGCTTTTTTCATTCTCATTTTATAAAATAAAATCTTAAGTATTCAAAGACTGTTAGGCAACTTTACTTTAGATTGCGTTATAAAGAACAGATTTTAGCTTCTAGATAAAGAGCTACTGCTTAAAAAATGCAGGCATCTCCATATTATAAATTCTGAGTAGAAAGTAGAATAAGGTTTTGTGTTAGAACTACAAAATAGGCATATTTGTATCTATGAGGAGTACAAATCATCAAACTCTGGTAAAATAGATTTTTTTTTGGTCTATTTTTCTTTCTAAAGGAGAATTTATTTATAAATAGTCTTTAGTTTAATAGGAAGGGTACTATTAATGCTACTTTCAAACATTTAAAGTTGAAACTGTATAAATTGCTTTCTTTGGAGAAAAAGACTCCTAATGGCTAAACAGCAGTTTCCTGTGTGCTTCCTGTATGAAAGTGCACCCTGGAAAATATATACGTATGTGCAGACACGCTGCAGAGCCAATGTGGAGAGATAAGTGGTAATACATGCTGCTTATTTCAGAGATGAATCTTTGTGCTTTACCAAAAATTGAAAATGAAAAGAAAAGCAGTGTTTTCCTACACACCATTAAAAAAATACATTAACAGATTTATATACAACTTTAAAAGTGTTACTGGTTGTAATAACATTTATTAATCACAGTATTCACATTTCATAAAAAAGTAACTTATTAGTTCATAATAGCAATATGAAAACACAGCAACTTGAAAAACCATCTCTCTCAGCTCAAAAATGAAATTTTGCAAACTGAATTATACCACCTGTGACCAAAGGCTTACAATTCACATTTGTATTTGAGGTGTGTGAAACTGCCCCGTTTTCCCCCAGCAGTTCATAGGAAATTCTTTCAATCTCAGACTTTCCACAGCTACTTGAATTTTGCAAACCCCATCAGCACTTAAAGAGGTTGCTGTCAAACTTTGCAAATATTTGTAAAGCTGTGAGCCTTGTAGCAAAACCTTAAAGCTCATGCGCCATTTAAAGTGGTACTTATTTGTAACCAGAAGAATAAAATAGCCACGTATAGCTCAAAATTCTCAGAATCAAAATGAACTAAAATTCAATTTGGGGGTTACATGAGTGAAAGTTACTATGAAACATATGTGATGCCCGGTTTTTAGGTAGAGTTGGTATATCAAAACTTTAGTTCCATATTTACAGTTATATACACTAAATAAGATAGCTGATAGGACCTTTAGAATGTATACCCAACACTTACATTTCTATCTAAAGGACTTAAGAAAGCAAATTTGATTTAGTGAGCTTTGGGGCTTCCCTGGTGGCTTAGTGGTAAAGAACACGCCCACCAATGCAGGAGACACAGGTTGGAGTCCTCCAGCAAGAGCCCACATGCCACGGAAAAACTAAGCCCATATGCCATAACTGTTAAGCCTATGATCTAGAGCCTGGGAGTCACAACTACGGAGACCCCATGCCACAACTACCGAAGCCGGTGATCCTTCCAGCCCACGCTCCACAAGAGAAGCCACTGCAGTGAGAAGTCTGCTTACAACCAAAGCATAGCCCCAGCTCACCACAACTAGATCAAAGCCCACGAAGCAACGAAGACCCAGCACAGACACAAATACATCAATTCAATTCAAAGATTATTTAAAATATTTTTTTCAAAAATCAGTGACTTTCATCTATATTGGCTAGTAATAAGGAATGGGGATTTTCTGAATTATTAAAAATTAAATATAAATATTTAAATTGTTTGAAAACCATAAAGAGAGCTTACTTATCAAATTAATATGTAAATTACCACAAAGTTGAAACTTTGTGTTTATGATTATTTAAAAATTAAATCAGAGCAATGACTTTTAACTAAAATAGTTATGAAGCAGCATATTTATGTAGGCAGTTATAAAAGACAGTATAATTAAAATTTTCTTCTCCGGGCTTCCCTTGTGGCTTAGCTGGTAAAGAATCCACCTGCAATGCAGGAGACCTGGGTTCAATCCCTGGAGAAGGGAAAGGCTACCTACTCCAGTATCCTGGCCTGGAGAATTCCATGTACTGTATAGTCCATGGGGTCACAAAGAGTTGGACACGACTGAGTGACTTTCACTTCTGCTTCCACTTCCTTCTCATAACTAATTTAAAACAATAAAATACTGCAAAAGAACAACATCTATAAAGTTTTATTTTGGGGCCTATAATATAGAGATACTATACAAGAAAGGAAAGTAGGAAATGAATTATCCAGTACTTTAGACAAGGAAATTACACTACCCAGCAACATATTGAATCCACAGGAAAACTGAAGACAACTAGGAATGTTAAATATGTTAAATAAGAAGATATATGTGTGTATATGTGTATATATATACATATACACACATATATATAATTTTGTTCTTATTTTTCTTTTTGATTTTTTTAAATTAATATTCTCTTGAGTAATTCACTTGAGTTTATTTTTTATGTATTTTACAGTACTTGTAAAATGAGACAGGAAAAAATCTATTAGATAAAGATTTAATAAAAATTAAAATTGTGAGTATACATTAAAATGGTGATAGTATCAGGAAATGAATAAGCAATAAAATTATTCTTTATAATTTTGACATAGTAATGTTTCTGATAATGTTTGTAACTTTCAAATATGAAATAACTGAATCCATGCTTTTCAGAGGGGGGTGGAAATGTTCAATTTAAAGTCAAGTAAATGAATATAATCAATACATGTCAATAGTCCTAGTTTTTTTTTTAACAGAACTTCATATGTTTCTAATCAATTCATATTAATTGATGTTATAAACTGTATTTTGATGTATAGCTTTTGTAAGAATTTTTAGAATTAATTAACCATGGAAACCATTCTCCTCTCTGTATCAGTAAATTGTTTAGTATGCAAGAGTTGTATTTTATTTCATTTTAACTTTGAAATTGTGGGTGGTTGTGATTCCTTGCTATCTTTGATTGTAGTTTCATTGATTTATAATTCTGTGTTCAGCATGAGTATAGGTTTGGTTAATTATAGTTTATAAAGCATTATCTGCTCTTGGTAAGTGGCAATGAATAAATACAAAGTAATGATATTAACTTACCTCATCTTGCAATGAGCTAGACTATCTTAACTATAAACTGGTATAAAAATGCTTACCCTTCTGAAAAAATGTCTTTCTTTTAGGCACCAATGTGTCATTTTTTGTTATTCAACTCACTGCAACTCTAGGCAATCACGTTTTAGAAGGACAAGCCTTAAGAATATACACACACATATATATGCATATAAGAATATATTCATACAGGAAGAAATACATGTGTTTATGTATATATCAGAATTTCTTATTTATTCCATTTTATTGGGATTACTTCTAGGTTTGTTTTCATTTTTTCTCATTGCATGAACTCAGTGAAATATTTAATTACCAACAGATAGATCACATAATCTAATATCACAAATTGATTATTTCTACTTGAGATGTATTCATTTTTATAATTATTTATAAAGTAATAAAAATGTACATTTATTATAAAATCCAGAGAATCTGAAGCATATGCTATTGAATAAAAACAAAGTTTTTTTCATTGGAAACTTATGCTTTCAGTTCACTTAAGCTTAAACATAATTCATTATTTTTAGATTTATAGAAGCACATTGTATACCTGTTGTTCCTATTAAAAAGTTAAATCTTATATAATTTTCAAAATGGAAAATTATTTTATCTTTTTATAAAATTAATGACTCTTGGTATGGTTTACTAGGGTGGAAGAAGTTTTCATCTTTCCAAATGTATGATAATGAGCATCAATACAGATTTCAATGACAGAAATCAGATCTGCTATGCAGAAGCTACGTGTTTAGTTATGTATTCTGTACTATGCAATATATCCATATTTAGTGATCCTGCTTGAATGATTAAATTCATCTTTTGATGACATCACTTCAAAAATAATTTTAGATTTTGTATTCCCCAAAACCCTTTGTTACCTACCATAAACTCATGATGTAATAAGATATCCAATATATATGACATTCTTACAGTATAAGCAGGGACTGGAATTTTTGTTTTTGTTTTAAACTGTAAAATCCTCTCTCCTCTGATTTCTAGCTTTTGGTAGTAATATATGCTTGTGATGATCATAAACTGAAACTTAGTTGAGCTGATTTAATAGAACTGAATCCAGAAATTTAATGATGTTAATTTTTCTTAAGAAAATGCATACTAGGAAAAAAAAAAACTTATGCGAGCTTTTAAAAAAAGCTATCAAACACCAAAATAAAAGGCCTAATTATTCGGTAAGACTGAGAACAGTGAACAGACTTAAGATTTAAAAAACTAAATATTCAAAGGAAAAAAAGTAGATATTTCTGTCTGAAGAGTAATTGGGTTAGAGAAGTATGTAAATGTTCTTGTTTTAGAGTGGTTGATAAATCCCTGAGCTATAATGTGGTTGCCAAAAATCTAAATAAACTTCATTACTACATAATAAAACAGCTCAGCTTTAAAATTGGTCAGTTTATTGATTTTAATGGCAAGGGATTTGAATGTATTTTCTTTGTTTGCTGTTAATTTCTTGCTTTCTGAAACCAATCTGTTACTGCCAATGGAGAATTATACATGCAGATATTATTATAATCAGACATAAAATGAAGTGTGGGCTCGTGGGGTGATCATATAAATTACAAGACAGCTTCTTTATAATCTTTTTCAAGTGCAGAAGATAGTTTGGGCTATTTTGAAACTTTTATAATTTGTTTGTACCATTTTTCATCAAAATTAGTGAATTTTAATTCACTGAGTTAAATCTCAGGGTTTATAATGCATTGGCCCAGTCTCCTGTTTTTTACTTTTGTACTTGAAAATTATTAAAATAAGGTCATAGGTTATTTCACAATAAGCATTACTCTGTTTATTTTTGCTTTTCCCCTCTTTATAACATAGAATATCCTCTCACCAATCAATTTCAATTAAAAAAAAATAGTAACCAAAAAAGTCTTTTTTGCGCTCGGTTCTGATGCCACTTGTCCATGTACTGAATTCCTATACTCTGTGCTTCTCATGAAATTTACCATACTCTGCTCTTGATTATTATTGTTTGCTTAGAGAGCTACTGTTCAATTTTAGTTTTTATACTCCAAGAAAGAATGTTACAGAGTGTTCAAAGTAAGACCAAAACCTGGTAGCATTTTATATTTGTGAGCATATTGTATATGAATTTGATATGTCAGTTTTCATCTTCTATCCTGTTCCAGTTGACATGTAATCTCACAATCAGTGTCTCCTTTAAAATTGTGTAAAAACAGAACCATATCTTTAAGTTCCACACTAAAGCATTTTCTGGAGGTAGTCTTATCTAAAACTTAAGAGATAGTACACAAAATGTTTTTTTCTCTCATACTGGTTATCAATTGCGTATCAATTCAATATAATTTCTCATTTTCAAATGCTAAGGCACTTTCTTCTATAATTATTTTGTAATCATTCTTAGCTTTCCGTGGATACTCTTTTGTTTAGCATTTCATATACACTCTTTTCTTTTCCTAACTAAACTAGAGATTATGCACTTCCCCAACTTTGTATCTGCTAGAGAATTTACCAGTATCTAATTCATCAGAAAATTCAATAAATCAGTTGTTTATTTTTGTGTATGGTGTTAGAAAGTGGTCTAGTTTCATTCTTTTACAAGTGGTTGACCAGATTTCCCAGCACCACTTGTTAAAGAGATTGTCTTTAATCCATTGTATATTCTTGCCTCCTTTGTCAAAGATAAGGTGTCTTGCCTCCACGCAAAGATAAGGTGCGTGGATTTATCTCTGGGCTTTCTATTTTATTCCATTGATCAATATTTCTGTCTTTGTGCCAGTACCATACTGTCTTGATAACTGTGGCTTTGTAGTAGAGCCTGAAGTCAGGTAGGTTGATTCCTCCAGTTCCATTCTTCTTTCTCAAGATCGCTTTGGCTATTCGAGGTTTTTTGTATTTCCATACAAATTGTGAAATTATTTGTTCTAGCTCTGTGAAGAATACTGTTGGTAGCTTGATAGGGATTGCGCTGAATCTCTAAATTGCTTTGGGTAGTATACTCATTTTCACTATATTGATTCTTCCAATCCATGAACATGGTATATTTCTCCATCTATTAGTATCCTCTTTGATTTCTTTCACCAGTGTTTTATAGTTTTCTATATATAGGTCTTTAGTTTCTTTAGGTAGATATATTCCTAAGTATTTTATTCTTTCCGTTGCAATGGCGAATGGAATTGTTTCCTTAATTTCTCTTTCTGTTTTCTCATTATTAGTGTATAGGAATGCAAGGGATTTCTGTGTGTTGATTTTATATCCTGCAACTTTACTATAGTCATTGATTATTTCTAGTAATTTTCTGGTGGAATCTTTAGGGTTTTCTATGTAGAGGATCATGTCATCTGCAAATAGTGAGAGTTTTACTTCTTCTTTTCCAATTTGGATTCCTTTTATTTCTTTTTCTGCTCTGATTGCTGTGGCCAAAACTTCCGAAACTATGTTG
>NW_011495026.1:999712-1011454 GCF_000754665.1 Bison bison bison | reverse complement strand
GGAAATAAAAGCAAAAATAAACAAATGGGACCTAATTAACCTTAAAAGCTTCTGCACATCAAAGGAAACTATTAGCAAGGTGAAAAGACAGCCTTCAGAATGGGAAAAAATAATAGCAAATGAAACAACCGACAAACAACTAATCTCAAAAATATACAAGCAAATCCTACAGCTCAACTCCAGAAAAATAAATGACCCAATCAAAAAATGGGCCAAAGATCTAAATAGACATTTCTCCAAAGAAGACATACATATGGCTAACAAACACATGAAAAGATGCTCAACATCACTCATTATCAGAGAAATGCAAATCAAAACCACTATGAGTACCATTTCACACCAGTCAGAATGGCTGCGATCCAAAAGTCTACAAATAATAAATGCTGGAAAGGGTGTGGAGAAAAGGGAACCCTTTTACACTGTTGGTGGGAATGCAAACTAGTACAGCCACTATGGAGAACAGTGTGGAGATTCCTTAAAAAACTGGAAATAGAACTGCCTTATGATCCAGCAATCCCACTGCTGGGCATACACACTGAGGAAACCAGAAGGGAAAGAGACACGTGTACCCCAATGTTCATCACAGCACTGTTTATAATAGCCAGGACATGGAAGCAACCTAGATGTCCATCAGCAGATGAATGGATAAGAAAGCTGTGGTACATATATACAATGGAGTATTACTCAGCCATCAAAAAGAATACATTTGAATCAGTTCTAATGAGGCGGATGAAACTGGAGCCTATTATACAGAGTGAAGTAAGCCAGAAGGAAAAACATAAATACAGTATACTAACGCATATATATGGAATTTAGAATGATGGTAACAATAACCCGGTGTATGAGACAGCAAAAGAGACACTGACGTATAGAACAGTCTTATGGACTCTGTGCGAGAGGGAGAGGGTGGGAAGATTTGGGAGAATGGCATTGAAACATGTAAAATATCATGTAAGAAATGAGTTGCCAGTCCAGGTTCGATGCTCGATACTGGATGCTTGGGGCTAGTGCACTGGGACGACCCAGAGGGATGGTATGGGGAGGGAGGAGGGAGGAGGGTTCAGGATGGGAAACACATGTATACCTGTGGCGGATTCATTTTGATATTTGGCAAAACTAATACAATTATGTAAAGTTTAAAAATAAAATTAGAAAAAAAAATAAATCAGTTGTTGATTCATTGATTTTGAAAGATGTCAGCAGGATTTCTATGAGAAAGAGTCCTGAATTAAAAATAAAAAATGACCTAGATGCTATCAGTGATTCTAATTCAAACTGCAAAATTATGGAATCTCCTTAATAGTTTCCTCATTCTATAAATATTATTGTTAATATTATTAAAATTGAACATCTCAACACTAAGTGATTGAGAAACCAATATAATAATGTTGGGAAAATTCAGTTCAGTTCAGTTCAGTTCAGTTCAGTCGCTCAGTCGTGTCCGACTCTTTGCGACCCCACGAATCGCAGCACGCCAGGCCTCCCTGTCCATCACCAAATCCTGGAGTTCACCGAGACTCATGTCATGGCTATAAACCATTGGTACAATTGTCATTATGATATTATTAAAAACATTATTTCAACTTCACTATAAAAAGTGTTTGTTTTTCTTAGAATAGTTGCTGGAGAAAAAAATTTAAAAAATATAGCCAGTCATTAATGAATGTCATAGTTATCAAAAAAAAGTTATTCATAGAGTCTTCTGGTTTTGGTCCCCTTTCAGTAATTTCAATATCTTTTTATTTTAAATACATAAATTTAACAGTTGTATTCAAATAAATATGTGGTGTCTGCTTTATCTATTGAAGTTTCACTGTGTGTGAAAAATCCTTAAATCTTATCTCTCTTTACTTAAATATTGTTTTCTGGCAGATTTTCTATGTGTTGGCTGACACTGGGCATTGAAGTGATAACTTTTAACTTGTTATTTTACTAGATTGTAACTGAGAAAAAAAATACATAATCTAACTCAAAGCAGTAATGAATTGTCAATATACTCTCTTCATAAACTTCTAGAAGAACTGCCTCCCTGCAATATATATATATATATATATTCTGGTGAAGATTGTAACAGTAATAAATATTAATTTTTGTTCATAGTACATGTGATAGATGTGTCAGCAACTTTTTACATTTGTACTGCTCAATAATTCTTTAAAAAAGAATATGACCATGGTCTCTCCCTAAATAAATAAATAAAAAGCAAATAAGCTCAGAGAATTTAAGTCCACTTAAAACTATCCTTGTTGTACATGGCAAAGAAGATCAAAACAGAAGTTTTTTTACCATTCTGAACAACTGCCTTTATGATATGAATATTAAAATAATTTTTCACATTAAATAAAATGTGACATTTAAACATGAATAGATTATAAATGAAGGAGTGAGATAAAATGGAACTGAATATAATACTGAAGTTAAATCAGAGACAACAAGAGAGAGGGGAGGAAGAAAAACAAAGGAAAATACAATGAATATGAAATAAGTATTAATTCAACTATATAATAATCACTTAGAGTGTAAACTGTCTAGTTCACACCAATTAAAGCACAATAATAAAATGTATTTTAAAGAAAGATTCTCATAAACACACACATAACACATTCTTAACAAAATGTTAGACAAAAATCTAAAGAGATAATGGAGAGTACATCAAGTCAAGTGGCGTTCATCAATTCAGGACTGGGTCAACATTCATAGAACAATTACTACTACTCATCATATAAACAGATTGAATAAGAAAAAATATGGTCATATCAATAATGCAGAAAAAATCCATAATATTCATCATGGTCTCATAATAAAAACTCTTGAGAAATTTGGAAGAGAAAGGGATGCCCCTCAGGGAATATATGAAAAGTCTACAGATAATATGAAATTTAATGGCAAGAAGTCAAACTCTTTCCCTTTAAGATCAGGGACAAGGCAAGAATGTACTGTCTTATCACTCCTATTCAGCATCTTACTGTGAAAGAAATTTAAAATGATACATAAAGTATAGAAACTGGAAATGAAATAAAACTCTATTCACAGATGATATGATTTTCTACATGAAAATCCCAAAGATTATATAAAAACAAAACTAAAACCAAAAATCCTGAATCTAGTAGGAGAAAATATCAAGGACATGAGATAAAAACTCACTATATAAAAGTTAGTTACTTTCTTTAATGAAAGAAACAATTAGAATTTTAAAAGAAAAATAATATCAGTTGCAATCATAACCAAAAATAAAATGCTTATAAACAAATCTAACAAAATATTTACAGGTTCTGGATGCTAATAACTATAAAAGTTTGATTAAAGATAATAAAAATTGGAGAAGTATTTTGTACTCATAGGTTGGAAGAACAATAATGTTAAATGTCAATTCTATACACTTGGATGCACAAATTCAATATGATCCCTATGAAAATGCCAGCAAGATATTTTCTACATATCAATAAACTGACTTGAAAACTTATATTAAAAGGCAAAGGATAAAGTACTACATGATACTGAGTAAAATAAAGCTGGAATTCACCATGCACTTTCAAGGCATACTGTGTGTTCACAATAATCAAGACAGTATGGTAATGAGAGAATAGACTCATATATTAATGCAACTAAATTCTCCAGAAATAACCCACACACATATAGGCAAATAACCTTTGATAAAGAAACAAAGGCAAGTCAGAGAAAAATTATGCTCTTTTCAAAAAAAGTATTCCACAGGTATACCTGTGTTCCCCATCCTGAACCCTCCTCCCTCCTCCCTCCCCATACCCTGTGGCGGATTCATTTCAATATTTGGCAAAACTAATACAATATTGTAAAGTTTAAAAATAAAATAAAATTAAAAAAAAAAAAACAAAAAAAGTATTCCAATAACCCTGTACAAATATTAACTTACATTAGGGATCTGAACATAAAGTGAAAAATTATAAAACTGCTCAAAGAAAAATAGAATGCCTATACAACCTTGGCTTGGGTGATGAGTTTTTAGATACAACACCACAAGAAAATCCATAAAGAAAATTATTTCAAAGGTGGCATTTACTAAAATTAAAACTTTACTTTGACATAGATACTGTTAAGAGAATAAAAATGCATGCCAAAAACTGATAGAACATATTTTAAAATACATTTTCTAATAGAGAACTTGCATCCAAAAATATACAAACAATTCAAAATCAAACAAACAACCCAATAAGAAATTGGCAGTTAATCTGAACAGAAATTTCACCCAGAATATATACAGATAGCAAATGAACATGTGAATAGAGGTTTGTCATTTGGCATCAGGAAATTGCAAATTAAAACAATAATAAGATACTACTACATAGCTATTAGAATACCTAAAAGCCCTTCTTCAACTTAAACACACACACACACACACCCCAATATCAATTACTAGTGAAGATACAAAGCTGAAAGAACATAGCAATACATTCATTGTTGGTGAGGATGTAAACTGTCAAAGCCATTACAGAAGCCAGTTTGGTGTTTTGATTCATAGCTAAATATAGTCTTATCACAGGCTATAGCAATTATATTCCTAGATATATCCAACTGAATTCCACTTGAAAAATCTTGCACTTGAATGCTTATAGAAGTTTTATTCATGATTTCTAGAAACCAGATGGAACCAAGATGACCTTAAATAGGTGAATGAATAAACTGTGGTACATCCATTCAATAGAAAGTATTTAGCAATTTAAAAAATGAGCTTCAAATCTAAGCAAGCAGATAAATCTCAATCACAAATTGGTAAGTTAAAGATGACAATAGGAAAAATACTACATATATGTAATTCTATTTATATAAAATTATGAAAAGGCAATACTCTAGAGATAATAAGTTGATCTGTAATTACCAGGAGTTTGGAGAGATGGAAGGTGATGTTTTATGGTGGTTAAGTTATTCTGTATGATTACTGTACATGTCCCTATGATGCAGAAACCCTTAGAACTGTACAACATAAAGATTGAACCTCTTATAAATTTTTTTTTCTAAAAATCTTTTAAGAAATCAGGATATTTGGGAATGGAATAAAATGTTTGATAAAATAATCTGAATGCATTACATATGTATGATATAACCTAGTTGAAATGCATGGAATAATATGATGCTGAATTAAGTAATTCTGAAAATGAATTAATATTGTAAGACTAAAGCCATAAAGGGGCCTGCAATGCAGGAGATATGGGTTTGATGCCTGGGTTGAGAAGAACCCCTGGAGAAGGAAATGGCAATGCATTCCAGTATTCTTGCCTGGGAAATACCATGGACAGAGGAGCCTAGTGGGCTACAGTCCATGGGTCACAAAAGAGTTGAACTTACCTTAGTAACTAAACAACAACAAAGCCAAAAAAGACTATAGAAAAACACTGTCCTGTAGTTGATAAAGTTGTTTCCCATAATGTTAACAATTCTCAAATATTACACATATATAATGGGTTTGAATAATTAAGAAATATGTGGAATGTGAAGGCGTTAGATTTTTCATTGTTGATATGTGAGGTTACTGGCAAGTTGGGGGAAAGGTATAATTAGTGGGGTGCTGATTTGCAGAAACATCAGTACAAATTTGTATTTAACTTAATATATAGATGTAAACACCCCAGAATATTTCTGGGTATATATATACCCATGATTTAGTATATAAATGTAAGTTTTCTTGCTTTGTCAGAAAAGAGGGTCTAGATACATGACACCCCCTTAGCAGCTAGCTCTGTGGCCAGGTCTTGGTTTTTGTGTTTTTTTTAAACACATTTTCCAATAAAAGGAACCAGAATTTCTCAGAGAAATGATTGATACTAAGGCTGGGAAAGGAAATACATAAGATGAGCTGGAGAAAAGAAAGTACTCAAAACAAAACCCAGAATACTGGCGATATATGTCAACAGGATAAAGAAACCAAATGAAAAAGTGCCTTATTATTAGAAGAATTTGCCTTATTATTAGAAGAATTTGTGCTAAACATAAATGATTGGAAAAAATGGCATAAATAGAAAAATCTTTTACATAGAAAAAAATATAAGATACTGTAAAAGGAATAAAACTTTGCATCCCTTATGTGTGGACTGTGCAGAATGACTGTTTGAAAAATGAAAGGAAAATGGAGTAGTTTTACAGAGGAGAAACCTGACAAAAATACCTAGGTCAGGTGGCAAAGTTCATCATTGAAAGCAATAATCATATTGTTAGCACGTACCCTTGGGAAAATGCGATGAGAATGGTACTTTACCTCTGTAGTCCTTCCCCAGATCCATAACCTGAGTCTAATCATAAAATACAGTGGACAAGTCCCAATTGAAGGCTTTCTACAATATGCCTAAGAATTGTTTTTAAAAACTGTTGTGGATATCACAAATAGTAACATCTAAGTAACTGTTACAGTCTAGAGAAACCCAAGGAGACGTGATGACTACATGTATCTTGGTATCACATATCGTTGCTGTTCAGTTGCCCAATTCTGTCTGATTCTTTTTTTTTTTTTTTGAATGAACATGACTTTATTTATGAACACTGAAATTTGATATATATTGTTGTTCAGTCACTAAGTCGTGTCTGACTCCTTGCAACTCCATGAACTGCAGCATGCCAGGCTTCCCTGTCCTTCACCGTCTCCAGAGTTTGCTCAGACTTGTGTCCATTGAGTCGGTGATGCCATCCAACCATCTCATCCTCTGTCTCCCCCTTCTCCTGCTCTCAATCTTTCTCAGCATCAGGGTCTTTTTCAATGAGTTGGCTCTTTGCTGTCTGACTCTTTGAGACCCCATGAATTGCAGCACATCAGTCTTCTCTGTCCTTCACCATCTCACAGAGTTTGCTCAGACTCATGTCCATTGAGCTGGTGATGCCATCCCAGAAATTTAAAAAGACATTAGGGAAAAAAAAAATTAAGTAAACTTTGAATAGAGACTCTAATAATGTGTCAATGTTGGCTCATTAGTTGTGACTAATAAATGTTCTAATATAATAAATTAATAAGTTGAAATGAATTAGGAATAGTAGGACTCTACTATCTTCACAATTTTCCTCTAAATCCAAAACTTTGAAAAAACAAACATTTAAAAAATTAGGTAGATACTTCCAAGTGATCCTTCCAAAAGGCAATGATAATTCATATTCTCACAGTTTCTTAGAATACCTGTGTCTTGGTCATCTTTCTAGCAATGAACATTATATCTTTAAGAATTTTGCCAGTCTTTCAGGAGAAATAATTATGCCTCACTGTTTTAATACATATTTCCCTGAATGCTAGTGAGGCTATTCACTAGCTTTTCAATAAACTTATTAACTACTTCTTTTTATTTTTCTATAGAACGTCATTCATGTCCTCAGCCAAATTTTCTTTTTTTTTTAATTTAAATTTATTTATCTTAATTGGAGGCTAATTACTTTACAATATCGTATTGGTTTTGCCATACAACAACATGAATCCGCCACAGGTGTACACATGTTCCCCATCCTGAACCCCTCTCCCACCTGCCTCCCGTACCATCCCTCTGGGTCATCCCAGTGCACGAGCCCCAAGCATCCTGTATCCTTCATTGAATCTGGACTGGGGATTCGTTTCTTATATGATATTATACATGTTTCAATACCATTCTCCCAAATCATCCCACCCTCTCCCTCTCCCACAGAGTCCAAAAGACTGTTCTATACATCTGTGTCTCTTTTGCTGTCTCACATACAGGGTTATCGTTACCATCTTTCTAAATTCCATATATATGCGTTGCTGCTGCTACTGCTGCTAAGTCGCTTCACTCATATCCGACTCTGTGCGACCCCACAGACGGCAGCCCACCAGACTCCGCCGTCCCTGGGATTCTCCAGGCAATAACACTGGAGTGGGTTGCCATTTCCTTCTCCAATGCATGAAAGTGAAAAGTGAAAGGGAAGTCGCTCAGTCATGTCCGACTCCTAGCGACCCCATGGACTGCAGCCTACCAGGCTCTTCTGTCCATGGGATTTTTCAGGCAAGAGTACTGGAGTGGGTTGTCATTGCCTTCTCCGTATATATGCATTAGTATACTGTATTGGTGTTTTTCTTTCTGGCTTACTTCACTCTGTATAATAGGCTCCAGTTTCATCCACCTCACTAGAACTGTTTCAAATGTATTCTTTTTAATGGCTGAGTAATACAAATTTTCATTACTTGGTCTTCTATTTGTTTTATGAGTCCTTTACATAACCTGGATTGTCATTCTTTCTTTAAAGGTTTTTGGTGTGGACCATTTTTCTTTTAAAGTCTTGAATTTGTTACAGTATTACTTCTGCTGAATGTTTTTTGGCCATGAGACATATGGATCTTAGTTCCCCAACCAAGGATCAAACTTGCACCCCCTGTGCTCGAAGGTGAAGAATTAACCACTGGACCACAAGGGAAGTCCATGGATAGTTATTCTTTTGTATCATACATTTTGAAGATATCTTTCAAAGATCATCACTTGTCCTATAACTTGTCACTACAAACTCTTACTCATTTGCATAGTTTTAAATTTGCTTTTTGTTATTTGTTCAAGACGTTTTTCCCTAACTCAGAACTAGAAAACTTCACCTATATTTTCTGTGGAAAACTTATTAGCATTTAATATACCTGAAATTTTTTCATGTGTGTGTATGATAAAAGGATGAGATCTAAATTATGAATTACAAAATGATGCATTATTTCTTCACTAACATAAACCTAATAAATCAATATGAACAAGCTTGCTTTTGAATTTTTTGTTTCTTATCAGAGGCATATTTGTATACGCATTAAGTAACTTCATTATGTTTTAATGCTTATGATTGAATAATGTATCTTTGTCTTAAAGATTAAGTCCTTTTTCATTGTATTATTTTAAAATGTGTCATTGGGTATTATTGCAAATTTCACATGGATTTTGAATTAACTTTTAATGTTTTATTGAAACATATTTGGGAGTTCTAATTAGGATGGTACTAGACATCGTTTGGCTTCCCTGGTGGCTCAGACAATAAAGAATCTGCCTGCAATGCAGGAGACCTGGATTCCATCCCTTGGTTGGGATTATCCCCTGGAGGAGGGCATGGCAACCCACTCTAGTATTCTTACCTGGACAATCCCCATGACAGAGGGGCCTGGTGGCTACAGTCTATGGGGTCACAAAAAGTCAGATACAATGGAGCAACTAAAGCACAGCACAGCACAGACATCATTCAGATCAGATCAGATCAGACCAGTCGCTCAGTCGTGTCCGACTCTTTGCGACCCCATGAATCGCAGCACACCAGGCCTCCCTGTCCATCACCAACTCCCAGAGTTCACCCAGACTCATGTCCATCGAGTCAGTGATGCCATCCAGCCATCTCGTCCTTCTCCTCTTGCCCCCAATCCCTCCCAGCATCGGAGTCTTTTCCAATGAGTCAACTCTTCGCATGAGGTGGCCAAAGTATTGGAGTTTCAGCTTTAGCATCATTCCTTCTAAGAAATTCCAGGGCTGATCTCCTTCAGAATGGACTGGTTGGATCTCTTTGCAGTCCAAGGACTCTCAAGAGTCTTCTCCAACACCACAGTTCAAAAGCATCAATTCTTTGGCGCTCAGCCTTCTTCACAGTCCAACTCTCATATCCATACATGACTACAGGAAAAACCATAGCCTTGACTAGATGAACCTTTGTTGGCAAAGTAATGTCTCTGCTTTTGAATATGCTATGTAGGTTGGTCATAACTTTCCTTCCAAGGAGTAAGCATCAGACATCATTAGGGGGAACATATATCACAATCCTTCATGCTCAGCTTCAACAGTACATGAACCAAGAACTTCCAGATTTTCAAGCTGGATTTAGAAAAGGCAGAGGAACCAGAGATCAAATGGCCAACATCCATTAGATCACAGAAAAAGCAAGGAGATTCCAGGAAAACCTCTATTTCTGCTTCATTGGCTATGCTAAAACCTTTGACTGTGTGGAGTACAACAAACTGTGGAAAATTCATAAAGTGAGAGGAATACCCAGACCACCCTACCTGCCTGCTGAGAAACCTGTATGCACATCAAGAAGCCACAGTTAGAACCAGACATGTAACAAGAGTCTATTTCAAAACTGGGAATGGAGTACGTCAAGACTGTATATTGTCACCCTGCTTATTTAACTTATACTCAGAGAACATCATGCAAAATGCTGGGCTAGATGAAGGACAAGCTGGAATCAAGATTTCCAGGAGAAACATCAATCACCTCAGAGATGCAGATGATACCTCCCTAATGGCAGAAAGTGAACAGAAAATAAAGAGCCTCTTGATGAGGGTTAAAGAGAAGATTGAAAAAGTCAGGAAACAAAGATCGTGGCATCCAGTCCCATCATTTCATGGCAAACAGATGGGGAAACAATGGAAACACTGATAGACTATTTTCTTGGGGTCAAAAATCATTGTAGATAGTGACTACAGCCAAAAAATTAAAAGATGCTTGCTCCTTGGAAGAAAAACTATGACAAACCTAGACAGCATATTAAAAAGCAGAGACATAACTTTGCTGACAAAGGTTCATTTAGTCAAAGCTACGGTTTCTCCAGGAATGTATGGATGTGAGAGTTGGACCGTAAAGAAGGCTGAGGGACAAAGAATCAAGGCTTTTGAATTCTGGTGCTGGAGAAGACTCTTGAGAGTTCCTTGGACTACAAGGAGATCAAACCAGTCAATCCTAAAGGAAATCAACCCTGAATATTTATTGGAAGGACTGATGCTGAAGCTGAAGCTCCTATACTTTGGCCACCTGATGTGAAGAGCTGACTCATTGGAAAAGACCCTGATGCTGGGAAAGATTAAAAGTAGGAGGATCTAAGGATGACAGAAGATGAGATGTTTAGATGTCGTCACAGACTCAAAGGACATGAGTTTGTACAAACTCTGGTAGATAGTAAGCGACAAAGAAGTCTAATGTGCTGAAGTCTATGGGGTCACATTGAGTCAGACATGACCGAGTGACTAAATAACAACAACAACAAATATTACAATATTAAATACTTCCTTCCAATGAAATAGTAAGTCTCTTTATCCAGGTATTCTATTATTCCTTATCATGCAATTTTAAACTTTACTTTGAATGATACATTCCTTAGATATCAGATGTATATTATTAATAAAATACTATATATTATTGATAAAATATTTTTTCTTAATATTTTCTGTTTGGTTGTTTTAATTATGTAGTATATATATTAATACAAAAAGCCTGTATATATCACATCACTGCACTATTTCATCACTTTTAATAATTCTACACTTGATTCTCCTGAAATGTCTCTAATTGTATAATTAGGTAGTATATATTATGTGTTTGCATGCTTATTGATACAAATAGTTGGTCTATGGTTTAAAACCATTCATCTGCTTAGGAAAGTAAAATTAAACACATTTATTTTTACTACCCACAAATATGAATTACATTTAGAAATCTGTTAAGTAATAATTAAGTACTTAAGAATATGGTTTTGTTTTGTTAAAATCCTTTAGAGATTTTTTATTACTAGTGAACTATAAATTCATTGGGAAAGACTAGGGATCTCTTCAAGAAAATCAGAGATACTAAAGGAATATTTCATGCAAAGATGAGCTCGATAAAGGACAGAAATGGTATGGACCTAACAGAAGTAGAAGATATTAAGAAGAGATGGCAAGAATACACAGAAGAACTGTACAAAAAAGATCTTCACGACCCAGATAATCACGATGGTGTGAACACTGACCTAGAGCCAGACATCCTGGAATGTGGAGTCAAGTGGGCCTTA
>NW_011495026.1:989444-999612 GCF_000754665.1 Bison bison bison | reverse complement strand
TATTTCTGCTTTATTGACTATGCCAAAGCCTTTGACTGTGTGGATCACAATAAACTGTGGAAAATTCTGAAAGAGATGGGAATACCAGACCACCTGATCTGCCTCTTGAGAAATTTGTATGCAGGTTAAGAAGCAACAGTTAGAACTGGACATGGAACAACAGACTGGTTCCAAATAGGAAAAGGAGTATGTCAAGGCTATATATTGTCACCCTGCTTATTTAACTTATATGCAGAGTACATCATGAGAAACGCTGGACTGGAAGAAACACAAACTGGAATCAAGATTGCCAGTAAAAATATCAATAACCTCAGATATGCAGATGACACCACCCTTATGGCAGAAAGTGAAGAGGAACTAAAAAGCCTCTTGATGAAAGTGAAAGTGGAGAGTGAAAAAGTTGGCTTAAAGCTCAACATTCAGAAAATGAAGATCATGGTATCCGGTCCCATCACTTCATGGGAAATAGATGGGGAAACAGTGGAAACAGTGTCAGACTTTATTTTTCTGGGGTCCAAAATCACTACAGATGGTGACTGCAGCCATTAAATTAAAAGGAGTATGCTTACTCCTTGGAAGGAAAGTTATGAACAACCTAGATAACATATCAAAAGCAGAGACATTACTTTGCCAACAAAGGTTCGTCTAGTCAAGGCTATGGTTTTTCCTGTGGTCATGTATGGATGTGACAGTTGGACTGTGAAGAAGGCTGAGCGCCAAAGAATTGATGCTTTTGAACTGTGGTGTTGGAGAAGACTCTTGAGAGTCCCTTGGACTGCAAGGAGCCCCAACCAGTCCATTCTGAAGGAGATCAGCCCTGGGATTTCTTTAGAAGGAATGATGCTAAAGCTGAAAGTCCAGTACTTTGGCCACTTCATGTGAAGAGTTGACTCATTGGATAAGACTCTGATGCTGGGAGGGACTGGGGGAAGGAGAAGAAGGGGAAGACAGAGGATAAGATTGCTGGATTGCATTGCTGACTTGATGGATGTGAGTCTGAGTGAACTCTGGGAGTTGGTGATGGACAGGGAGGCCTGGCGTGCTGCGATTCATGGGGTCACAAAGAGTTGGACATGACTGAGTGACTGATCTGATCTGATAAATTCGTTTGAGAATAACATTGATATATTTGTTTGAGTATCTTCCCTTGCATTTGTTTAGAATATTTTGTAGAGAATTTTGCCCATTATTTTCTAATATATATTTCAAGTTCCTTTATCACATTTTAATTAAAATTACATTTGTCTACACTGAGAAAACAAGAAGGTACTTGACATCTTTACTCACAGTATCTGACAGTATAAGATCTAGTGCACTTATCTTGAAAGAATTTGTCAGGGATGAGAAATCCCTAGATTGCAAATCTACATTCTGTTTGAAATCTGATTAAAATAAAATTTGTGGGAGTTTCTTTGAAATCTAAACAGAGGCTATTATGATGAAGCCAGCTGTAGCTTTTGTAGGTTTTTATTCTTTATGACTGCTCTGTTCCCTACAGCGTTACTGTGAAGTACAGAAAAGTTCACAGCACATGATTATACTAAGGCGTCATAGCCACTGGAGTGTGAGATAATCTTCAGAGCTGAGAATTAGTGTCTTGAGCAACCAAGCGGGAAACCAAAGGGGAGTTATTCCCTCAGTCAAGTTTAATGCCTAAGATACATCTGAATCTATACAGCTCTTTATTATTGTTCAGATCTATACTTTTGATCATTTGGTTACATGTAAGTAAAGGTTATATTTTTTCTCTCCCTCACCTTGCTCAGTTAGTAGAATGTACATTACCAAGATACTGTGTAGAACATTTAATCAAAATGTTATAGTTTTCAACATTTTTAATTTCATGCAAAGGTTAAGTAAGTGAGATTATTTTTATTAAACCTGTGAAGTACATAGAGTAGAATCATATTGGACTTGAATTTTTTCACCCTTCCAGATAAGATGCCATTAAAGGAAATTAACATTTCACACAGAGAGAAATATCACAGGGTGTCAAAGAACTTTTAATGGGATAAGTAAGGAGATATTTATATAGGTTTTTGTTTTTATTTGAAGAGTCTATTGGTAGAGAAATTTACATAAACAGGATTAGAGTTCTATACATATTTCTTCTTGGTATGGAGAACATTTTTCACTTTTATATAAATGTTGTATTTTACTATATCTAAAGTGGAAGGATATTTTTGTGGTTTTAAAAACTTTCAAATTATAATTTTTATATTTACTTTTATATTTTAATTAACCCACAATGAACTAATGGGCCATGCATTGATATTTTGTAAACTTATTGATTATTATATTTTATGTTTGTGAAGTCAGTGTAACTTTATCACTATCAGGTCTAAGCCAACCCTAGTAAATATATCCACAATGCATAATTAAGTAATTTATCAAGTATAATTAAATTCCACATTTATGTTTATGAATATTGACCTGAAGCAAACGTCTTCTGTCCTTTGCTTTGAAAGAATTCAAATCAAAGTTTGTAATAATTTTCACCATATAGACAGAGCCACCAAATATTTTACAGCTAAGTTTTATATAAGCTGTTTAGTCAATAAATATTGAATTTTACTCGCCAAATAACTCTTTAAATGCATGTGCTATGTTTAGTCGCTCAGTCATGTCTGACTCTTTGCAATATTATGAACTGTAGCCCACCAGTCTCCTCTGTCCATGTGGATTGTCCAGGCAAGAATACTGGAGTGGGTTGCCATGCCCTCCTCCAGGGGATCTTACCAATCTGGGGATCAAACCCATGTCTTCAACATTGTAGGCAGATTCTTCACCATCTGAGCCACTAGGGAAGCCCCTCTATATGCTTACATGTGCCTATAAACTTGATCTTCTTACCTAATCTGTATTTCACATGCTTAGTGGTTCAGTCATGTATGACTCTTTGCAATCCTGTGGACTGTAGCCCACCAGGCTCCTCTGTCCGTGGGATTTCTCAGGCAAGAATACTGGAGTGGGTTGCCATTTCCTTGTCCAGGGAATTTTCCTGACCTAGGGATTAAAACTGTATCTCTTGAAATGGCAGGTAGATTATTTACCACTGAGCCATGAGAGGAGCCAGCCATGTTATCATTTTAATGAGGATATAATAGAACCATCTTTCCAAATATACAAAGTACCTTAAACACTGAAACAGAGATATCATATAGAAAATGATGGATTAAATTTCAAAAGAAAGAAACTAAAGACATCATATGAAAGAAGGAATAGCCTGAAGAATCTGAAGGCTTGAAAGTACACAGAACATTTCCCTTGACTACACTAATCAAATTCACCTATATTGAGCACTCAATTTATTACAATGAAAATGAACATATTGCCTTATCCTCCATAATTGAAAATATACACCATTAGAAATCTGACATTAGAAGAGACAATTTAATTATTTTCTCTATTAATTATAGGGTAATAGGTTTCTCTTCAGAACTTTCTAATTTGTTCATCTTGCTACAAAATTATAGTTTAGGCAAATCATTCAGAAATATGTTGACTTTTCCCACAATTTTCTGCTGTCTTTGCAAATATGCCTTTGTCTTCTAATGTCTCTGTGGCATTTTCACAACAGGAATTGTCATTATTTGTAGTTTCAGGCATTAAAGCATCAAGCCAAGAATTATTAGAGATGTTAGAAAGTAGTAAAACACCTGCCATTCCAAATTGTCTTTAGATAATACAAACTGAATGTGCTCTGTGTTTATAACTGACCCGTTAATTATGTGCTGGAAATTCCAAGTAAAGTTCCTACTGTTTTCAGAATTGAGAACGCAATGCTGACTGGTCTTGCAAGAACTGCCAAGAGATAATAAGAGATGATTTAAAGGGATATGAAAACAAATTCTTAATACTGTTTGAGGCTCTGTTTCAGAATGTGGTGGCAGGAAATTCTTTAGCTTTAAATATCCGGAGAAGGAAATGACAACCCACTCCAGTATTCTTGTGTGGAGAATCCCATGGACAGAGGAACCTGGCAAGCTACAGTCCATTGGGTTGCAAGAGTCGGACACAATTTAACGACTAAACCACCACTACCATGCTGATTACCTGATTAAATACTAGTCTTTCACTTAAACCTTGATCTTGATTCTCTCTAGTACCAAAACTCCTGACTTGCTAGAGGTGTCTCTGAAAACAATTTTAATGTGCTTTCTAGACTAAAAAACTTAATAAATGACATCTCTATCCTTTTAATGACCTGAAATACCCTCAAGATTTTATGTGTTTTCCCAACAGTTAAAATATTATAAATTTAGCAAGAATGTTTAGTATTTTTGAAAAAAAATCATAAAATTGTTTCTCCCATGGGAAATTCCACTTGTAAATATAATCTGGTTAAACTTGAATGAGAATGATCCTAGGGGAAAATTACTGTGATGGACAAGGTGACTTGACAATTATATTTTGCTGCAAGTGGAATTTTTTTTTGCCTCAACTGATTCAGTCCAGTCAGTAGACAGACCTGTTCTAAACCTTTCAGATAATTTCTAAGCTGCAGATGGCCATGTGATTTTGAGGTGAACATATCTCAAGAATGATAAAATCAGGTTATAAAGCCCAGTCATTTTGACTTAATACACAATAATTAGGATGCGTGAAGGAAAATGTTTCAAAGACACTAATGGGGTAGTGCAAGGCTATAACCATTCATGCCAGCAATACAGAGTTCATATTCTCTGTGCTGTCTTCCTCCTTCCCACAGTTGTTGATTTCAAGAAGATTCCCTAAAAATACTATTTTACACCGTTATGGACTGAATTGTGTATCCCCTCCAATTCCTATGTTAAAGTTCTAACACTAGTACCTCAGGTAATTGTATTTGGATAAGGCCTTTAAAGAGGTAATTACATTTAAATGAGGCAATTAGGAGAGATCTTAAAACAGTATGATTGGTGTACTTATAATAGTAAGAGATTAGGACATAGAGAGAGACACTAATGGGGCATATATGCAAGAAGGACGACCACATGAAGAATTGGCAAGAAGTGTACAAGCCAAGGAGAGAGGCCTCAAAGGAAACCAATCCTGTCTGTATGCATGGTCAGAAAACTGACAACTTCTCAATTAAAAACTATTTTTGTTTAAATAAATTTATTTTTACCTTTCCTCAGGTAGCTTTTAATATATATTCCCCCCAAATTATTACAATGATGAGCAGAGATAATTGGAGTTTTCCAGTGCATTTTGATGCAGTTAATTACTGGTACAAGATGTATGATGCATGATACAAATATATATAACTCTATATAAATACATTAAAAATATGTAAATATATATGACAATGAATAAGTAAACAATGATTTTAATACATATAATACAAAACTAGGTGAAATAAAATGAGTGATTTAATGAATATTTTTTGAAAACATAAAAACTGAATGAAGAAATAAGAAAGCAGAGAAAAAAAAAGGAAATTTAGTAAACAGAAAAAAAATTGAGTGCTTTTAAAAAGAAATCAACAAAACAGGCTCTGTGGGATAAATTAAGAAAAAAAAAAGGATACAAAATTACTTTGTGAAAAATAGAGTAAATATTGAAGAAATTTAATTGTATGTGTATGTGAAATTTAAAAACTTACAGAAGAATCATTACTATTTTCAAATTGGCTTCAAAATCTAGATTAAAATGATTTTCTGGAAAAACTACAATTATGGTCAATTTTTGGCCAATTTTGGCCAACTTCTAGTTAATTTTGGTAATCAAAATAGATGTCATAGTGAAAGTGAAAGTTGCTCAGTCATGCGACTCTTTGAGACCGCGTGGACTATACAGTCCATGGAATTCTCTAGGCCAAAATACTGGAGTGGGTAGCTGTTCCCTTCTCCATGGTATCTTCCCAACCCACTGGATCAAACCCAGGTCTCCCATTTTGCAGGCAGATTCTTTACCAGCTGAGCCACTAGGGAAGCTCAAGAATACTGGAATGGGTAGCCTAATCCTTCTCTAGGGTAACTTCCCAACCCAGGAATCAAACTGGGGTTCTTGCATTGAAGGCAGATTATTTACCACCTGAGCTACCAGGGAAGATGTCATAGAGGTAGGCCACAACAGCAGCAGCATGCGCGTTTAGTTATGTCTGATCCTTTGTGACCCATTGACTGTATTCTCCCAGGCTCCTCTGTCTATGGATTTTTTTTTTTTTTTGGTAAGAATACTGAAGCAGGTTGCCACTGCATACTCCAGGGGATCTCCCAACCCAGGGATGGAAAATGTGTCTCTTGTGTCTCCTCTATTGGCAGGCGGGTTATTTACCAGCTGAGCCAGCTATTAAACTGACTCTTTATGGTCATGAAAAATACACATGGCATTAAATCCTTGAGGATATAATTTACTTGTGAATTATTTTAGACATTGTGTCATTTCCTTCTTAAATGCACACATACATGCTAAGTCGCTTCAGTCATGTCCGACTCTGTGCGACCCCATAGACGGCAGCCCACCAGGCTCCTCTGCCCCTGGGATTCTCCACGCAAGAGTACAGGAGTGGGTTGCCATTTCCTTCTCCAATGCAGGAAAGTGAAAAGTGAAAGTGAGGTTGCTCAGTCGTGTCCGACTCTTCACGACCCCATGGACTGCAGCCTACCAGGCTCCTCCGTCCACGGGATTTTCCAGGCAAGAGTACTGGAGTGGGGTGCCATCGCCTTCTCCAAAACATGCATGCATACACACATAAAAGCAATACACAATAAAATGAAAACCACTCTTTGGCATAACATATTGAGATTACAAAATATTTTGTGGTCAAACATCAAATAAATTTCAGCTACATATTACAAGATAAATAATTAATGGAATCAAGTGAAATTTATTCCAGGAATTCAGAACATCTTTATCATAATTTGTGTTAGAAAGACAATGGCAAAACGAAAAATAATTATATGATCAATTCAACAAGTGCCAGAAAGTCACTTGATAAAATACAACATGCATTTCTGATAAAAACTATTAATAGGAAGGAAATGTTATTTCTTAATGTAAATTAAAAAGGTAAAAGCCAACAACATGCATAATGCTGGATCATCAGAAGCATAAATTTTAAGAACACTATAAGATTGTCCATTATAAACATTAATATTTAACAATACTCTAAAAGTACTATCCAATTAGTTGTAGAAAAAGAAAGCATAATTATCATTGTTCTAGATGATACTGTATATCTAAAATACTTTAAAAAATGCACTTAAAATTTTAAAATAAAATATTGGTGTGTTACAAAATGAATAGACCAAATAGGCAAAATAAATAAATGATTAGATTCCACATATAAACTTAGAAGTTAAGGTAGAATATTTAATGGAAGATAATATTGTCCTATATTCCCTTTACTAATAGCAACCTAAAAGTTAAACAAACAACAAAAATAGACATAAATTCAAATATACTACACAGTATCAAATAATTATAACTTCAAATTCAGAGTCTTTTTTCTTAAATATCAGAGTACTCAGGGATCTTGTTTTCAAGAGAGATAAGTATATTCTATCTAGATTAAACAAAAAGAAAAAATTTTGGACAAATATCAGGGTCTTACTGATTGTGCTTAAGGTTGGAAGTTCTTGCCTAGACAAAAAGTTAGACACTAAAACAGTTCTGCTGGACCAAAGAATAAAATGCACATGGGATCTTTAAAATAAATCATCAGGAAGGGCTGTTGGGGCCAACAGTAGACAGTGTAGCTACCACCAATTATAATAAGGAGCCTTATGTATTCAGCCTGGTAGCAGATTCAGTTTATAAGTTTCCGGAACCATTACTTAAATTGAAAGACTCCTAAACCTGCAAAGCCTAGAATTATGCTGACAAAAATAATGTTTTCTTTAACAATCCAAATATTCATTATGAAAGGTGCCATGCTGCTTCTACCCCTTGCTTAATAGGGAACAGTATTTTCTTTATGGGAGAGACAGCTCCATAGAGTTATTTCTGGTTCAAATTTCACATTATAATCTGAAGATCCACACCCCATCCTGCAAAGAGCTTGCTTCTCAGTTGGCCAGATAGCTTTCTTCCATATCTGTCAGAGCTAAATCTCTCACTTCTTCCTGGTCTCTGATAAAATAGTAATGTGATGTCAGAAGTCAATATTGCCATCACCTTGCTCATGGAAAAAACATTGTCCCTATGTATGACTTTAAGAAACTGTTAAAGCGATGCTATAACAGAGCTAGCTATACTTATGATAGAATTTAAATAAATATATTTATAAGCTGATTATATTGTTATTAATATAGTGTCTGGTTGTCACCTAGGCATAATCTTTGGGAAATTACTTTTTGCAAAATACATCTGGACCTGCACAAACATGATGCATTACAACACAATCAAAATATTATTAATGGATCTAGCCCTTCTAGTCAGATTTATGCAGCTCAGAAAATAAAAAGAGAAAAGAAGAGTGAAAAAGCTGAATTAAAACTCAACATTAAAAAAATGAAGATCATGGAATCTGGTCCCATCATTTCATGGCAAATGGATGAGGAACAATGGAAACAGTAACACATTTTATTTCCTTGGGCTCCAAAATCACCTCAGATGGTGACTGCAGCCATGAAATTAAAAGATGCTTGCTCCTTGGAAGAAAAGCTATGATAAACCTAGACAGCATATTAAAAAGCAGAGACATCACTTTGCCGACAAAGGTACGTCTAGTCAAAGCTATGGTTTTTCCAGTAGTCATGTATGGATGTGAGAGTTGAACCATAAAAATGCTGAACACCAAAGAATTAATGCTATTGAATCGTGCTGTTGGAGAGGTCTCTTGAGACTCCCTTGGACAAGGAGATCAAAACAGTCAATCTTAAAGGAAATCAATCCTGAATATTTATTAGAAGAACCAATGCTGAAACTGAAGTTACAATCTTTGGCTACCTGATGCAAAGAGCCAAATCATTAGAAAAGACCCTGATGCTGGGAAAGTTTGAAGGCAGGAGGAGAAGGGGATGACAGAAGATGAGATGATTGGATGGCAATACTGACTCGATGGATATGAGTCTGAGCAAGCTCCAGGAGTTGGTGATGGACAGGGAAGCCTGGTGATGGACAGGAAGCCTGGGGTCTCAAAGAGTCATATACCACTGAGTGGCTGAACAACAGCAAATCTTAGAAACAAAAAGATATTTTTTCTTAATGGAAAATTTAATAATTTGTTAATAGAAATTTATACTTCAATATAAGTTGATCTTATTGTAATTATTTTCTTGGGAATCATGGAGAAAAGAACTATATTTCTGCTGTCAAGGGTTCAGATTACCTTTGGATGTGGATGGATCCCAGTTATTTTAAGAATAAAATTTAATATAATGATTTGTAAGTATATGTGTTTTTGTTGAGTATAGTTGATATATATAAAACACAATGTTATTATTTTAACTGAATAGCTGCATGTAGCTAAAGGACTAAAGGCATATTACCTACGTCCAGATAAAAGTTACTGAAGGAATCCTTAACCTCTACTAAAAATAGCCATCAGGACTATTAGCTTCAGGGACTAATATTAGATTAAAGCTGGAGGTTTAGGGAAATGACTTTTTGCATTAACAGCCATTCACCCTTCTCATCCTGCAAATTCTATCTCTAAGGTACCCTTTGTAATTATTCCAAGCGTGATGTTTCTTTAAAAAACAATTATAGCAGTCATTAGCACCATGGAAATACAGCCCCAAGCCAACACTGGTACTTTCAGAGTAGTTAAACTTGGAATCATGGAAAAAAAGGAATACCTCAAGGCTATGGTTACCAGTCATAAAAATTTCAAGTGGAAATTGAACAATTCTTAAGAATTTAAAGTATTCTAGCCACAAAATTAAAAAAGATTACTGAAATTTAACCAAGATGCAGTGAAAAGAAATATTTGTCTCAGGGATATTTAATGGACTATGGGAAGGGTGAAAATGTAGGTTTTATATGGATTTTTGCGAAGTGAAATACATACACATGAAAACCTACACTTAACATTGGGACTTTCCTGGCAGTCTAGTGGCTGAGACTTTGAACTTCTACTATAGGGAACATGGGTTCAATCCCTAGTTGATGTGGCATATATATATATATATACACACACACACACACACACACACACACACACACACACGTATATATGTATATATATGTGTATATACATATATATATATATGTATATATATGGCGGGGGGAGCTACCC
>NW_011495026.1:935742-989095 GCF_000754665.1 Bison bison bison | reverse complement strand
TATTCTTACCTTGAGAACCCCATGAACAGTATGAAAAGGCAAAATGATAGGATACTGAAAGAGAAACTCTGCAGGTCAGTAGGTGCCCAATATGCTACTGGAGATCAGTGGAGAAATAACTCCAAAAAGAATGAAGGGATGGAGCCAAAGCAAAAACAATACCCAGCTGTGGATGTGACTGGTGATAGAAGCAAGGTCCAGTGGTGTAAAGAGCAATAGTGCATAGGAACCTGGAATGTTAAGTCCATGAATCAAGGCAAATTGGAAGTGGTCAAACAAGAGATGGCAAGAGTGAATGTCAACATTCTAGGAATCAGCAAACTGAAATGGACTGGAATGGGTGAATTTAACTCAGATGACCATTATATCTACTACTGTGGGCAGGAATCCCTCAGAAGAAATGGAGTGCCCAACATGGTCAACAAAAGAGTCCGAAATGCAGTACTTGGATGCAATATCAAAAATGACAGAATGATCTCTGTTCGTTTCCAAGGCAAACCATTCAATATCACAGTAATCCAACTCTATGCCCCAACCAGTAATGCTGAAGAAGCTGGACTTGAATGGTTCTATGAAGACCTACAAGACCTTTTAGAACTAACACCCAAAAAAGATGTCCTTGTCATTATAGGGGACTGGAATGCAAAAGTAGGAAGTCAAGAAACACCTGGAGTAACAGGCAAATTTGGCCTCGGAATACGGAATGAAGCAGGGCAAAGACTAATAGAGTTTTGCCAAGAAAATGCACTGGTCATAACAAACACCCTCTTTCAACAACACAAGAGAAGACTCTATACATGGACATCACCAGATGGTCAACACCAAAATCAGATTGATTATATTCTTTGCAGCTAAAGATGGAGAAGCTCTATACAGTCAACAAAAACAAGACCAGGAGCTGACTGTGGTTCAGGCCATGAACTCCTTATTGCCAAATTCAGACTGAAATTGAAGAAAGTAGGGAAAACTACTAGACCATTCAGGTATGACCTAAATCAAATCCCTTATGATTATACAGTGGAAGTGAGAAATAGATTTAAGGGCCTAGATCTGATAGATAGAGTGCCTGATGAACTATGGAATGAGGTTCATGACATTGTACAGGAGAAAGGATCAAGACCATTCCCATAGAAAAGAAATGCAGAAAAGCAAAATGGCTGTCTGGGGAGGCCTTACAAATAGCTGTGAAAAGAAGAGAAGCAAAAAGCAAAGGAGAAAAGGAAAGACATAAGCATCTGAATGCAGAGTTCCAAAGAATAGCAAGAAGAGATAAGAAAGCCTTTTTTAGCGATCAATGCAAAGAAATAGAAGAAAACAACAGAATGGGAAAGACTAGGGATCTCTTCAAGAAAATCAGAGATACCAAAGGAACATTTCATGCAAAGATGAGCTCAATAAAGGACAGAAATGGTATGGACCTAACAGAAGCAGAAGATATTAAGAAGAGATGGCAAGAATACACAGAAGAACAGTACAAAGAAGATCTTCACGACCCGGATAATCACAATGGTATGATCACTGATCTAAAGCTAGACATCCTGGAATGTGAAGTCAAGTGGGCCTTAGAAAGCATCACTATGAACAAAGCTAGTGGAGGTGATGGAATTCCAGTTGAGCTATTCCAAATCCTGAAAGATGATGCTGTGAAAGTGCTGCACTCAATATGCCAGCAAATTTGGAAAACTCAGCAGTGGGCACAGGACTGGAAAAGGTCAGTTTTCATTCCAATCCCAAAGAAAGGCAATGCCAAAGAATGCTCAAACTACTGCACAATTGCACTCATCTCACACGCTAGTAAAGCAATGCGCAAAATTCTCCAAGCCAGGCTTCAGCAATATGTGAACCGTGAACTTCCTGATGTTCAAGCTGGTTTTAGAAAAGGCAAGGGAACCAGAGATCAAATTGCCAATGTCCGCTGGATCATAGAAAAAGCAAGAAAGTTCCAGAAAAACATCTATTTCTGCTTTATTGACTATGCCAAAGCCTTTGACCATGTGGATCACAATAAACTGTGGAAAATTCTGAAGGACATGGGAATAACAGACCACCTGATCTGCCTCTTGAGAAATCTGTATGCAGGTCAGGAAGCAACAGTTAGAACTGGACATGGACCAAAAGACTAGTTCCAAATAGGAAAAGGAGTTCATCAAGGCTGTATATTGTCATCCTCTTTATTTAACTTATATGCAGAGTACATCATGAGAAACGCTGGACTGGAAGAAACACAAGCTGGAATCAAGATTGCCGGGAGAAATATCAATAACCTCAGATATGCAGATGACACCACCTTTATTGCAGAAAATGAAGAGGAACTCAAAAGCCTCTTGATGAAAGTGAAAGTGGAGAGTGAAAAAGTTGGCTTAAAGCTCAACATTCAGAAAACAAAGATCATGGCATCCGGTCCCATCACTTCATGGGAAATAGATGGGGAAACAGTGGAAACAGTGTCAGACTTTATTTTTCTGGGCTCCAAAATCACTACAGATGGTGACTGAAGCCATGAAATTAAAAGACGCTTACTCCTTGGAAGAAAAGTTAGGACCAACCTAGATAGCATATTCAAAAGCAGAGACATTACTTTGCCAACAAAGGTTCATCTAGTCAAGGCTATGGTTTTTCCTGTGGTCATGTATGGATGTGAGAGTTGGACTGTGAAGAAAGCTGAGCGCCAAAGAATTGAATCTTTTGAACTGTGGTGTTGGAGAAGACTCTTGAGAGTCCCTTGGACTGCAAGGAGATCCAACCAGTCCATTCTGAAGGAGATCAGCCCTGGGATTTCTTTGGAAGGAATGATGCTAAAGCTGAAACTCCAGTACTTTGGCCACCTCGTGCAAAGAGTTGACTCATTGGAAAAGACTCTGATGCTGGGAGGGATTGGGGGCAGGAGGAGAAGGGGATGACAGAGGTTGAGATGGCTGGATGGCATCGCTGACTCGATGGATGTGAGTCTTGGTGAACTCCGGGAGTTGGTGATGGACAGGGAGGCCTGGCTTGCTGCGATTCAGGGGGTTGCAAAGAGTTGGACAGGACTGAGCGACTGATCTGTGATCTGACATATATAATCTACTCTACTTCTAAAGGTGTATCTGAATTAAAATATTAGCTCTTCCTTCTCAGTGCAGTGCAACTTTAGTCAAGTAACTTCATTTCTCTGTGCTTCAATCTCTTCATCTTTAAAGTAGATAGGAATTTCTGTCTCCTTTCTCCATTGCTCTCTCCCCAGGCTTCCATTTCTTTGAAAGGTGATAGGCGGTAAATCAATTTTTGTTTAAAGAATCAATTAGTTTATTTTAACTACTCAGCTAAAACTCTGTGATTTTTTTTTCAGAATTTTTAAAGACTAGCAAAATTGATATTCCACCTGTGGTTAAAATTATGTAGTTTTTCTTAATATAAATTATGTTTATAAAAAGATATTAACTTTAGATTATATCTGGCTAGTATATATTCCTTCACTGGTTCAAAAATGGTTCCTTTTCATACATTTTATTTTTGAAACTGAATATTGTGACAACCACAATATAAAACATCTTAGAAACCTGTGTACTTTCATCCAACTTTATAGCAATCTTCCTGAACTCTGAAATATGTTAGAAAGCATGTTTGTTTTTAGGTCCTCAGCAATGTTTCTTAGGCATCCTCTGACATTTCTAACAACGAAATTAACTTTATCTCAATCCCACATTGTTTTGTATGTTGTATTTGAGCCATTTAACCATGGCAAAGAGAAAAAGTGTTACTCCAATGGTATGGAGAATCAGAATTTCATTTTTAAAAAGAGATTTCAGAAGAACCATCTTACCATTAATAGTGTTTTACAGAATACCGTGTTCAACACAGAAGGACTTGCTGGAAAGTAATTGTAGAAATTCCTCTTCATATGTTGGGCACAATTTTTAAGTGCTTTGATAATAATCTGTATGAAGACATGTATTTAATAGTTTATTATAATTCTAAGCTCTTTTAATTTTTAAAAATTCTATTAGACGTTTATTATTTTATCTTGCTAAATTATGTACTTTTATTAAAAAAAAAAGAAAAAGTCAACTCTACCCATGTATATACTTATGCCTGACTTACTATTATCTTTATATATGTTTTACTTTTCAAATATATTTTGTCAGTGTGTTACCATAAATATAATTGAATAAAATAAGTTGCATTTATTTAATCAAGTTTACAAAAGACATTATTTTACAATATTCTAAGGCAGAATGTGTTTGTTTATGAATTTATACATTAAATATACAAAATCTTCTTGGGATCACTAGTTCATTGCATGCTAGAGGTGATCATATACCATACAGAGCAAAAAAGTGTTAATCTGTGTATCAAAACATAGAAAGTTTAATATTCTGTTCGTGTCATATGAAAAATTCTCACAAACTACTTGGTAAAGAATATTTTCTACTACAGGGACCATTGTTTATGACACTGAATATTGTGGCTTCGGAGGGAAAAATGCAGTCTCTCGTTTATTGGATCTGTCAGGGGAGTTTGTAATTTCCTCAGTTCTGTCTTGTCACAACAAAAATTTGAAGTGACGGAGCAGTGTTAACAGCCCTTGGATGGGCCAGTGTCACAGCTTTTGGACACAGCAGTGTCACAGCTCTCGGATGGACCAGTGTTACAGCTCCGTGTTACAGCTCAGTTTTATTTAGAAAATAAAGGAAAATACATCCTTGAGGCATGAGGGCATGCCGACCCAAAAGGCACAAAGAGACACCCCTGGCCCTTTGGTTCCTCTTTATATGTTTTTTCTCCTCTCCCTGGGCCTGCCTTATGTAAATTGGCAGCCAGGAGTGCTGTTTGTTCTACCTGAGGTCCTCACTCCCATCCTCGGACCTTCCTTTGTTCTATTTTTGCGGACTTTTCCCTTCCTTGTCTTTCAGCCACCACCATTGTAGACTCCTTTTTCCTATTTAAACTCCCTAACATTCCCCCCTCAAGAGATGGGAAGCCAAATTCTTTGGGAATAGGGGCTTCGAGGTCTCTCTGGCTACTTCCTGCTGACCTAGGGCTGTGAGGGGCATTGGGCCTCCCCCTCTTGCTAGTCTCAGGCCTCAGAATCCTTATAGCAGTGTCCATCTAAGGGTGAGTGATATTTTCTGTGGTTGGCTGTAGTTTTATATATCATTGTTAAACTGGCAGCACATGTTGTAGCTCGTTGACTCAGGCAGAGACAAAACAGGTTAGACAATAATACATGGAGCAGTCATAAGCAGCATCAATATGGTGATGACAAGGACTAGTAGGGGCATTAGCCAACTTCAAATTTCCATCACCAGGAGGATCCCCCAAAGAGAGATTGTAGTCATCCTAAGAACTCTCCAGCTTGTTCTTTGAGATCCTGTAGGGTCTGAATGTTTTTCTTGAGGACTGTGAGACTTTCTTTAACTTAGCTTGAGGTATTTATGCAGAAACAACACATCTCATTCAAGATGGCTCAAGTCCCTCCTCAGAAAAGGCAATGGCACCCCACTCCAGTACTCTTGCCTGGAAAATCCCATGGACGGAGGATCCTGGTAGGCTGCAGTCCATGGGGTCGCGAAGAGTCGGACACGATTGAGCAACTTCACTTTCACTTTTCACTTTCCTGCATTGGAGAGGGAAATGGCAACCTAGTACTCTTGCCTGGGACAATCCCAGGGGTGGGGGAGCATGGTGGGCTGCTGTCTATGGGGTCGCACAGAGTTGGACACGACTGAAGCGACTTAGCAGCAGCAGCAGCAAGTCCCTCCTTCTTCAGGGATTAGATAATCTATCTCCTGTCTTTTTTGCAGTATAACCCATGCCAAGCCATGTTGGCTCTTTAGAGCTGTCCTGAGAAATCTTATTCCCAGAAATTGATTTTGGGGGTATTCATTAGAATGACTTATATGCAGAGTACATCATGAGAAATGCTGGGCTGGAAGAAGCACAGGCTGAAATCAAGATTGCCGGGAGAAATATCAATATCCTCAGATATGCAGATGACACCACCCTTATGGCAGAAAGTGAAGAGGAACTAAAAAGTCTCTTGATGAAAGTGAAAGAGAAGAGTGAAAAAGTGGGCTTAAAGCTCAGCATTCAGAAAACAAAGATCATGGCATCTGGTCCCATCACTTCATGGGAAATAGATGGGGAAACAGTGGAAACAGTGTCAGATTTTATTTTCTTGGATTCCAAAATCACTGCAGATGGTGACTGAAGCCATGAAATTAAAAGACGATTACTCCTTGGAAGGAAAGTTATGACCAACCTAGATAGCATATTCAAAAGCAGAGACATTACTTTGCCAACAAAGGTCCATCTAGTCAAGCTATGGTTTTTCCAGTGGTCATGTATGGATGTGAGAGTTGGACTGTGAAGAAGGCTGAGTGCCGAAGAATTGAATCTTTTGAACTGTGGTGTTGGAGAAGACTCTTGAGAGTCCCTTGGACTGCAAGGAGATCCAACCAGTCCATTCTGAAGGAGATCAGCCCTGGGATTTCTTTGGAAGGAATGATGCTAAAGCTGAAACTCCAGTACTTTGGCCACCTCATGCAAAGAGTTGACTCATTGAAAAAGACTCTGATGCTGGGAGGGATTGGGGGCAGGAGGAAAAGGGGACGACAGAGGATGAGATGGCTGGATGGCATCACTGACTCGATGGACGTGAGTTTGAGTGAACTCCGGGAGTTGGTGATGGACAGGGAGGCCTGGCGTGCTGTGATTCATGGGGCCGCAAAGAGTCGGACACGACTGAGCGACTGAACTGAACTGATTAAAATGACATCCATTTGTAGTTCTGAATAGGTTTCTGAGATCTCCTGGGGGCTCACAGGTGTACTGAGTGCCCTTTTCTGTTTTCTTCCATGGCTTGACTCATGAGTAGTGAATCCAGGAGTCATCTCCTGGTACCTTGACTGCTGTGGGAGTAGAAAGTATTACAGGGTAGGGGCCCTTCCATGTGGGTGGGAGTTGAGCCTTTAGTGACCCATATTTCTAGAATTTAATTAGGACTTGAGTCCCTGGAACATATAGTGGTGACTCTTTAGAATATTTTGGGTCCTGGTTGACACCCCACAAGCATATATCTTGTTGGAATTGCCCGATGGTCATGGTATAAGACTGGAGGGTCTGAGCCTCTGGATCTAAGAAAAGGTCACTGACATAAATAAAAGATCTCCCATATAGCATCTCATAAGGACTAAGACCAACCTGTTCCTTAGGGGCAATACAGGTGCTGAGGAGAGCTATTGGTAAAGCCTCCTTCCATCCCAGGGAGGTCTCCTAGGTTATTGTTTTTATCGCTGATTTTAAGAATTGGTTGGCTCTTTCTACTTTTCCTGAAGATTGAGGCCTCCAGCAACAATGGAGATAAGTAATGCCCAATGCTTTAGAGATCCCTTGGGTGACCTTAGAAGTAAATGATGTCTCCCATTGTCACTTTGTAATGGCAGAGCAAATCTCAGAATAATTTCATGGAGCAATTTTTTACTACCTCCTCAACTCAGTCCAGGTGGGAAAGCCTTCAATCCATCCTGTGAATGTATCTATCATGACTAATTGGTATTTATACCCTTGAGAAACTGGCATCTGGGTGAAGTCCATCTGATTGTCAGTCCTCTCCTGGGTAGGTCCCACAAGTAATAGGCTTTCTTCTATTTTCATGGTGGACTTCCTCAGTGGTGAGTCTTTCTGCAGCTTATCCTACCCAGAACTGTTGCCACCTGAGAGCCAGGTGTCCCCGGGTCAGGGTGCAGATCCCCAGGCAAGCTGAGGCATGACAGCCTCCTGGAGATCGAATCCCTAGGCAGGTCGAGGCATGTAGGCCTCCTGAGAATTGTGTCCCTGGGCAGGTCGAGGCATGTTGACCTCCTGGGATCCCCCGGCTAGAGTTGGGTGTCCCCAAATCTCGAGCCATGACTAGTGCTGGATAGGATTAAGGGGTTGTAATTATAACTTATTGCCAGCTTGTTCACCACAGATGGGAATAGATATTATGATGTAAAGCAATCCACGCCTGTGCCCTAAGATTGGGAACCTGGTGAAGTGGTCATAAGCCTTATCCTCTTACTGCTTTAAGGGATTGTGAGTCACTGATTTCCTCTCCTACTCCTTCATAACAGAAGTTTAGGGTGTTTCCAATGGTAAACAGTTCATTGTCATAGACCCACTTTAGGTAAGAAGGGGACACAGAGGATGAGATGGCTGGATGCCATCACTGACTCGATGGACGTGAGTCTGAGTGATTTCTGGGAGTTGGTGATGCATAGGGAGGCCTGGCGTGCTGCGATTCATGGGGTCGCAAAGAGTTGGACACGACTGAGGGACTGAACTGAACTGAATGACAAAGGAGTGGGTTATCTGGCCCTGTTAAGGGCATTAAGAGTAATTTAACAATTGGTGGGGTGGAGCAATGTTGCCTACAAGGGGGCAGGGTCCTGGTTGTAGAAGTTAGTAATTGGCTTAAGAACAAATTGATAAGAGGCAACAGACCAGATGTTGCATAAAAGTGGAGTGGAGATTTGATCCAGGGGTGTGTTTGTAATTTTAGAAGGGTGGTAAGGGTTTAGGCCCAAATGGCCTGCAGGGCTAACCCCCAAAGTGACAAACATTATCCCTGGAAGCCCAATTGCCTTTGAAGGGATGCCAACAGATGGACTTCTAGCAGGCATTGTGTGCCTGTCTCCCACTCCAGGGGGTTCAGTGAGAG
The DNA here is from genome assembly GCF_000754665.1 of Bison bison bison. Classification (NCBI taxonomy): domain Eukaryota; kingdom Metazoa; phylum Chordata; class Mammalia; order Artiodactyla; family Bovidae; genus Bison; species Bison bison. The sequence continues at coordinate 980,415 of NW_011495026.1, read as the reverse complement.
ATGCTATTGTTGCACATGTTGTAGGAAACATGGAAGATGAAGGCCTGAATATCTAGAGGGATTGGATCTTATACAGTATTTCCCTCCCAAGGGCTAGCTATTTTCTGGTTGTCCCTCCAGAAGACTGTAGAGGCAACATTGTGGCCCCAGATGGGGCTCAGGAAAAGAGCATGAAACAGGAGGGAAGGGTGCAGGCCACAACTTTTGAAAGAATGACATGGCCCAAGGGCCTAATATAAACTGATTAAAATCAATTAGGTTCAAGATGACAAGTCAAAAGTAAACCTTGATCTCCAATCTGCAAGCTAAGTGACACACCCAGAGTTGGCAAGACAGTTCCAAGTCACTGTCCAAAGATGGAGGAATGGGTAGCTCCCCAATGATTGGGATGATCCTCCCACTCATTAGCATATGAATTCACCCAGCTGGCAAAACCTAGCCACACCACATTCCATGGCAGAAGCACTTGCCCTCTGAAATGGCCCACACCCTGCAGAGTATGCTTCTCTCTGAATCTGAACAAATCCATCTCTTACCTATTGCTGTGTCTCTAACTGAATTTTTGCAATGAGACATCAGAGCCTGAGCTTCATTAGGTCCTGAAACCAGGCATCATGGATTTTGACCAGGCTCAAGTCCCAGGAGGGAGGAGCTGGAGGACAGGAGGAAAAAGCAGTGGGAAAAAAGTGCCAAGGAATCCCCTTCATAACCTGCCGGAAAATCTGCTAAATACCTGTGCTCACAGTTTTCACTGACTTGATCCTTAGTCAAAGAAGATTAAGCCCAGCAGACAGTGGAGCCTTTGGGACACACTGAGAAGTAGGCCCTGTCAGAGTCCCTCAGTTGCCCCCACTGTCACTCACCTGTTCCAGAGGGATTCGAGGAAACAAGGAACAAGGGATTGTAAAGGAATTAAGATTTTGCTAGGCATATGTCCTTCCAGCCATAGGAGCGAGGAGGTCTTCTGGATTCTGAGACTGAGCCGCGTGAGCTTTCTGCTGAGTTTGTTTTTCGCTGTCCCAGTTTCCAGCACGCTGGGCTTCTTGTCACTTCCCCTATGCTGGGTTTTCTTCGTGTTCAGCTTCCACCGCAGGAGCTTTCACCGAGTTGGGCTCCTGCTGTGTTTGGCCTCCTCCTTGCGGGGGTCTGTGCCAAGGTTGTTTCAGCCAGGTTAAATCTGAGTCATGGCACCATAGATGTTGGAGGAGTGTGTAATTTCCTTGGTTCTGTCTCGTCACAACAAAAATATGAAGTGATGGACCAGCATTACAACTCTCGGACAGGCCAGTGTCACAGCTCTCAAACAGACCAGTGTTAAGCTCTCGGACGGACCAGTGTTACAGCTTTGTGTTACAGCTCAGTTTTATTTAGAAAATAAAGAAAACTACATCCTCAAGGCGTGAGGGCATGTCAACCCAAAGGACATGAAGAGAGGACCCTTTGCCTCCTCTTTATATGTTTTTTCTCCTCCCCCTCGGCCTGCCCCATGTAAACTGGGCTAGGCAGGAGTGCTGTTTGTTCTACCTGAGGTCCTCACTCCAGTCCTTGGACCTTCCTTTGTTCTATTTTCACGGGCTTTTCCCTTCCTTGTCTTTTAGCCACTGCCATTCTGGACTCTTTATTCCTGTTCTAACTACCTAACAGATCAAAAACACAGGATAAAATAACTGGCTTGTAATGATAGTAAACAGTTAATAATTATTTGCTGAACAAGGCATTTAGGTATTTATATACCATGTGCCATAAAATATTATTTCATTGGCCTGTTTGGGATAATATAGCTCTTTAATTAATAAATTCTTCTAAAAATAAGAAAATTCCAACTCAAAAATAAGGTAGTTAGCTTGCACAAGATCATATGCTATTTTACAAGGACATATTTTGAACCAATCAAGATGGAAATGGCAATCCACTCCAATATCCCTGCCTAGAGAATCCCATGGACAGAGGAACCTGGAGGGCTATAGTGCATGAGGTCGCAGAGTTGGACATGACTGAGCACACACACACTCTTTAAACCAAGATTTCCTGTTGTGTCAAGTATACTTTCCTATCTGTATATTTGCATCTTTATTCTGCATCACCATGTTAAAAGCAACCATATTGACAATCAAAACATGGAAGCTATCTAAGTGTTGATCAACAAGTGAATTTTAAAATGTCATATATATGTATATATACACACATGCACACATACATACATACATATGTACGGTAGAACATTATTCAGCCATAAAAAGGTAGGAAATCCATTTGCAACAATAGGGATGGACCCTGAGGGCATTATGCTAAGTAAAAGAAGTCAGAGAGAGACAGATACTGTATGACCTCACTTACACGTGGAATTTTTAAAAAGCCAAACTCATGGAAGTAGAAGTGGAAAGGTGATTGCTGGGGCATTGGAGGGTGGAGCCTATGAGGTGATGTTGGTCAAATGATACAAAATTCCAGTTATTAGTTGAATTAGTTATTAGTTGAACTTATTCAAGTAATATACAGTATGATGACTGTATACAGGACAATATACAGGATCTAATATACAGTATGATAACTATAGTTAACAATACTGTATTATATACTTGAAAGTTATTATAAGAGTAGATTTGAGATGTTCTCACCACACACACATATACATACACATACATATACATACACACATATACATATGTATGCACATATACATATGTACATATACACATACATATACATACACACACATATACATACACAAGCAGTAATTATGTGAGATGAGATTTTAAATAACCTTGTTTTGGTAATAATTTTGCAATATATAGGGCTTACCCAGTGGCACTAGTGGTAAAGAACCTGCCTGCCAATTCAAGAGATGCAACAGACTCGGGTTCGATCCCCAGGTCAGGAAGATCCACTGGAGGAGGGCACGGAAACCCACTCCAGTATTCTTGCCTGGAGAATCCCATGGACAGAGAAGCCTGGCGGGCTGTAGTCCATAGGGTCAAAAAGAGTTGGACACAACTGAAACGATTTAGCATGTATGCAAGTTGCCATATATGAGTATACCAAATAATAACTTTGTACACCAAGGCAATGGCACCCCACTCCAGTACTCTTGCCTGGAAAATCCCATGGATGGAGAAGCCTGGTAGGCTGCAGTCCATGGGGTCGTGAAGAGTCGGACACGACTGAGCGACTTCACTTTCACTTTTCACTTCCATGCACTGGAGAAGGAAATGGCAACCCACTCCAGTGTTCTTGCCTGGAGAATCCCAGGGATGGGGGAGCCTGGTGGGCTGCTGTCTATGGGGTCGCACAGAGTCGGACACGATTGAAGCGACTTAGCAGCAGTAGCAGCAGCAATGTTATTGTATCTCATTTGTATCTAAAGGGGAGGAGGAAGCCATCTAAGTGTTCTGCTGTAGCACTGAAGATCTGACTATATGTACAATAACATTCTTCTTAAACTATAAAATTATTTGAATCCAGTAAAAGTAGTTAACAACCAGTCAACCAACAATAAATGTTTATTAATTCCTAATTATTGTAGGTGTTTAAGCTAGGAAAATATTTTTCATTTTTATGAATATAGAGAATGCCATTATTAATCACATCTAAAACATCTATTCTAATTTTATATATTCTTAGCACTGTATAATTAGTTTTTTTCATACTTCAAATACTTGATCCTCTTGAGATATATAATCTGCACTGGCAGTTAAAGTCTTTTATTTATTGAACAGTAGGAAAGGGTGACATAGACAGAGTTTCCTGCCAATAAACTTCACTGCTGATATTATAAACAGGGTGTGTATGGATAGAAAAGAATTCCAACATGTAACATCCCTTACTGTTTGCCAAGTTCCTCATAGGTTGCTAATCACTACCTGACAATGATTCAATGAAAAGTGAAGTCAGACCACCAAACTATTTCATATGTCATAGCCTATTGAGCAGCTGCCAAACGTTAAACACCAGATGTCTTCATTGACCTAGGCTGGACTGAAAGCAGAGAATGAATAGCAATGACTCTATTTCATGTCCAAATTTCCTCAACCAGTTTAGAATTAAATACAACACATGCATGTATAAAAATCTGCTAAGCTGTAAGAACGAAATATTATAAATTCCATTTATATTTTATCTAAAACTGAAGCCATAAATACACACAAAGAATGTTTAGGGTTGCATAAATGAGTATCAGGGTCTTGTAAATGGCAATTAGAGCTAATCACTACTTTATATTAAACATAAATAAAAAGATAACTTAAAGCATAAGGTGGTTATCATGATATATTTCATGAAATAAATATTTATGTTTGGTATGTTAAGGTACTAAAAAACTAGGAAATGATGCTTATGAATATATGTATGTATGCATACACACATTTCATAATATATAAGGAGAAATATTTCCATAATCCATAATGTTAAAATTTTTATTAATTTTTTATAGATTGAAGTTCAATTTCTAGATGGTATATGTAGTACCTACTGCTATATCCAATGCTACACCAAATTTCTGGAACTTATATAAAAACATGCATATATAATTAGAGTTGCACCAGAAACAAGAAAATAGATTGGTGGGGGATCAAAGGCTCATGAGCAGTCCATTATAAACAATAAACAAGTTTGACATCTTTGAAATAAAAATTGCAGCAAAAGAGAAGAAGTACTGACCCATAATATGCTTATGTTGGTGGAGTCAGTAGCAGGTGACAATCAAGGGGCAATTTAGGTTGATTAATTGATATGCAGGGGCAGGAGCAGTCAACAGGTTTACGTAGTACATCCACATTCAGTGAGAGCAAGTAGTGGGGATCTGCCTCTGGAACATGCCAAGAAAATGAGAGGTTTGTTCTGGGTGTAATAGCTGTGCTCTGGGAGTCTTAACAAAGAGAAAGGGGTAGTTTTATATTCAGAAAGACAGCTGCTGGGTAATCTTCAAATGGAAAGTGAGTAATATGTATCATAGGCAGAGTTATAACAATGTCCTCCAGGATTCCTCTAGCCTGGTTATTCAAACATTAATGTAATATGTTGTCAATGGACTTTGTAAATGGAGGTAAGATTACTAATCACTTGATTTTAAAATGGGGAAATCATTCTGTAATATCCAGGTGAGTCATAATCACTTGGACCTTTAAAAAGAAAAAGGCAGAATAGTCATTCACAGATGCAGCAGCAGAAGAGATGAAGCAGAAGCAGAGGTCAAAAACATGTGGTGTGTGAGTGAGAAGGGCTTGATCCTCCACTGCTTACCCTGAAGGTGGAGAAAAAGTTCTACAAGCCGTAGAATGCAAGTGACATCTAGAAGCTGAGAATGACTCTTAGCCAAGAGCTAGAAAAGAATCAGGGACCTCAATCCTACAACTGTGCATGCTTATTTGCTCAGTTGTGTCCAACTCTTTGCAACCCCATGGGCTGTATCCCCCCTCTGTCCATGGGATTTTCCAGGCAAGAATACTGCAACTGATTGGTACTGAATTCTGCCAACAACCTGAAGAGGCTTGAAATAGATTCTCCTCTAAAACTTAACAGAGAAAAACACAGACATGCTTACACCTTGATTTGTGAGACTCAGAGCAGAGAAGCCTCCCAAGCCCATTGGATTTCAGACTTAAAGATTTGTGAGATAATAAATTTGTGCTATTTGCCACTGTTAATTTTATGGTGATTTGTCACAGCACTAAAAGAAAACTAAAAGAATATCCCTTTTAAATTTCCACACCTCTTGCACGCCCAATTAGAGTAACAAATGTGACAAAAGAATAGACAAATTCAGCTTCAAAGTTGACCACACATTCAAAAACCACTAATTCACTTGAGATCAGAAAATAATATGACAGAAACTCAACAGATGGAAGAAATAAAACTCTATAAAAGAATTAATTGAAAAAGAATATTAAAATATTCATAACTGACATATCTAGAAATTAATAGAATGTGACATATATGTGTATCATACAAGTGATTTGCTCATGATACACAAGAGAATAAAAAGTGTATAAATAAATTAAAATAAACTGCATATATTTTAATTTAAATATTATTTTAAAAAGTGTGTTTTTCTTACTATGAGTAAATTTGTATAGCAACTTGGATTAATTTTGGTTGCATATAACAAAAAGACAAAAATAGAGCAGTAACTTAAAAATGTAGAGGTTATTTTTTAGCTTTATGGTGGTTTAGTCAGTAAGTTGTGTCCAGTTATTGTGACCCCATGGACTGTAGCCTACCAGGTTCCTCTGTCCATGGAATTTCCCAGGCAAGAATACTGGAGTGGGTTGCCATGTCCTTCTCCACGGGACCTTCCCCACCCAGGGATCAAATATGAGTCTCCTGCATTGCAGGCAGACTCTTTACCACCGAGCCACCAGGGAAGCCCATTTTTTTATCTTACTTATACTAAATGTGAGGTGTCTGAGATTACTATAAGAACTTCTGGTACATGAGAGCCCTGTGGTATCATTATCTCTCATGCTTCAAGTCCCTTATTATGTTTCTCTAATCCTGTGTATTCTTAATGATCACAAAATGGCTATGGCAGCACTTGTGATCGCACCAATGTCCCAAGTGGTAGAAAGGAAAAAAGTGTCAGATGTTAATGGGGTCACCTTCCATCTGTATTATCCCAACCCAGTTTTCTGCTTACATCTTAGTGGCCACACTTTTTCCAATGGAGAAATAAAAATATAGTTTATCTATGAGTTTATCTATATATTATCTATGAGAATCGCTAACTTTTTCTAAGACATTTTGTATTGAAGGAAAATGTGAAGACTGACTACTGGCTTGGCAAAAGAACAATCAGCTCTTTTAACATTAACCTTATGGTAACATTGTTTTAAACGAGTTTTTACAAACCACACTTTTGAATGTCACATTCTCTCAGAAATCAGTGCAATGCTATATTTTGTAGATTAAAGCATACAATTTCAGTAAATATTTAACATCTAAATACCAGTTATACTTCGCTGAAAAATAATGCATGCATACTTCTTAAAGGCTATATTGCAACCTGAAATCAAACACGGCCTGTATCTGTTACATAGTATTTTTTATTAAAAAGCTATTGTGGCAATTTAAATGTCTTGATGCTTTAAAAACTGACAAGTATGAATAAATTCTAGGTATATTTTTGTAAAACACATATTCATGCTGAATCAGTCAGGATAGGTTAGGTTTCATTGCACGAGGAAACAATCTCAATGAATTAATAAATGAGTATTTGCCATTACATGTAGCAGGGCTCTTTGTTAACTGAATTCTAGTAATGCACAAAGCCAATGGAAGCTCTGTTATGACAACTGCTTTCACAATCACCTAGATAATGTGAAAAGAGTATGTTTAATTTCACACTGGGTCTCAAAGATACAGACTAGAATTACTGTGAAGCATTTAAACATGCATTTAACTAGGTCAAAGTAAATCCCATATTTATGTCTAACTTAACAGCAGGTCAGAAAGCACAGTCTTTTACATGTGTTGGGAAAATAATTTAATAGGACTAATGGATTCTGTACTTACATTTGTAGGGAAAAATGTTAATTGGCTAAATTATTTGGAAAGCCATTTGATGATATGCATTAACAACCTTTAAAAATAATCATGATATTTAACCCTGATCTTGTTTCAGGGAATTAATACTAAGAAGGACAAAATACGCATATAGAAATGTTTGTACAATTTTTAATAATAATAATAAAATGTTCACTACTATGGGACCGACTATATAGAGGATGACATGTGTGCACATTAACATACTATATTCTGATCCCCTGAGAAATTATGAGATTAAATAATGCATCTATTTTATATTTCAAAATGCACACTACATCCATGAAAAGTATAGAAAAATGTTTTAATATGAAATTATATGAGAGTCTGATAGCTCACTTCCAAACCTAAGAAACCTGGATATAATACATCAATGGAGAAAAAATTCTAATGACAGAATTCTTAAAAATCCCCCAAACCAGGAGTACTATGTTCTGCTTCACTGCAAAATAAAAGGGATAAAGATGAAATAAGGAGGACTGAATGAAAACATGAGAAGTGGTTATTTACCTAGTTTACCTCTCTAACCTAAATCATATGGCAGGTGGCTTTCTTCCATTTAGAAAAAGATGTGGAGAATTATTCTCTAGAGACAGTAAAATGGACAGTATTTGAACTGGTGAATGCCAAGAGAGTTGAAGGCATAGAGTGATTTACCAAAAATTAGGCGAAGACAAGAATTAATGCTATGGACGTAGAAATGTGAATATTATCCCTCCATTTTCTCTCCAGAACACTTTGAGAAGGATTCTAGAAGACTATTCTGGGAAGTTCAAGAGCGGACACTTAGATACCAGCACCTAATCTTGGTGTAACCCCAAAGCAATCCATTGAACTCACTCTCTAGGAAACTCAAAGCCAGCAAGTCCAATACAAACACTTTGAGTGTGTATATGTGTGTGTGTGTGTGTGTGTGTGTATTTCCCTGGTGGCTCAGACAGTAAGGGAGACCGGGGTTCAATCCCTGGGTCATGAAGATTCCCCTGAAGAAGGAAATGGCAACCTACTCCATACTCTTGCCTGGAAAATCCCATGGACAGAGGAGGCTGGTAGGCTACAGGCTATGGGGTTGCATAGAGTGGGACATGATTGGGTGACTTTACTTTCTTTTTCACTTTCATATATATATATATACGCATATGACATGTATATGGGCTTCCTTTGTGGCTCAGCTGGTAAAGAAGCCGCCTGCAATGTGGGAGACCTGGGTTCAATCCCTGGGTTGGGAAGATTCCCTGGAAAAAGGCAAGCTATCCAGTCCAGTATTCTGGCCTGGAGAATTCCATGGACTCTATAGTCCATGGGGTCGCAAAGAGTCGGACATGACTGAGTGACTTTCACTCACATACATGTATAAATATAATCAGTCCTCCATTCTTATTTTCTTTTTTTTAAGAGTACCATTTTTAAAGTCTTTGTTGAATTTGTTACAATATTGCCTCTGTTTCATGTTTCGTTTTTCTGACCATGAGGCATATTCTTAGCTCCCTGACAAGGGATCGATCCTGCACTTCCTGCACTAGAAGGCAAAGTCTTAGCCATTGGACTGTGAGGGTAGTCCTAGCCCCCCATTCTTAATCACAGACATATACCAAGAAACATGTTTGCCAGAAATACCTTTCAACAAGGAAAAATTAAAGGTTCAAACAGTGAGGGGGAAAAAAGGAACTGAGAGGAAATAAAGAAATTATGGAATAATTTTGAGTGAAATTCTTTGAAAGAAGTATATAAGCCAGTAGTTGAAAAGCAATAAAGAAAATAAAAGCCCTCTAATGAGCCATACAATACCATAGTAAATTGATTTCTAATCAAATAGTGTAGCTAATGACTACATGAACAATTACAGCAAGATCTATATATCATGGGATGTGACTGGAAAAATTTGCAAAGAAGCATTCTCGAACTCAGAGCAGAGCAATATTTTCTCATAAGATGCTGACCATTGGATGTGTCTTAAAAAGGGATGGAAATGTCCACAGTTAAATGAAATTAACATTTCTCTATGATCTTACTGTTGCAAGATTCATCAATAATCTTCAAAGGGGAATGTTTTATGCCACATTTCCCAAAGTTTGATAATAGTTTTTTTTTTTTTTTTTAATGTCTTCCATGGAATATTTGCCTAAAGAGTGAGGAAAAACTCATGGTTAGTGGGATGCACAGCTAGAAAAATGAGGAAGGAGTAGTGATGAAGATGACTATGTCCCCACGTTCCAATGTAAGGCACTAGCTGGTATCAAGCAAGAGGATATTAAGTGATCTGGGGAAACTGCATAAGATTGTACAGTTTATATAGTAAATAACAATCTGTAAAGGGTTCTAGTGACCAGAGATGCTAAAAACTTTTAAATATCCTAGAATAGCCAGTGAGTTTGAATAGATAATGAACACAAAGAATACAGTAGCTTTCTGCTTAAACATGTGATCTGGCTCTTCTAAATCAATGGTTACTTTTGTACAACAAAAACCCTATTGAACACTTATGTTCTGTTTTCTTTCCTGTCTTAAGAAATACTGACCTAAAGCAAGAGTTGGGAAAATGTTTTCTAGGTGCTTGTGCATTGGACCACACAATGCTATAATTATTTCACAAAGTCTGTAGTTGCCTTTGGCAGGGAGGACCTTGTTCAGGTAGTTATGATTTTTTTCAGTGACAGTATCCAACACCAATCACACTAGGTCTGTATTCACTGTCCAGCACACTGATGGCAAAGAATGAACTTCATTTGCTTCCCTAGAAGTATGTAGAGTCCAGCTGGCACTGGACACGGCTATGGGCAGCAATGCTGCTCCACCAGAGCTGAGATAGCCTCTTGTTCAACCAACTTTTGAGTGCAGAAGTCAGCTATTAAATCCTGAAGCTTTTCACACTAGGTTTAATTTATAAAGGGCCTCCTTGGTGGCTCAAACAGTAAAGAATCTGCCTGCAGTGGGAGACCCATGTTTGATCCCTGGGTTGAGAAGATCCCCTAGAGAAGAAAATGGCTACCCACTCCAGTATTCCTGCCTGGAGAATTTCATGGACCAGAGTCCATGGTGGTGAAAAGAGTCAGATACAACTGAGTGACTACTGCTTTCACTTTCACTTTAATTTATATAAAACCACTTTGGATCTTTACCACATGTGAAATATGTTCATTTATATCATAAAGCCCTAATTTTAACATTTGCTTACTCAAAACTATTGATCATATGTCAGATTATATTTAACAAGCTATATTTTAAAAGGTATGTATTATATCATCAACAGGAATTTTAAATCCATGAGTCAAAAACTATCTGAAAAAATTAGCCTACCATAAAATGTTTTGTCCTTTCAAATTAATATCCATTTATTTCTCCTAACATATAGGGTCAAATATTACTGCATACATAAAGACATAAAAAAATAAGTAAAATAATTGTATAATTATGAAGAATAAATCTTTTCATAAGATGCATTTTGGGTTTTTTGAAATCTTAACTATAAATATAAAATGACATCATAAGTTTGACCAGATTATCAGTTTCTTATTTTTTTATAGTTGACATCATTATTCTTATAAAGCATATTTTTGGTGGCTTGATATTACCCCAAATGGGGAAAAGATGATTGAATCATTCCCTTGCAATTTATTCCATGTTGAAATATACTTTCTCCAGGTTATAAGCCCAACAGAATACATTATCCAATAGGTTTGGAAGCAGGAAAGTGCTCAGTCTGTGTTATAAGCAGTACTGCCCCTTGGGAATATGGACTCGGTAGACGTTACCCTTAGAGGTATCAGTGACTGGAAAAACCGCCACATGGAGGTTATAGCAAGCCCCAGGAGGAGAGTCAAATATAGGCTTTTGAGGATCGGAAGTAAATCCAGACCATCTGTAGCACAGAATTAAGCACTATTTGAAAAACAACTCTCAGCATGACCTAGAAGACATTAAACTCTTCAACATGGAACATCAAGTGACTTTCTCTCCAGAGCTTATGATTACAAACTGGATTCTATCCTGGTCACTAAATCATAAGATCAGGCAGACTCAGAAGAAATTCATAATGTGTTGGCCACTGTGTGTCTGTAATCAACAGGTGGCCCATCAAGGTACTTGAGCATGATTCCCTGACCATTTGCCACTCACTAATGTTTCAGTAGCACCAACATCCTCCCTCACATGCCTATGGAACAGAAAATTTGGTCACCCATTCAAGCGAGACTTCCCACTGCAGAGAGGACAGCAAAGATCATAACAATAACAGCCATCAGAAGTAGGAGCCTATAGACCTCCACCTACTGCATCTTGCATGGGTTCAGAGTTGCTGAGGACTTAATATACATGCACTGGTTAGAATAAAGGTTTAATTCATGCAAAGGAGAAGAACACAGCAAGACCAGCATCTATAATGTGTACCAGTCTCTGACCAGCAGGCCCCTCTCAATAGCTACTGAAGCTGATAGACTACATGCACCCGCCTCTGGTCTTGCAGGTGAAGACCCCGTTCCCTTGCTGTGGTTGGGGATTTGCTGGGCAGACATACTGGTGGGGCTGACCAGCTACCATACAATGTTCATCCTTAAATAATAGAAGAAAGTTCACTGAGTACACAGGACAGGAGAATCCAGTAAGTTTTGAGAAGAATATAGGGCCAAGTTACACCTTTGCACTGGCTTCTGTTTGGGAGAATATTCCAGACCATGGTCTCTAATGGACAAATCTCTAAGAGGGCAGCAGCTTACTGGATAACTGTTTCACCCACAATGACCAGATGGTTCATTATTTCTAACAAGCTGATAGAGAAGAAAAATCCCTTGGCACTGTTTACAGAAAGGTAGGCAGGTATGTGGATGCAGACTAAAAATGTACACAGCTGTCCCTGGACACCCCTAGGTGATGTCTTTGAATAGCACAGAGAAGGGCAATCTTCTCAGCGGTGTTGTGAGGCTTCCTGTGGTACATCTAGTCATTCATTTTATGCAGAACAAGAAGTGACCAAAGATTAGAGTAAATGTGAATTCATGGGCTCTGTTAAATGGCCTGGTTGGATGGTCAGGGGCCTGGAAACACAAAAATGGAATATGGGAGAAGAAGATCCAAAATAGAGGAAAGTGGATAGATGCATAGAATTTGTAGTAAAGTGTGAAGATCTTTGAACCACATATGAATTCCCACCAAAGAACATCCATGTCAGAACAGAGATAACTCCAGCTCTGCCTTTCCATCCTCATTCCTGTTTCCCTTTCCTTTCCTAGTCAGAACTGTTTAAAAGAAACCCTCTTCCCAAAAATAAAAGTCTAAGTCTAAATTGTTCACTGAAATCAACAATCTCAAACTCTATTATAATAGAGAATGAAGGAAATATTCTTTAATGAGAAATCTTTTTTATGAAGCCATTACCCTGCATTAAAACTAGAGAAAAGCATCCCAAGAAGACAAAGCTATAAACAAATATCCATCTTAAATATAGATGAAATAATCCTTAGTAAATATTAGCAACTCAAATCTAACAAAATGCTAAAAGGTAAATGCACCAAGACCAAGTGGAATGTAAAAAATGCAATTTTGGATCAATATTTGAAAATAAATGTAATTCACTGCAATAACAGAAAAACAATGATGTATATTTTAAAATCACTGTACTACCTACAGAAAAAGAGTTTGATGATATTCAAAACCCACTTCTAACAATAAAGACAAGAATAATTCTCAAAAAAGTTGATACACAAAGTAACTTTCTCATCCTGATACAAGCATCTATTTAAAACTATAAACATTACATTTGTTAGTTAAAGACTTTTCCCTTAAAATCAGGAATGATCACAAGGTGTTCTCACTAATTCTTCCCAACTGTGTACAGGAGATTCTGTATTACGCAGAATGGAAAAGTAAACAATAAAATCCTACATATTAAAAAGATTCAAACATGGTCATGTACATAGAATATCCAAATAAAAAATTATCCTAAAAGTTTTAAGTCAGTTTAATAATGTTACAGAATATATAGGGTTAAGATCATAGTATCCAGTCCTATTACTTTATGGTAAATAGATGGGGAAACAATGGAAACAGTGACAGACTTTATTTTCTTGGGCTCCAAAATCACTGCAGATGGTGACTACAGCCATGAAATTAAAAGACTCTTGCTCCTTGGAAGAAAGCTATGATAAACTTAGACAGCAGTATTATAAAGCAGAGACATTACTTTGCCAACAAAGGTCCCTATAGTCAAATATATGGTTTTTCCAGTAGTCATGTATGGATGTGAAAGCTGGGTGATAAAAAAAGGCTGAATGCCAAAGAACTGATGCTTTTGAACTGTGGTGCTGGAGAAGACTCTTAAGAGTCCCTTGGACTGCCAGGAGATCAAACCAGTCAATCCTAAAAGAAATCAGCCCTGAATATTCATTGGAAGGACTGATGCTAAAACTGAAGCTCCAATACTTTGGCCACCTGATGTGAAGAGCTGACTTATTGGAAAAGACCCTGATGCTGGGAAAGATTGAAGGCTGGAGGAGAAGGGGACAACAGAGGATGAGATGGTTGGATGGCATTACCGACTTAGTGCACATGAGTTTGAGCAATCTCCGGGAGACGGGGAAGGGCTGGGAAGCCTGGCATGCTACAGTCCATGGGATCACAAAGAGTCAGATGTTACTGAGCAACTGAACAAAAAGGATTCAAAAATTGATTTATCTCTGGTAATAACTCTCTTTCCAAAAAAAAAAGGATCCCTAGTTTAAATTCCTGTAGGTATATCTAAAGGAGGAGTGGTCATTTCTCTTGAATCTACATGGACTCCACTGCCTTCAGCTAAAAATAATCTTCATGCCAAATTAGCAGATCTTGAGAAGGCCTGTTCTGAACTCCCACACCTTAACACATACCACATATGAACATCTCCTTACAATGGGTCATAGAAATTGTTGTAAAAAGTAAAACCATTAAACTTCCAGACTTGAAAAGATGAGAAAAACATTTCTGACCTCAGTGTAGATTAAAAATTCTTAAAAAGACAGAAAATATATAAACCACAAACACTTGGTTAATTGGACATTATTAAAATTAAACATATCTGCTCCTCTAAAAACACCATGAAGAAAATGAAAAGAGAAAGAAAGAAAAAAGAAAGAAAAGACTATATTATATGTGAGCGTGAAAAAAAAAAAAAGCTTATCCAGAATGTGTAAAGAGCTTTTACAACTCAAAGAAGACAATCCAGAAAAATTGAAAAAGAACAAATGCATATGTATAATTTAACTTTGCTGTACACCTGATACTAACACAACAATATTAATCACCTATACTCCAATGTAAAATAAAATTTTTTTAAAGGCCTCCCTTGACCATTCTATGATATCCCTCTCCTGACTGTAAAAAAAAAAACAAAAAAACGTGTGTGTATATATATATATATATATATATATATAGGGAAAATATTTGAGCAGTGTTTCACAAGAGAAGATATTCAAATGGCCAAAAATCCCATAAAAGATGCTTAACACTACTATCAATCAGGTGCACACACCCTTACAGCACACTGAGATGCCTCAGACACAGAAATTAGAATAGTTGTGTTATAAAGGCTTTATACTTTATAACAAGTGCTGGCCAGGATATGGAGCAACACTGCCAGTAGCAATATAGATATTACAATCATTTCAGTAACTCTTAGTTTCTCTTTACCATATGGCCCAGCAATTTTATTCCTAGGTATTTACTAAAATAAACAATAAAATGAATGTTTACATAGAGACAAATATTTTTAGCAGTTTTCTTCATAACAGTCCCAGATTGGCTATGACATATATGCCTCTTAACTGGAAAATGGCTAAACAATGGAATGCTACCTTGCAGTATAAAGGACTATACTGATACACAGAACAATAAATGTGAATCTCAAAAGCATCATGCTGAATGAAAGAATCTACACAGATAACATGGAGAAGGAAATGTCAACCCACTCCAGTATTCTTGCCTAGAGAATTTTGTGGACAGAGGAGCCTGGTGGGGTGCTGACCATAGGGTCACACAGACTTGGACACGACTGAAGCGTCTTAGCAGCAGCAGCACACAGATAATATGTTATTTTGTGATTCCATTTATATAAAATTCTTAAATAACAATCTAATAGTAAATAGACAGTGAATATACATTTGTCTGAAATGTAGGATCATGATCAAACAAGGAGGGGCACGATAGATATGGTGATGAAAATATGCTGCTGCTGCTGCTGCTGCTGCTGCTAAGTCGCTTCAGTCGTGTCCGACTGTGCGACCCCACAGATGGCAGCCCACCATGCTCCCCCGTCCCTAGGATTCTCCAGGCAAGAACACTGGAGTGGGTTGCCATTTCCTACTCTAATGCATGAAAGTGAAAAGTCACAGTGAAGTCGCTCAGTCGTGTCCAACTCCTAGAGACCCCATGGACTGCAGCCTACCAGGCTCCTCCGTCCATGGGATTTTCCAGGCAAGAGTACTGGAGTGGGGTGCCATTGCCTTCTCCAGATGAAAATATATTAAACCTTTAATATACTGGTGCTTAATTAATTATATTCACTGTTACAACTCATTGAACAGTACCATGAAATTGGCTGCATTTACCTGGTGCACATTATACCACAAATAAAGTTGATTTTATTAACTTGATGCACCCCAAGTTCCAAAAGTTTTCTGGAAGAACTGACTTACTGAGAAATATATTGTAGACACAAATCACTTCTTTGTATAGTCCAGAAAAGGAATTCATAATAGGAGGATAACATTGTAAAATTTAATAATATTGAGGAAATATTGTATTTTCCATTATTTAAAAGTATCTGTAAGGTTGAATTAAATACCTTATATCACATATTCTAATAATTATATTTGTTTAGCAAGTGTGCTACTAAAACTGTCCAAAATCCCTTTTATAAAAGAGTGTATTTATCATATAGATATGCATACCTCTCCCTTTTCAAAAATGTGGTTTTGAATTATTTTGTATGTGATTATATAGTATATACAAAGTGATAAATGAAAATATAAGGTCACTCTTCTATAAGAGCAACAGTTCAATGAAACAATCATTTGCTTGAAATAGTTCAATTCTTAAATTATATATGCATCAATTAAAGTATCAAAAAAAGTTAAAGAACATCTACTATAGGGCTTTCATGGTGGCTCAGTGGTAAATCATCTGCTTGCAATACAGGAGACCTGGGTTCAATTCCTGGTTTGGGAAGATACCCTGGAGAAGGGAATGGCAACCCACTCCAGTATTCTTGGCTGTAGAATTCCATGGACAGGGGAACCTGGCAAGCTACAGTCCATGGGGTTGCAAAGAGTGGAACATGACTGAGCTATTAACACTTTCACTTTCACTATTTACCAAAACCCACACTAGGCACCTGCAAATTCAAAGAGATAATCTCATGAAATCTATATTCCTGGAGTTTATAGTCAATGTCAGATAATAAGTGAGTAACTTATTATAATATAATAAGTAATTTTAATATAGTATGATAAAAAGACAATCTAGTATGAAATTAATGGAAGTTTACTCCTTGGAAAAAAAGCCATGACCAACCTAGACAGTGTATGAAAAAGCAAAGTCATCACTTTGCCAACAAGGGTCCGTATAGTCAAAGCTATGGTTTTTCCTCTAGTCATGTATGGATGTGAGAATTAGACCATAAAGAAGGCTGAATGCTGAAGAATTGATGCTTTTGAACTGTGGTGTTGGAGAAGACTCTTGAGATCCCCTTGGATAGCAAGGAGATCCAACCAGTCAATCCTAAAGGAAATTAACCCTGAATCACTGGAAGGACTGATGCTGAAGCTCCAATACTTTGGCCACCTGATGTGAAGAGCTGACGCATTAGAAAAGACCCTGATGCTGGGAAAGACTGAGGGCTGGAGGAGAAGTGACGATAGAGGATGAGATGGTTGGATGGCATCACCGACTCAATGGACATGAGTCTGAGCAATCTCCAGGAGATTGTGGAGGACAGGGAAGGCTGGGGTGCTGCAGTCTATGGGGTTGCAAATAGCTGGACATGACTTAGACACTGAACAACAAAACAGTGGGATATTGGTGGCTGGGAACCACAGAAAGGAGGACTTAAACTTACCTCGGAAGTGTCGAGCCGAGTGCTAATGTATACATGCAAATTAATCAGATTATGACTAGGCAACAGAGTTTCCTGGTGAGAGGGAACTCCATGCTTAGGGGGGTGGTATCACGTGAATAAGAAGAGGTAGAGTTATATTATGCTCTAGGTTTTTGCATTAGCTGAAAAAGCTGATCCAACTTGAACCTAGCACTGTCTTTATTTTTATATATATATTATATATATACATATATATATATATTGTTTTCTTGTTAGAATCATAGGAAATGGTAATGGCTAAAGTTTTCTTGACAATCCATTTATAGATACAAATGCATAATTGATAGGCACCCAGAGGTATTATTTTTCCACACAGAATTCAACTGGCTATGTAACAGAATCTACAATCCAATTTTAAATTCCTTTTGAGAATGTATTTCTGGAGGTCAGTTGAAAATTTTATACTGAAATTGTTTTTGTAAAACTTCCCAGAGGTCATATGTTAAAAACTACCTTGAAATAAACAGTGAAGGAGAAAATTCTGAATCAAAATATCACCACAATTTGAAAATGAAGCCCCAGGATATAGTACATTTTTCAATGTAAGTACACTGAGATTATGGCAATGAGAAATAGTTAGTTTAAAGAGCTATGTTCTTAGGGGTATGTTAGAACACATTAAGTTTAGCTTTTCTAAAACATAATTGCTATTTTATACTTACAAGCTATAATTTTTGTCAATATGCTAATATAAGAGCATAGTAATCAAATCATATGACAATACATATTTTATGTGGTTATAAGTGTTAAATATTGAGGCGTCTAATCATTAAAATCTTGATATTTTATTATACATATACACGACTGAAGTGACTTAGCAGCAGCAGCAGTAGCAGCAGCGACTATTATAAATAAACTTCACCACTCATTTTGGTCTCTGCTACTCTGCTAAATACCAAAGATATTTAAAACTCAACTATTTCAATAGCTAGCATCAATACTTCATGTGTGTTTTCCTATCTTCTTATAATCCCAGCAACCATTGGCCCACTGATACTATGCAAAAATATTTAGATGGTCAAAAGAGACTTTAAAAAATAGTTTAGTGCGAGTCTTGATTTTTTCCTTACTAGTGAAAGATTCAGTAGCCTATATTTTGAGAAGAGCATAAGGATATTTATAAAACATGTCCATTCATACATTGAGAGATTGGTATTTGGGTGCATAACGCTGTGACATAGCTTTGAAAGACAGTTCTTATTTTAACTATTGTATTCTACACTGGAGGGAGCAGCAGAGCAACGCTTTCTATTATTTTTAAGTCCATCTGCAAACTTTACCCCTTAGTTAGGTGTGTTATCATCCTTAGCAATTGTGTAGAGTGTGCACTGGACTGGAGAGTCTGATGTGAGCTTTCATCAGGTTTAGTTGAGCCAGAATTTACCTTGATTCTCCTTCTAAATCCAATTTAAAATATTCTCAACACTTTGAACAATTGTACACAGGCTTACCAGCCTTTTGGATTGTGCAATCTTCTGAGTCTTTTTTAAGACTTGACTTCATTCCAGCATGTTATTGCCTTCTCCACCTGACTGGTTGCATATTGCCACCCCTGCTTGTTGGATTCTCTGGGAATTGGACAGTGGGACCTTTCTTTATGATGTTCTACTTCTGATCTCTTAGTATATTTTTTCTTGCATCTTGTAGCTATGAACTCGTAATAATTCTTACAATAAAGGATACTGTAAACATAGTGTAACTCAAAACAATAAGGTTTATGTTCATGATAACCTAATTTACTTCACTTATAACACTAGCAAAATTATGCAAAACATAACTCCATGACACCATAGAAAAATATATGCTCCACACATTAACATTTGCTAGATTTCTAATTGTAAATACAGTGACATAATTCTGTGATTTCCTTATCAGCCTCCATACCACTGACTTCAGTTTGTGTTCAGAAGAAAAGGGTATTCTTGAGAAAATTACTGATCAGAAATAATGAGTTTGTAATAAAGGTACCTAAGATTTTTTAAAAAGTAGAAAAATTATCACCCAAAAACAGTGTGGCTTTCACTCTGTTGTTAATGTGAATTTGGCCAAATTTCTTCCCTTCTTTCTCTAATCCCTTAGAGTTGTTTATCTCTGCCTCTTGAACATCTTATCCTTTGAACCATATAGTTTACTGTTTCTCTCTTTTCCTCTTTCTTGTTTTATTTTAAATTGCCTTCAAGTTTTAAAAATTCTTTCCTTCTAGCAATCCTATACATTCTTTTTTAGGTTCCCCTTTTTTTCGCTTTTATGTGGGATTGGGGTTAGAGGCGAGCTGTTATGCTAATAGAATGTGTGCTGAGGTCTGACAAAATCAGTTTTAAAATCAGGCTTACACCTAGAGTAGGAAATGGCAACCCACTCCAGTATTCTTGCCTGGAAAATTCTAGGGACAGAGGAACCTGGTGTGCCACAGTCCATAGGGTCACAAAGAGTCAGACATGACTGAATACAACACAGAAGCAGCACCTCTTATAAACTCTAATATGTTAGGTAAGTTAAATAATCATTCTGTACCTCACTTTCCTCATTTGTGAAATGTGCATTTTCATAATGACTACATAATAGTGTTTTTTGTGTGTGTGTGTGTAAAGATTAAATACTGCAACTAAATTATAAATGTATTTCAATAATAATTAGAATGAAAGAAAAGTGAAAATGAAAGTGAAGTTGCTCAGGCGTGTCCGACTCTTAGCAACCCCGTGGACAGTAGCCCACCAGGCTCCTCCGTCCATGGGATTCTCCAGGCAAGAATACTGGAGAGGTTTGCCATTTCCTTCTCCAGGGGATCTTCCCAACCCAGGGATTGAACCCAGGTCTCCCGCATTGTGGGCAGATGCTTTATAGTATCCTAAAAAATATTAATATTGTGTATAAATAATTCTCTGACTTCTACAGCCTCTCTTTGTCTAGGTAGTGGTTCTTAAGAGAGGAATGTTTTGCTCCTGGGAGGACATGCTGTGAAATCTGGAGACATTTTTGGCCTCCACAGCCTGGCTGGGGAAGGGGTGCCACTCTCATCTAGTGGGTAGAGGCCACAAATCTTGCCTAAACATCCTGCTATACCCAGGACAGATCCCCATAAAAAAGAATTATCCAATCTAAAATGTTAATAGCGCCAACATTGAGATACTCTGGTCTAGTACAATGCTTAAAATTGAATCGACATAATCAGTCATCTCACAGAAGAATCCTAGAAAGAGACTGACTCATAAAATCACTAAAATTATTTAAAATGCCTATACAGTTTTAAATAACCAAGATGGCACAAGAGAATGATGCTTTATGAAGGACAGTAGGCAAAGAAGATATTGTGATTTTTATATCTCCACAGAACATTGGAAATTATACAACTCAGAGAAAGGCATAGTGCAGCTTAATAAACAGTGAAATAAGGCTTCTTCTTGATGTAGTGAGTATCCCATCTCTGGAAAAGTTTTCAAATAGAGCTTTCAAATAATGTCAAAAAAGAGACCACTGGATGTGATACTTTGACTCTACTGAAAGAATAGTTTTAAGCAAATGAAATACAATTTATCATGTATAATTGTATTAAGTTGAAGAGTTATTTGGTGGGTTAAAATAGGTAGATAATGAAAATTATATTTTCTGGGAATTTGATGGTCAAGGTAGAAAATTAAAGGAGCTGTATCCGGAAAAGATGATAACTTAAGAAATGACTTTAAAATCATTGCAGTAGGAGGGAGGAGACTTAATCATTATTGCATATAAAGGGGAAGATGGTATCTGGTTGGTACATTTGAGATGTAAAATAGCAGGTACAATTGTCGGAGCAAAATTGAAGGGAACACAGTAGAGGACAGGAAGGAGATGAAAAATGATTGCCTCAGGTCTTGAGAAAAGAAATGATGACTCTTCTTCTGAGGCAAAGAGGAATGATGAAAGAAGAAGCACCCATGCTTTTCAAAAACGAATAGAATCACAGTCAAATTGCAATAAAGCTGAAAAGTTTTATGAAATTGTGAACCCTCTATTGAAAGAACAGTGGACTAAATGACAAAGGGAAACATTAGAGGTAAGAAAACATCTTACAGAAGAGAAAGGATGTCATCTGTATAGGTGGGCAGTTGTAGAATGATTATTTCTTTCATTCTAAGGTTTATAATAGATCTATTCAGACCCTCAGAGTTGGAAGTGAAATAGCAGCTGTCAGCCACAAACTACAGACACAAAACTCCACCTTGTTTGGCAGCCCTGAGTTGGGGTGCTGTACACCAAAACCTCCCATACTGGAGATATGAAGAGAACTAAGGAAACAGATCAGGCCATGCACTGAATTCCTATGGAGTGTTTGCTTTTACCTCCTTTATGGTTCTAATTCTGAACCTGTTTTAAAACTGAAAGGAAATTGTTAAGCAAATATCAACAAGGCATATTGTCTCCTTATGCTTAACATGTTTTATACTTGCAATGATACAACTTAAAAGAAGAGCAAAAACTGGTGTTTTAAAATCTGATTAGAAAATTGATTGAGCAATCTAGTTGACTGTCAACTATTAAGATCGTAACTTTAGGACCAAGGTACTCATTGCCCCAGAAGCTAACTGGTCATGATCGAGTTGTTTCTCATGCATTTATTGAAGCCAAAGTTGCTTTATCCAAGTCTATGCCTTCTGCATGGCTGTGATTGCTCAGTTTAATGATATAAATGTTATCCTCCATGACACAATTCCAGGGAATTCAGAAACACCCCCCCTAGTTCTAGTTCTGCTTTCAATAGACTGAGGATTTGTTTGTTTGTTTTAGTTTTGGCAACTTCCTTGCTGTCAGCTTCTCATTATGCCCAACCCAGATTTCTTTACTTCTTCCCAATGGATGTTTCCAAGCATACCCACCAATAAACTTCCTGCAAGCAAGTCTCTATATCTCAGAGCCTATTTCCAAGAGAACTCGGTCAAAGATTGTGATCGTTTCTTAAAAATCCAAGAAGAATAAATAAAAATATTATGAAAAAAGTCAAGAAGCTGTATATTTGGATGATATGTTCCAATGCATATGTTTTATCCTTTTATATACTTTTTGTTATTGGTTTTAACATTGTCTTCAATAAGTCACAACATACTAATCATGTTTAGTATATTTCACTAGGGGACCATAGGAAAATGTTGCCACTCATCCAGTGGCATCATATTTAAAGACAAAGTGATTTTTTTTAGAGGAAATAAATGAGATATTTCACTTTTGAGATGGCAAATCTAGCTTTGTAAATGCCAATGGGAGTGTCACAGAGTACAACACTGATTATTTCTAAACTACTCTGAACATGTTCCCAATGATATAAAAACAAAGATTTATAACATTTGAAGAAGTCATGGTATAAACTCCAGTGTAATTAGGATCCATTATATTGGGGGTTCAGGAAAAGTTTGTTAAGCAAACTTTTGCCATAATATCATGACAATTTTTTTATGTTCCTATTATATTTTTTAACTGTATCACTCTAATTTCTTGAATACCTTTGAAATCCTGTCGGTATGTAGCTCACGCTTCCTTAGAATGGTACAGGCAACAAAGTTGCATCAAAATAGCTCAAAGATGAAAATGACACAACCATTAGTGTGCTGTGATTCAGACAGCCATTTAGAATTCAGAAAAATCATAATTACTCATATTGTAGCACAACTGTCTCCTTTCTCCAATAAAGAAAATACCCATAATTGAATTCCCATTAATATTTATTCCTATGATTTTTATTACACACGAGAACAGTTTTATTTTCTGTGTAGATGCTGCCTCTTTTCAAATACATATGCCCCTTAAGGTCAACATATTTTTGTAAGCATAAAATATACGATCAATCCTAGTCAGAAAGTGCATACTTCATTGAATTACTGCATTTTTAATTTGTAGTTACTTGAATAAGTCATCTTAACACAATTAAAATTTGGAAAGAAATCACAATAGTAATTCTCAGACATCATAGCATGTGCAAGTTAAAAAGGCATTGGTTTATAAGAATCAATCTCATGATATGTGTTGAATACCAAAGACATAGAAGCATTTGCTTTGTTTTCCTAAAAAAAAATTCATTTGATGCAATTTTTTATAATCAGATGAGAATGATTAAATCTCTCTGCTATTTCATTTTATTTATTGCTTGCTATTTGAACAGTGACAAAATTCTAACTCATATATAATTCAAATTCTTCCATATCAAATCATATCATTCAATTTGCTTAAATTTCAAAGATGTGACTTTATGACAATACACTTGTTCTCAAATTATGACAAATAATATTTTAATATAACAGTATTCACTATTTTAGGTTATTTTGATTGTATAAGAATACAGTCTATTTAAATACATTTCTTTCAAGTCCTTCATAAGAAAACTACCAATCAACAATCAACTGAAATGACCTTTGCACATTCATTAAAACTCATTATATGCACATACATATTAATAGAAAGAACACAATTTCCATTTCTGTGTGCATTTTCAAGAGCTTTACCATTTGAATATTTTAAAAGATTTCAAATTTTATGCCATTGCCCTGATTAATCAGTTACAGAGACAATAATTGGAACTATGACTCATTATAGGGTAAAATTATTACTTGATATATATGCATGCACACTATATAGTTTAAAATATATTGCCATTGGACTATATCAAGGTTAATATCTCAAAATGATAGGATGAGTATAGATTAAAACAAAATCTCTAAACACTGACAAAAACAGAATGAGCAAAGAGAATAAAAAATGGTGGATGAATTTCATAATCTCAAAATATGTAACAGATGCAAACTAAACCCCAAGGATTCTGTAATATATAGAAGTTTACATAAAATCAAAACAGCATGCTTATTATAAATATTCAGTTTCTCTTATGAAATGTTATAGAACATGTTATAAATTCAATGTTACAGAAAATAACTAGAAAGTATCCTGAGACATTCTCTAATTAACATCCAATTTGCAAGTAGAGTAAAATAAACAGTCACCATGTAATTCCTTTCATAAAATAAGAATTTAGTGTTAAAGAAAAAACACTGATGAATTCTGAAAAATTAATTGCTTTTCTGTCTGGAGGTCTGAAATTTCAAGAAACAGAGGTCACTCCACCTTATTTTGTTCAGAGACATTATCTTTACCAGGGACCAAAATCTGCAGAGACTATTGCTCTGAAAATAATATAGAAAGTTCATAACTCTGTCTTGTTATGTCACTTTAAAAAGTAATCTATGACTTAACACACACACACACACACACACACACACACACAGAATCTCAAACCTTAAGAGCATGTTCTAACTAAGAACAGCAACAACAGCAATAAAATATTGAGTTAAAGAGAATATTCCCAGTTGATGGAGTTTGTAAGATTCACTAATATTTCTAATGTAAATCTCTTCATTTTATATGCAAAAGAAAGAAGAACAAATAAACCAAACATTCTGAAAGTTCACTGCTAACCCTCCCTGCTACAAATAGTTTCTATAACCAGGCAGAGTAACTTTTGGTGCTAATATTTATGACAAGAAAGCAGGTAGAGTTAAAGATCACTTGTTATATGAAAATATTCTGATTTCTTACATTAAAAAGCAAAATTAAACTGAGTAAATTTGAGGGCCTATTATAATTGGCTTTCTTCAATGATCAGAGAAGGCAATGGCACCCCACTCCAGTACTCTTGCCTGGAAAATCCCATGGGCAGAGGAGCCTGGTAGGCTGCAGTCCATGGGGTCGCTAAGAATGATTCATGAATCAGGAAGCCTCCCAGCTAACAGACAGAGAGTAGCTCCAAAGGGCTGCAGAAAAAGGAAAGGTTTTTAAAGGCCAAAAGGGGAGGGACAAGGAAGTCATAAATAAAGGAAACAATTATTTCAAGAAAGGCCACCTTCCTTTGAGGTATGTGTTAGTTGATCAGTCTTGTCCAGCTCTTTGCAACCCCATAGGCTGTAGCCCACCAGGCTACTCTGTCCATGGGATTATCCAGGCAAAAATACTGGCATGAGTAGCCATTCCCTTCTCCAGGGCATTTTCCCCAATCAGGTATCAAATCCAGGTCTCCTGCATTGCAGGCAGATTCTTAACCATCTGAGCCATCAGGGAAGCCCAATGAAAGGGGTCTATTAAGACATCATTTGTGCTGACTAAGAATTTCCAGATTGACTAGTCAAGATACATGTATACCCGTGGCTGGTTCATGCTGCATGCTCAGTTGTGTCAAACTCTTTGCGACCCCATGCACTGTAGCCCACCAGCTCAATGGATGGCAAAAAACCATCACAATATCGTAAAGTAATTATCCTCCAATTAAAACAAATAAATTAAAAATGAAATTACATTCTTAGAAAAGGCTGAAACTATAATTAGTGTAGGTATAAAACTTTAGAATGGAGACCTGGGATTGAGCTGATTATCTCTTTTTTTTTTTTAACCCTAACCATCAACAAAGGTCTGTCTAGTCAAAGCTACAGTTTTTGCAGTAGTCACGTATGGATTTAAGACTATAAGGAAAGCTGAGCACTGAAGAACTGATGCTTTTGAACTGTGGTATTGGAGAAGACTCTTGAGAGTCCCTTGGATTCTAAGGAGATCCAACCAGTTAATCCTAAAGGAAGTCAGTCCTGAATATTCATTGTAAGGACTGATGATGAAGCTGAAACTCCAATACTTTGGCCCCCTGATGTGATGAACTGACTCACTGGAAAAGACCATGATGCTGGGAAAGACTGAAGGCAGGAGGAGAAGAGGATGACAGAGGATGAGAGTTTTGGTTGGCATCACAGACTCAATGGACATGAGTTTGAGTAAACTCTGGGATTTGGTGATGGACAGTGAGGCCTGGCATGCTGTAGTTCATGGGGTCGCAAATAGTCAGACAAGACTAAGCCACTAAACTGAACTGAACTGAAGTCACGTCCAACCTTTTTGTGACCCCATGGACTGTAGCCCACCAGACTCCTCCGTCCAAGGTTCTCCAGGCAAGAATATTGGAACTGGTAGCTATTTCCTTCTCCAGCGGGCTCTTCCTGATCCAGGGATTGAACCAGGTCTCCTGCATTGGCAGGTGGATTCCTTACCACTGAACCACCAGGAAGCCCATGTACATATATTACTAAAATAATAACATATTATACTTTAAGAAAGTCTATGTGTGAAAATAGATTAGATAAATGACAGGTAGGGGCATATATGAATAGATAGATGATAAATAGATAGCTCTGTTCCTAAGAAAGTCAAGAAGGAAGGAATAAGATTCTTGCATCAATGAACACATTTAGGACCTATATACTGTTCGCTATATACTATTTCATACTTAAAAGTACCATTGCTCCCTATACCTGATTTTGAAAGTGAAAGTGAAAGTCACTCAGTCCTGTCCAACTCTTTGTGACCCCAGGGACTATACAGTCCATGGAAATTTCCAGGCTAGAACAGTAGAGTGGGTAGCCTTTCCCTTCTCCAGGGGATCTTCCCAACCCAGGGACTCAACCCATGTCTCCCACATTGCAGGCAGATTCTTTACCATCTGAGCCTCAAGGGAAGCTCATACCTGATTTTACTCACTTTCATTTTAATAAGCACTGCTATTGAGTTTATATAACAATCAAATACTTGGGTAATTTGAGCATCTCCAAATCAACATTTCCATAACTGACCTTTGGTTTCTTTCCCATTGTGTACCTTTTCCACTTCTCTCCATTTTTGTACAATAGGCTTTCTTCTTCTCTCTCCCATTTTTTTTTTTTTTTTTTCTCACTACCCACTGGTTGGCTTCTCTGGTGGCTCATGGTAAAGTCTGCCTGCAGTACGGGAGACCCAGGTTTGATCCCTGGGTTAGGAAGATTTCCTGGATAAGGAAATGGCTACCCATTCCAGTATTCTTGCCTGGAAAATCCCATGGATGGAGGAGCCTGGCAGGCTACAGTCCTTGGGGTTGCAAAGAGTCAGACACAACTGAGTGACTTCACTTCTTCCACTTTCTGGTTAAGACAAATCCTTCAATGCATTCTCTAGTATACATTCAATCCAATTAGTGTTTCCAACCAAAACTGGTGTTGGGAGGCAGAGATATGAATAAAATCCTCCAAGCCAAGAAGGAACTTTAAGTCTGAAAAATGAAGGAATGACTCCATAAAGTACAAAAATGAAGTTTGCTCTAAGTAACTTACATATAATCAGGAAGAATGGGGCATATCAAAGATCAAGACGAATTTGAAGCTGCACTCCACACTACAGAAAGGGAGATAAGGGTACTTAAAAGGACCAGAACTAAAACCTGAATCTGACTACCAGGGAGAATCAAGTCCACAGTTATAGGAAACAGTTCTCATACTTTTTGTTCTCCCCACAGGAGTCTCATAATCAGTGATTATCTATGTCAGCAAACACATCCTTCCAGTTTTCATATCAGATGAAGCAAGGATGAAAGTTAATGGAGAACTTATCTGGCTTGAGTACATTCCTTGTGAGTAAGGCTTAAGTTCAGTCAGGTCAAAAGGGTATGGGATAGACTCTGGACCCAAAATGAGGCTGACAAATAAAGTGTGGTTAAGATACACACCCACATTACCCTAAACATAGTACACATTACTTCCTATCTAAACTACAACAATAGCTTAGTAATATATTGCCTCAATTTTAGTCTTGTAAAGTCCCACTTCATTCAGCACAAGCAACCATGAATGATATTTAAAAATAAAGCTATTTTAATACTCTCATACTTTAAGTCTTTTCATGTCTTTCTATTATATGTAGAGTAAAATACAAAATCGTTGACTGGCAGTATAGTACACTGATTAAGAGAGCAGATTGGGTAGCTAGATTAAAATCTTTCAAATCAATCTCCACCACTTCCCAGTTGTGTGGTCTTAAATACATCATTTCAAATCTTAAAAGACGCTGCTGTTAAAGTGCTGCACTCAATATGCCAGCAAATTTGGAAAACTCAGCAGTGGCCACAGGACTGGAAAAGGTCAGTTTTCATTCCAATCCCAAAGAAAGACAATGCCAAAGAATGTTCAAACTACCACATAATTGCATTCATCTCACATGATAGCAAAGTAATGCTCAAAATTCTCCAAGTGAGGCTTCAACAGTACATGAACCATGAACTTCCAGATGTTCAAACTGGATTTAGAAAAGGCAGAGGAACCAGAGATTAAATTGCCAATATCCGCAGGATCATCGAAAAAGTGAGAGAGTTCCAGAAAAATATCTACTTTTGCTTTATTGACTACACTAAAGCCTTTGACTGTATGAATCACAACAAACTGTGGAAAATTCTTAAAGAGATGGGAATATGAAACCACCTGACCTGCCTCCTGAGAAATCTGTATGCAGGTCAAGAAACAACAATTAGAACTGGACATGGAACAACAGACTGATTTCAAATCAGGTAAGGAGTATGTCAAGGCTGTATATTGTCACTCTGCTTATTTAACTTTTATGCAGTGTACATCAAGTGAAATGCCAGACTTGATGAAGCACAAGCTGGAACCAAGATTGCCAGGAGAAATATCAATAACTTCCGATATGCAGGTGACACCACCCTTATGGCAGAAAGTGATTAAGAACTAAAGAGCCTCTTGATGAAAGTGAAAGAGGACAGTGGAAAAGTTGGCTTAAAACTCAACATTCAGAAAACTAAGACCATGGCATCCAGTGCCATCACTTCATGGCAAATGAATGGGGAAACAATGAAAACAGTGGCTGACTTTATTTTGGGGGGCTTTAAAATCACTGCAGATGGTGACTCTTGCTCCCTGGAAGAAAAGCTATGACCAACCTAGACAGTATATTAAAAAGCAGAGACATTACCAACAAAGGTCCATCTAGTCAAAGCTATGATTTTTCCAGTATTCATGTATGGATGTGAGAGTTGGACTATAAAGAAAGCTGAGTGCTAAAGAATGGATGTTTTTGAACTGTGGTCTTGGAGAAGATTCTTGAGAGTCCCTTGGACTGCAAGGAGATCCAAACAATCCATAGTAAAGGAAATCAGTGTTGAATAGTCATTGGAAGGACTGATGCTGAAGCTGAAACTCCAATACCTTGGCCCCCTGATGTGAAGAACTGACTCACTGGAAAAGACCCTGATGCTGGGAAAGGTTGAAGGCGGGAGGAGAAGGGGACAACAGAGGATGAGATGGTTGGATGGCATCATTGACTCAATGGACATGAGTTTGAGTAAAGTCTGGGAGTTGGTGACAGATAGGGAAACCCTGACCTACTGCAATCCAGGGGGTCGCAAATAGTCGGACACAACTCAGCGACTGAACGGCACTGAAATACATCACTCAAAATCTCAGTGGCGAAGAAGTTTTCTTACTTGTTAAACCAATGCTCATTTTTCATAAATAGATTGCCAGTTATTTCTACAGTGAAAGATAGGTTTATTTGGGATAACAAAGAAGTGTGATTCAGATTCTGCAAAAATAAGCCATGTGAAAATCCAGGTCAACAAGTAGAGTAGATATAATAGGGAAAAGAAAGGAGGGCTGTGATAAACAAAGGTTCTATTTGAGGAACTGAGAGTTCTAAGTACAGTGGTTTTTCATTGGCTGACTTCTGACAGTTTCTCATTGGCTGAGTTGTTGCCCAGCGAGAAGAGGAAGTCTTTCTTCTTCCTTTTGTGCTCTGTTATTATCATAGGGTGTGAAAGCTTCTCTTTCTGGCCTCTCAAGTCTGTTATAGTAGAGGTTTCAAATGATTAATTTGTACCGTACCTATGCTTTTGAATTGTTTTAAGACTAAAGAATAAACGTGTTAAGAATAGAGTATCGTCTAGCACACTGTAATGATAGCAGTCATTACAAAGACCCGCACAGTGTAAATAGGCAATATATTTTTGCAGCATGAACAACTTCCCCAACCTGTAACTCTCAATTTACTTCAATCACTGTAGCTTTTTTCAAACACATGGACCCTATAATAATCTTTACCAATCTCTTCTCACATGATACTACATCTTCTTGAAATGCTCTCTTCACTACCTAATGTCTATCCAACTCCTATTTATCTTCCCATTCTGTAAATATCATTGTCTCAGGTAGGCTAGAAAAATTTTTCCTCAGAAGAACTGTCATAATAAATAATAACATACTTCTTTTACATATAAATATTTATTTACATGATACCTAGCTCACATTTGGACTGTAAACTCTGTAAGAGGAATGCAATAGCTTTTTTCTACAAAAACAACTTTGTGAATCCTAGCACAACATAAGTACTTAATACCTATTTGCAAAATTACCAAAACAAGTAAGTGTTGAAGATATTTGAAAAGAAATTACCCAGAAGTGAGGTAATTTCTTTTCAAATATCTTTATCACTTAATTGTGATGAAGTGAGGGAAAACTAAAAAAGAATTCTAAGTAATCATATAAAACATGGTGGAATTGGATATCATATAATAATTTAAACATGACTATTATTACAACCAGTCCATCCTAAAGGAAATCAGTCCTGAATATTCACTGGAAGGACTGATGCTAAAGCTGAAACTCCAATACTTTGGCCACCTGATGCGAAGAACTGACTCATTGGAAAAGACCCTGATGCTGGGAAAGATTGAAGGCAGGGGGAAAAGGGGATGACAGAGGATGAGATGGTTAGATGGCATCACCAAGCTTCAGGAGTTGGTGATGGACAGGGAAGCCAGGCATGCTACAGTCCATGGGGTTGCAAAGAGTCGGACATGACTGAGCATCTGAACTAATTTAAGCTTGATGAAAATGAAAAAAATAAATAAAGATATTTCAGATGTATAAAAGAAGTTTGGAATCTATAGATCTTAGAGATTACAATGTAAGAGTTAAAGGACTCTCAATCTAGCAGGGAAACATGATGAAAATGTAAAACCATGAAAAACTGGCTGAAATAGGATAAGCATATTTAAGAGCAAGATTAAGGAAATTTCTCTAACAAAAAGGAAGACCAAATTATATACATGTTTACAGTGATGGGACCTGATGACAATAATAATAAAACTGTCAATATATCCACTTACATAAGAAAGTACTAGAAAGAGATAGTTTGAAAAAAAAATAAGACAGCAAACTAGGTTTTGTATTAGACTACAAAGAAAAATTTCAAAAATTATTATCCTATTACAGTAAAACACACACACACACAAAGACAGAACTAGAAAATAGCTATTTAAAAAACTCACTTTAGTACAGTTGGATTGAATAGATATATAAGCTATATAAAATTATATTGTCAGTCAGCAATAATAAAAACATTCATAGCCAACATAGTCACTACCATAATTATATAAAGTTTTGCTCAGGGGAAAGTATCCTAAGAGAAAATTTATATGATCATTTCAGTATATATGTGTATTTGTGTGTGCATGTATATGCATTGAAAGATACTGCAGAATACATGCTAAACTTTTACAGCACTTATGGCTAGGAATTAAGATATTATGTAATTTATACTTTCCTATCATATTAAAATCACTGTCTGAATCTTTTTAAGTGAGCATGCTTTTCTTTTATAATCTTAAAGAAAACATAAAGCAAACAATTCTTTTCATATTTAAAATGAATGACAAAACAGTGAGATTCATGCATATATTTTAAAGGCATTTCTCAAAGTTAATTTGCTTTATAGAGACAACATTGAATCAGCTGTCAACAAAATTAAAGCTAGAACTTTAAATTTTCATTGTTCTTCCCATGAAGCCTGATGATTAATATTGTATGTTTACATGGACTGAAGCCAAACATTAAAACAAAAATTAATGTCTCAAAGAAACTGAGAGAATAAGATTTTTTCATGTAGACAAATCTCTACATTCAAAATATCCACATGGAGTAGAATTGTTAAGTCTTGGTTTTTATTATAGTCATCAATTTTTTTAAGTAAAAATAGAAAATCCTGCAACCACTGAGAGAACACATTTACTATTTTTAGATTATTGATAGTCTTATAAAGATCAGTTGCTTTTATAGTATTTTAGAAACATATAAGAATGCAATATTAGACGGCCTTTTTAAAACATTTGCTTGGTTATAACATAGCTTCCCTTGTGGCTCAGCTGGTAAAGAATCTGCCCGCAATGCGGGAGACCTGGGTTCGATCACTGGGTTGGGAAAATCCCCCGGAGAAGGGACGGGCTACCCACTCCAGTATTCTGGCCTGGAGAATTCCATGGCTATAGCGTCACAAGAGTCAGACACAACTGAGCGACTTTCCCTTTTCATCATAACTTTAAAAAAATTGAACATGACAAAGAAACTTTCAGTTCTTTATGTGAGAAGTTTTCAGTTTTATCTGAAATAAATTTGTGTATGTGAGTATGATATGCTGTGTGTGTGTGTAATACAAAAGCCTTGTGAAATATATTTTCGGGCTGTCTGCTTTTTTGAGTAGAGGGAGATCTGGAAATCTAATTTGTCTTTTCTATGTTTACCAGAAGAGGGTGGAGTGCAGGTGGACCATGGGCAGTTTAATATTACATGTTTTATGCTACATAATGGACTAATGGACTTAGATCATAAGTCTGCGTGTGTGTGCTCTGCTGCGTCAGACTCTGAGACACCATGGACTGTAGCCCACCATGTCTGTGAACTCACATCTGTTGTGTTTCTGGCATTGGCAGGTGAATTCTTTACCACTGCCCCACTAGGGAAGCCTTAGATCATAAGTGTATAAACAGTAATAAAATGAAAAACAGATATTTTTAATTTCTAGAACCAAGATTAATGAATATTAAGGACTTAAATTATCTTCTGTCTTTAGTAGTATCTAAAATTAACAACATGTCTCCAAATGAGTAATTCTGTGATACTATATC
This sequence comes from Bison bison bison, assembly GCF_000754665.1. Classification (NCBI taxonomy): domain Eukaryota; kingdom Metazoa; phylum Chordata; class Mammalia; order Artiodactyla; family Bovidae; genus Bison; species Bison bison. Next base: position 946,984 of record NW_011495026.1, on the reverse strand, counting down.
ATTAATAATTCATCAGACTTCTGTTAGTATCTCTTTGGAAAATGTTTGAATTTTTTTTTAACACAGTGTCCTTAGGATTCAGTAGTCATCTGATTAAGGTCAATTACCTACATTGCAGCCTTTTAGGGAATTAAAGGGGCTTCCTAGTTGGCACAAAGACTGAGTTATTTTATGAGAAACTGGGCATCTCTTCAGGTAATGAAACTTGCATAAGCAAGCCAAACATTTATAAAACAACAAAAGCAACAAACCTTTTACTTACTTCTACAATACTGTCCTCTCTAAAAGGTCTGAATCTTTTTACAAAGCAGCTAGACATGGCTTGGGAATAGAATATTTTTGAGAATTTTTTTCCTCCATATACTCCTCATCATTCATTTAGCCAGTCCCCTTGGTTCTATTGACCCCAAAATTTGTTATCACTCATTTCCTATAATTGACTTCAAAAATCTTGGTCCTTCATATCAAAGGTGGTTAAGTGGCTATGTCCTGGCTGAAAGACAATCCTGCTCCTGGTGCAAATCTAAGATACCACCACCCATTAGATCGTCAAATCAACTCACTCACAGATCCTACAGTATCAACTTTTAATAATAATTTCAGGGACACAAGCAATGAAGTAGCATAAGTGAAGCAGAGAGAGGATTGGGGCACCCTGATTCTTAAGGTACTTCCTATTCAAGCCAGTTCGGGTTCTCTGTTCTAGAGTAATAGTTATAGATTGTAAGTAATGTCTGTGTTTCATTTCATGTGGGGTAGCTCATTTAGCTTTACTGAACCTCTCCATTTTATGACTAGAGAGTCACAATGCTTGCATTGCATTTTCCAGACTGTTGTGTCATAAATCCACAGATTGTGTTTTGTGTTCTCAGAAGAGAAGCTAAAAGCAAAGGAGAAAAAAAAAAAAAAAAGATATAAGCATCTGAATTCAGAGTTCCAAAGAATAGCTAGGAGAGATAAGAAAGTCTTCCTCAGTGAACAATGCAAAGAAATAGAGGAAAACAACAGAATGGGAAACACTAGAGATCCCTTCAAGAAAATTAGAGATACCAAGGGAATATTTCATGCAAAGATGAGTTCAATAAAGGACAGAAATGGTATGGACCTAACAGAGGCAGAAGATATTAAGAAGAGGTGGCAAGAATACACAGAAGAACTGTACAAAAAAGATCTTCACGACCAAGATAATCACGAAGGTGTGATCACTCATCTAGAGCCAGACATCCTGGAATGTGAAGTCAAGTGGGCCTTAGAAAGCATCACTATGAACAAAGCTAGTGGAGGTGATAGAATTCCAGTTGAGCTATTTCAAATTTTGAAAGATGATGCTGTGAAAGTGCTGCACTCAATATGCCAGCAAATTTGGAAAAGTCATCAGTGGGCACAGGACTGGAAAAGGTCACTTTTCATTCCAATCCCAAAGAAAGGCAATGCCAAAGAATGCTCAAACTACCACACAATTGCACTCATCTCACACACTAGTAAAGTAATGCTCAAAATTCTCCAAGCCAGGCTTCAGCAATATGTGAACCGTGAACTTCCAGATGTTCAAGCTGGTTTTAGAAAAGGCAGAGGAACCAGAGATCAAATTGCCAACATCCACTGGATCATCAAAAAAGCAAGAGAGTTCCAGAAAAACATCTATTTCTGCTTCATTAACTATGCCAAAGCCTTTGACTGTGTGGGTCACAATAAACTGTGGAAAATTCTGAAGGACGTGGGAATAACAGACCACCTGACCTGCCTCTTGAGAAACCTATATGCAGGTCAGGAAGCAACAAGTAAAACTGGACATGGAACAACAGACTGGTTCCAAATAGGAAAAGGAGTATGTCAAGTCTGTATATTGTCACCCTGCTTATTTAACTTCTATGTAGAGTACATCATGAGAAATGCTGGGCTGGAAGAAGCACAGGCTGGAATCAAGATTGCTGGGAGAAATATCAATAACCTCAGATATGCAGATATAACCACCCTTATGGCAGACAGTGAAGAGGAACTAAAAAGCCTCTTGATGAGAGTGAAAGAGGAGAGAGAAAAAGTTGGCTTAAAGCTCAACATTCAGAAAACTAAGATCATGGCATCTGGTCCCAACACTACATGGAAAATAGATGGGGAAACAGTGGAAACAGTGTCAGACTTTATTTTGGGGGGCTCCAAAGTCACTGTACATGGTGATTTCACCCATGAATTTAAAAGACACTTACTCTTTGGAAGGAAATTTATGACTAACCTAGATAGCATATTCAAAGGCAGAGACATTACTTTGCCAACAAAGGTCTGTCTAGTCAAGGCTATGGTTTTTTCCAGTGGTCATGTATGGATGTGAGAGTTGGACTGTGAAGAAAGCTGAGCACCAAAGAATTGATGCTTTTGAAGTGTGGTGTTGGAGAAGACTCTTAAGAATCCCTTGGACTGCAAGGAGATAAAAGCAGTCCATCCTAAAGGAGATCAGTCCTGTGTGTTCATTGGAAGAAATGATGCTAAAGCTGAAACTCCAATACTTTGGCCACCTCATGAGAAGAGTTGGCTCTTTGGAAAAGACTCTGATGCTGGGAGGAATTGGGGTCATGAGGAGAAGGGGATGACAGAGGATGGCATGGCTGGATGGCATCACTGACTCGATGGACATGAGTTTGAATAAGCTCCAGGAGTTGGTGATGGACAGGGAGGCCTGGCATGCTGGGAATAATGGGGTCACAAAGAGTCAGACACAACTGAGCAGCTGAACTGAACTGAATAATACTGAATATTGGACATCATGCTATGAGATTTCCAGATATAAGTGTTTGCCTAGCAAATATCATTAGTCTATTTACAGGGTGATCCAGTTATCAACAGGATTAGAAAGGGTCAGTAGCTTTCTTTCCCCTGGGAATATCACCCTCATAATCAGGACAGACATGGATCACAGCTCTGCTGCTGTAATTTCATTCTTCCCTGGGTGATCCAGTATGTCTAATTTTAGGATGAAATGATTGCAGCACATTTATTCACACATTTGTGGCTTTCTCAAAAAAAAAAAAAAAAAGCTTTACTAATATAAAAGATAATATTTTGATTTCCATCTACCTGACTTTTTCAGTTCAGTTCAATCACTCAGTTGTATCCGACTCTTTGTGACCCCATGAATTGCAGCATGCCCGGCCTCCCTGTCCATCACAACTCCCAGAGTTTACCCAAACTCATGTCCATCGAGTCAGTGATGCCATCCAGCCATGTCATTCTCTGTCGTCCCCTTATTCTCCTGACCCCAATTCCTCCCAGCATCAGAGTCTTTTCCAATGAGTCAACTCTTCGCATGAGGTGGCCAAAGTATTGGAGTTTCAGCTTTAGCATCATTCCTTCCAAAGAACACCCAGGACAGATTTCCTTTAGAATGGACTGGTTGGATCTCCTTGCAGTCCAAGGGACTCTCAAGAGTCTTCTCCAACACCACAATTCAAAAGTATCAATTCTTTGGTGCTCAGCTTTCTTCACAGTCCAACTCTCACATCCATACATGACCACAGGAAAAACCATAGCCTTGACTAGATGGACATTTGTTGTCAAAGTAATGTCTCTGCTTTTGAATATGCTATCTAGGTTGGTCATAACTTTCCTTCCAAGGAGTAATATCTTTTAATTTCATGGCTGCAATCACCATCTACAGTGACTTTGGAGCCCCCCAAAATAAAGTCTGACACTGTTTCCACTTTTTCCCATCTATTTCCCATGTAGTGATGGGACCAGATGCCATGATCTTAGTTTTCTGAATGTTGAACTTTAAGCCAACTTTTTCACTCTCCACTTTCACTTTCATCAAGAGGCTTTTTAGTTTCTCTTCACTTTCTGCCATAAGGGTGGTTATATCTGCATATCTGAGGTTATTGATATTTCTCCCAGCAATCTTGATTCCAGCCTGTGCTTCTTCGAGCCCAGCATTTCTCATGATGTACTCTGCATAGAAGTTAAATAAGCAGGGTGACAATATACAGACTTGACATACTCCTTTTCCTATTTGGAACCAGTCTGTTTGGCTATCTCTAATAATGTCCTCCCACTACTTCTTTTAATTCTGTATTATTAAAAGAGAACTCAAATTCACTCCCCCCAAAATTACTTCACTGTGATCTGTTTGATGTCCACTGTTTTTCATTATGATAACTGTTTTCTAATCACTCAAAATCAAATATACTTGTCTATGAACAGAATCAAAGCTTTCTGAGTTTAACTGGCAAGGTTTTCACTATTTCTTTCTTTTTTTTAATATAAATTTATTTTAATTGGAGGTTAATTACTTTACAATATTGTATTGGTTTTGCCATACATTAACATGAATCCACCACAGGTATGCACATGTTCCCCATCCTGAACCTCCCCCCCTCCTCCCTCCCCGTATCATCTCTCTGGGTTGTCTCAGTGCACCATCCCCAAGCATCCAGTATCATGCATCGAACCTGGACTGCATATATGAAACGATTCATTTCATATATGATATTATACAAGGTTTTCACTATTTCAAAAGATCAATAATTAATTTATATCTTTATTCTATTTGTATTATCTGGAGAACACTAGCCATTTATGATACTGTTTATAATTGAAAAAGGGGTTCCCTAGTAGCTCAGTTGATAAAGAATTCGCCTGCAATGTAGGAGACCCAGGTTCAGTTCTTGGGTGGGGAAGATCCCCTGTAGTTGGGAAAGGCTACCCACTCCAGTATTCTGGCCTGGTGAATTCCATGGACTGTAAAGTCCATGCAGTCGCAAACAGTTGGACACGTCTGAGCGACTTTCACTTTCACTTTTCACTTTCACTTTATAATTGATACATATTTTTGTTGTCAGAGTAATATGATGACTGATTGCTATTATACTATTAATTTATTTTTATTCCTATTTTTTAAATGTGGATGGATTTATTTCCTTCTCTAAAATGTAAAGATATAATTTAGTATACAATGTGATGAAATTAATATCTTTCAGGCTTCATTTGATACTACAACTTATTTGATGTTTCATCTTCTCCCAATGATAATCTGCAGTTTTCTAATTTCAGTTTGATACTGTTGTAATTGCAATACACAACTCATATTTAAATGTTAATGGAGTGAAATTGCTCACATCCATATTTTAAGAGGTTTAAATATGTACAGTTCACAAACTCCAGGAAAAATGGAGTTTTTAAAAGATAAGAAAAAATAATCAGGATATTTCAACTGAAAAATTAAGTATAAACAAATCAGTAATGGAAATACTCAATCTTTATTTTTCTAGTGCATGTCAATTTGCAGTATAATGTGCCACCTGTTTGTAATGAATGTCAAAGAAGTATGAAAATCACATGGCAGAAGTTTTATACATCTTATATGTTTCCATTTGCTAGCTAATTTTAACAAGTGTGTAGAATGTCCTCAAATATTAAAAAAAAAAATAGAACTTAATGCAATTTTAATTGGGTTAATTTGCTCTAATGTTGTAACCTATTGATATGTTTACTGGGTAACATCTAATTTCATAAATCTTACTATGGTTTATAACAGAAATAAACATCTGCTCTTTGGTTTCTGGCACACAGCTTCTAAAACCCTTGGAATTTCATAAGTGCATAAGAACAGAAAATCTTAATATTCATACAAAAAATATTCATAACAGAAAATATCTTAATATTCATAACAAAACCCTTTAATTATATAAGAGTTGATGTTAATAAGGTGACTTTAGGATTATACCTCAAGATGGGGGCTGGTCACCAGGGGGAATAATCATGGGATTAGAGTATTGCCCTGACCTCCAAGCAGAGGGAAGGAGAGGAGCTTAAGGTTGAAATCAACCCCAATGAACAATAATTTAATCAACTGTGACTGTAATGAAAGTGAAAGGAAAGTGAAGTCACTCTGTCGTGTCCGACTGTTTGCGGCCCCATGGACTGTAGGATCCTCCGTCCATGGGACTTTCCAGGCAAGAAGATTGGAGTGGGTTGCCATGAAGCCTCCATAAAATCTTAGTGGCTCAAGGTTAGAGAGCTTCCAGGTTGGGGAACACCTGAAAGTGGGGAGAGTGGGCTTGGAGTGAGCATGGGAGCTCCTGGCCCTTTCCCCATTCTTGCCTAATGCATCTCTTCCATCTGGCTGCTCCTCAGTTATGTCTTTTTATAATACACCAGTAATCTAATCAACTTCTCTGAGTTCTGTAAGCCACTCTAGCTAATTAATGGAAACTGAGGAGGGATTTGTTGGAATAGCCAATCTATAGTTGGATGGTCAGAATCAAAATCTAGTATTACAAAAATATCTCAAAGCTATGAGTCAATTTAAATATTATTCTTTCCCCCAAATTTCAAATAGAGATATTCAAAATTTTATTTTTCTGTTTTCTTTTATTTCTATCCCATTTCATGCATTTGAAGTTTTTTTATTTTTTGAAGGATAATTGCTTTACAGAATTTTGTTGTTTTCTGTCAAACCTTAACATGAATCAGCCATAGGTATACATATATCATTCCCTTTTGAACTTCCCTCCCATCTCCTGCCCTATCCCACCCCTCTAGATTGATACAGAGTCCCTCTTTGAGTTTCCTGAGCCACACAGCAAATTCGCATTGGCTATCTATTTTACATACGGTAATGTAAGTTTCCATGTTATTTTTTCCATACATCTCACCCTCTCCTCACCTCTCCCCATGTCCATAAGCCTATTCTCTATGTCTGCTTTTCCATTACTGTCCTGTAAATAAATTCTTCAGTACCATTTTTCTAGATTCCATATATATGCATTAAAATATGATATTTATCTTTTTCTTTCTGACTCATTTCACTCCATAAAATAGGTTCTAGGTTCATCCACCTCATCAAAACTGACTTAAATATGCTCCTTTTTATGGCTGAGTAATATTCCATTCTGTATATGTACCACGACTTCTTTATCCATTCTTCTGTCAAAGGACATCTAGGTTGTTTCCATGTTCTAGCCATTGTAAATAGTGCTGCAATGAACAATGGGATACATGTGTCTTATTCAATTTTGGTTTCCTCAGGGCATATGCCTAGGAGTGGGATTGCTGGATCATATGGTGGTCTTATTCCTAGTTTTTAAAGAAATCTCCATATTATCTTCCATAGTGACTGTATCAATTTACATTCCCACCAACAGTGCAAGAGCATTCCCATTTCTACACACCCTCTCCAGTATTTATTGTTTGTAGACTTTTTGATGGTGGCCATTCTGGCAGGTATGAGGTAATATCTCATTGTGGTTTTGATTTGCTTTTCTCTAATAATGAGTGATGTTGAACATCTTTTCCTGTGTTTGTCAGCCATCTGTCTGTCTTCTTTGGAGAAATGTCTACTTATGTGTTTTCCCCACTTTTTAACTGCGTTGTTTTTCTGGCATATGAGCTGCTTGTATATTTTGGAAATTAATCTGTTGTCACTTGTTTCATTTGCTATTATTTTCTCCCACTCTGAGGGTTGTCTTTTCATCTTGCTTATAGTTTCCTCTGCTGTGCAAAAGCTTTTAAGTTTAATCAGATCCCACTTGTTTACTTTTGTTTTAATTACCATTACTCTAGGAGATGGATCATAGAGGATCTTGCTTTGATTTATGTCACTGAGTGTTCTATGTTTTCCTCTAAGAGTTTTATAGTTTCTGATTGTACCTTTAGGTCTTTAATCCATGTTGAGTTTATCTTTGTGTATCGTGTTAGGAAGTGTTCTGGTTTCATTCTTTTACAGTTTTCCCAGCACTATTTATTGAAGAGGCTGTCTTTGCCCCATTGTATATTCCTGTCTTCTTTGTCAAAAATAAGGTACCCACAGGTGCATGGGTTTATTATCTTGTTCCATTGGTCTATATTTGTGTTTTTGTGCCAGTACCATACTGTCTTGATGACTGTGGCTTTGTAGTATAATCTGAAGTCAGGAAGGTTGATTCCTTCAGCCCCATTCTTCTTTCTCAGGACTGCTTTGGCTATTCCGGGTCTTTTGTGTTTCCATATGGATTGTGAATTTTTTTCTTCTAGTTCTGTGAAAAATGCCATCAGTAATTTCATAGGGGTCACAATGAATCTGTAGATTGCATTTGGTGGTATAGTCATTTTCACAATATTGATTCTTCCTGCCCAGGAACATGGAATATCTCTCCATCTGTTTATGTCATCTTTGATTTCTTTCATCATTAGTGTCTTATATTTTCCTGTGTACAGTTCTTTTGTCTCTTTAGTTAAGTTTATTCCTAGATATTTATTTATTTTTGTTGCAATGGTGAATGGGATTGATTCCTTAATTTCTCTTTTTGATTTTTCAGTTAGTATATAGAAATGCAAGTGATTTCTGTGTATTGATTTTGTATTCTGCAACTTTGCTAAATTCACTGATTAGCTCTAGTAATTTTCTGATACTATCTTTAGGGTTTTCTATGTACAGTTTCATGTCATCTACAAACAATAAGAGCGTTACTTCTTCTTTTCCGATCTGGATTCTGTTTATTTCTTTTTCTTTTCTTATTTCTGTGGCTAGGACTTCCAGAACCATGTTAAATAGTAGTGGTGAAAGTGGAGACCCTTGTCTTGTTCCTGATGTTAGGGGCAATGTGTTCAGTTTTTCACCATTGGGAATAATGTTTGCTGTAGACTTATCATAGGTGGCCAAAATTTTAAAAGAGCTTTACATTGATTAATCAAACTTTGCAAAAATATAAATTTTTAGTAGTTACATAATTACTTTTGTCTAATTAGTAGCCTTTTACTTTATCCTCTTTGAATATATTTTCTATTTAATCTCTTCAAACACAGTACCATTTAATAGAGAAATAATAAGCAAGTCTCAGCACATTAGACTGGTTCCAAAGAACATTGTTTTTTAAATTTCACTATATAGCATAGTGTGGTTTTTATATGAAACATGCTCAGTAATTCTAGCAGGTTATAACATCCTATCACTGCAGTGAAGTTAGAGGCTTGATGTGATGATAAGAAGCAACATATGTTTTCTACGTTCAACTTGGCAAAATGATCTCCTGACAACTGATACTGAAGATATATCATTAACACATGGCTAAAATTGCTTGATTGTATTTTCAAAGAAATTCAGAATACTGTACCCTTCTTCTGCATATCTGAGGTTATTGATATTTCTCCCGGCAATCTTGATTCCATCCTGTGCTTCCTCCAGCCCAGCATTTCTCATGATGTACTCTGCATATAAGTTAAATAAGCAGGGTGACAATATACAGCCTTGACGTACTCCTTTTCCTATTTGGTACCAGTCTGTTATTCCATGCCCAGTTCTAACTGTTGCTTCCTGACTTGCATTCAGATTTCTCAAGAGGCAGATCAGGTGGTCTGGTATTCCCATCTCTTTCAGAATTTTCCACAGTTTATTGTGATCCACACAGTCAAAGGCTTTGGTATAGTCAATAAAGCAGAAATCGATGTTTTTCTGGAATTCTCTTGCTTTTTCCATGATCCAGTGGATGTTGGCAATTTGATCTCTGGTTCCTCTGCCTTTTCTAAAACCAGCTTGAACATCAGGAAGTTCACGGTTCACATATTGCTGAAGCCTGGCTTGGAGAATTTTGAGAATTACTTTACTAGTGTGTGAGATGAGTGCAATTGTGCGGTAGTTTGAGCATTCTTTGGCATTACCTTCTTTGGGATTGGAATGAAAACTGACCTTTTCTAGTCCTGTGGCCACTGCTGAGTTTTTCAAAGTTGCTGGCATATTGAGTGCAGCACTTTCACAGCATCATCTTTCAGGATTTGGAATAGCTCAACTGGAATTCCATCACCTCCACTAGCTTTGTTTGTAGTGATGCTTTCTAAGGCCCACTGGAATTCACATTCCAGGATGTCTGGCTCTAGGTCAGTAATCACACTATCGTGATTATCTGGGTCATGAAGATCTTTTTTGTACTGTTCTTCTGTGTATTCTTGCCACCTCTTCTTAATATCTTCTGTTTCTGTTAGGTCCATACCATTTCTGTCCTTTATCGAGACTATCTTTGCATGAAATATTCCCTTGGTATCTCTAATTTTCTTGAAGAGATCTCTAGTCTTTCCCATTCTGTTGTTTTCCTCTATTTCTTTGCATTGATTGCTGAAGAAGGCTTTCTTATCTCTTCTTGCTATTCTTTGGAACTCTGCATTCATATGCTTATATCTTTCCTTTTCTCCTTTGCTTTTTGCTTCTCTTCTTTTCACAGCTATTTGTAAGGCCTCCCCAGACAGCCATTTTGCTTTTTTGCATTTCTTTTCCATGGGGATGGTCTTGATCCCTGTCTCTTGTACAATGTCACAGACCTCATTCCATAGTTCATCAGGCATTCTATCTATCAGATCTAGGCCCTTAAATCTATTTCTCACTTCCACTGTATAATCATAAGGGATTTGATTTAGGTCATACCTGAATGGTCTAGTGGTTTTCCCTACTTTCTTCAATTTAAGTCTGGATTTGGTTCATGGTCTGAGCCACAGTCAGCTCCTGGTCTTGTTTTTGCTGACTGTATAGAGCTTCTCCATCTTTGGCTGCAAAGAATATAATCAATCACTCTTGCCATCTCTGTTTGACCACTTCCAATTTGCCTTGATTCATGGACCTGACATTCCAGGTTCCTATGCAATACTGCTCTTTACAGATCTGGTTCTTTTTTCCTCTGTCTTTACAGGTATACAGTATTACTTCGTGACTATGTGATATGGTTCTAGTATATCCACATTTACCTGTTCTTACTTTGCATTTCCAAGTAAGGCATGGCTGGTATATCCAATCACCTAATAAAGTTGAGTATATTAATAGGCATCCCAAATTCAACATGTTCATCAACGAACTTCTACTACTTCCCACAATATCTCCTTCACCTTGAGTCTCTCCTTATGTCTGTTGATGGCAGCACCATCCTTCTACTTGCTCAAAGCAAAAAAAAAAAAAAAAAAAAAGAGAGAGAGAGAGAGAGAGATGACCATGATTTTTGTTTTTTTATCTCACACACTGTAACCATACTCAGTTTATCTGGAAACCCACAAGCTTCACGTCAAAACACACCCAGGCTTCATTACTTTCCCTACTTCCTGATTCTTTACAATCAAGATTGCTAGGAGAAATATCAATAATCTCAGATATGCAGATGACACCACCCTTATGTCTGAAAGTGAAGACGAACTAAAAAGCCTCTTGATGAAAGTGAAAGTAGAGAGCGAAAAAGTTGGCTTAAAGCTCAACAGTCAGAAAACGAAGATCATGGCATCCGGTCCCATCACTTCATGG
>NW_011495026.1:933986-935642 GCF_000754665.1 Bison bison bison | reverse complement strand
CAAGGCTATGGTTTTTCCTGTGGTCATGTATGGATGTGAGAGTTGGACTATGAAGAAGGCTGAGTGCCAAAGAATTGATGCTTTTGAACTGTGGTGTTGGAGAAGACTCTTGAGAGACCCTTGGACTGCAAGGAGATCCAACCAGTCCATTCTGAAGGAGATCAGCCCTGGGACTTCTTTGGAAGGAATAATGCTAAAGCTGAAACTCCAGCACTTTGGCCACCTCATGCGAAGACTTGACTCATTGGAAAAGACTCTGATGCTGGGAGGGATTGGGGGCAGGAGGAGAAGGGGACGACAGAGGATGAGATGGCTGGATGGCATCATTGACTCGATGGACGTGAGTCTGGGTGAACTCCGGGAGTTGGTAATGGACAGGGAGGCCTAGCGTGCTGCGATTCATGAGGTCTCAAAGAGTCGGACACAACTGAGCGACTGATCTGATCTGATTAATATACTCAATTTTATTAGGTGATTGGATAAACCAGCCATGCCTTACTTGGAAATGGAAGAAGAAAGAACAGGTAAATGTGGATATACTAGAACTATATCACATAGTTGTGAAGTGATACTGTATACCCATAAAGACAGAGGAAAAAAGAACCAAATCTGAGATCTGAGAGGGGCCACCATTTTGATACTGGGGTGGGGGGGGATTAGTGAACACGACTAACGATGAAATAAATGGGATATAAGCAATGTCAGACAAGTGAGTTCTCCTTAAAGTCACATGAATATACCAGGGAAAAATTAATTATCAAGTGCACCTAAAGTTTGTGGTAATTTAAGATTGATTTTGCATAGAAAATTACCTTTATGTTTAGCAACGTGAGTTTGAGATATAGTCCCTAAATGTCTGAGTTATTTAAACAGCAATAATTTTGTAGGTGTGATTTTATTCCATATAATTTTGCTTTGTTTACATTAATTAAGTGCTTATAAGGATCAATTAGAGTAAGATGGGTCAGTTCATACATGGCCAGGTAACAATTACATAATCAAAATTGTATTATATTAAAGAATAATAAAAATTAGGGTACAGATTTGAATGGATTATATAACAATCAATTATGTTGAAGTTATCTTTTATATTTATAATTGCTAAGGGTTTCCACACAGTATTCCTCCTTCCCACCAAACACAAAACTTTCTTCATGCTGACTCTATTATGACAATCTGTAATGTTGTAATGTCCGAGGAGCCGTGGCTGCGTGGGCACAGGAGGGCCTAGAGGAGCTATCCCATGTTGAAGGTCAGGAAGGGTGGTGGTGAGGAGATACCCCTCATCCAAGGTAAGGAGCAATGGCTGAGCTTTGCTGGAGCAGCCATGAAGAGATACCCCATGCCCAAGGTAAGATAAATCCAAGTAAGACGGTAGGTGTTGCAAGAGGGCATCAGAGGGCAAACACACTGAAACCATACTCACAGAAAACTATTCAATCTAATCACACTAGGACCACAGCCTTGTCTAACTCAGTGAAACTAAGCCATGCCCATGGGGCAACCCAAGATGGGTGGGTCATGGTGGAGAGATCTGACAGAATGTGGTCCACTGGAGAAGGAAATGGCAAACCACTTCAGTATGCTTGCCTTGAGAACCCCATGAACAGTATGAAAAGGCAAAATGATAGGATACTGAAAGAGCAACTCCCCAGG
>NW_011495026.1:933412-933886 GCF_000754665.1 Bison bison bison | reverse complement strand
TATACAGTGGAAGTGAGAAATAGATTTAAAGGCCTAGATCTGATAGATAGAGTGCCTGATGAACTATGGACGGAGGTTCGTGACATTGTACAAGAGACAGGGATCAAGACCATACCCATGGAAAAGAAATGCAAAAAAGCAAAATGGCTGTCTGGGGAGGCTTACAAATAGCTATGAAAGGAAGAGAAGCAAAAAGCAAAGGAGAAATGGAAAGATATAAGCATCTGAATGCAGAGTTCCAAAGAATAGCAAGAAGAGATAAGAACGCCTTCTTCAGCAATCAATGCAAAGAAATAGAGGAAAACAACAGAATGGGAAAGACTAGAGATCTCTTCGAGAAAATCAGAGATACAAAAGGAACATTTCATGCAAAGATGGGCTCAATAAAGAACAGAAATGGTATGTACCTAACAGAAGCAGAAGATATTAAGAAGAGATGGCAAGAATACACAGAAGAACAGTACAAAGAAGATC
>NW_011495026.1:932851-933312 GCF_000754665.1 Bison bison bison | reverse complement strand
GGGGACTGGAATGCAAAAGTAGGAAGTCAAGAAACACCTGGAGTAACTGGCAAATTTGGCCTTGGAATATGGAATGAAGCAGGGCAAAGACTCATAGAGTTTTGCCAAGAAAATGCACTGGTCATAACAAACACCTTCTTCCAACAACACAAGAGAAGACTCTATACATGGACATCACCATGGTCAACACCGAAATCAGATTGATTACATTCCTTGCAGCCAAAGATGGAGAAGCTCTATACAGTCAGCAAAAACAAGACCAGGAGCTGACTGTGGCTCAGACCATGAACCACATTCAGACTTAAATTGAAGAAAGTAGGGAAAACCACTAGACCATTCAGGTATGACCTAAATCAAATCCCTTATGATTATACAGTGGAAGTGAGAAATAGATTTAAAGGCCTAGATCTGATAGATAGAGTGCCTGATGAACTATGGACGGAGGTTCGTGACATTGTACA
>NW_011495026.1:932377-932751 GCF_000754665.1 Bison bison bison | reverse complement strand
ACCCCATGAACAGTATGAAAAGGCAAAATGATAGGATACTGAAAGAGCAACTCCCCAGGTCAGTAGGTGCCCAATATGCTACTGGAGATCAGTGGAGAAACAACTCCAGAAAGTTTGAAGGGATGGAGCCAAAGTAAAAACAATACCCAGCTGTGGATATGACTGGTAATAGAAGCAAGGTCCGATGCTGTAAAGAGCAATAGTGCATAGGAACCTGGAATGTCAGGTCCATGAATCAAGGCAAATTGGAAGTGGTCAAACAAGAGATGGCAAGAGTGAATGTCGACATTCTAGGAATCAGCAAATTGAAATGGACTGGAATGGGTGAATTTAACTCAGATGACCATTATATCTACTACTGTGGGCAGGAATCC
>NW_011495026.1:913003-931904 GCF_000754665.1 Bison bison bison | reverse complement strand
TTTAACTGTGTGGATCACAATAAACTATGGAAAATTCTGAAAGAGATGGGAATACCAGACCACCTGATCTGCTTCTTGAGAAATTTGTATGCAGGTCAGGAAGCAACAGTTAGAATTGGACATGGAACAACAGCCTGGTTCCAAATAGGAAAGGGAGTATGTCAAGGCTATATATTGTCACCCTGCTTATTTAACTTATATGCAGAATACATCATGAGAAATGCTGGACTGGAAGAAACACAAGCTGGAATCAAGATTGCTGGGAGAAATATCAATAACCTCAGATATGCAGATGACACCACCCTTATGGCAGAAAGTGAAAACGAACTAAAAAGCCTCTTGATGAAAGTGAAAATGGAGAGTGAAAAAGTTGGCTTAAAGCTCAACAGTCAGAAAACGAAGATCATGGCATCCGGTCCCACCACTTCATGGGAAATAGACAGTGGAAACAGTGTCAGACTTTATTTTTTGGGGCTCCAAAATCATTGCAGATGGTGATTGCAGCCATAAAATTAAGACACTTACTCCTTGGAAGGAAAGTTACGACCAACCTAGATAGCATATTCAAAAGCAGAGACATTACTTTGCCAACAAAGGTTCGTCTAGTCAAGGTATGGTTTTTCCTGTGGTCATGTATGGATGTGAGAGTTGGACTGTGAAGAAGGCTGAGCGCCGCAGAATTGATGCTTTTGAACTGTGGTGTTGGAGAAGACTCTTGAGAGACCCTTGGACTGCAAGGAGATCCAACCAGTCCATTCTGAAGGAGATCAGCCCTGGGATTTCTTTGGAAGGAATGATGCTAAAGCTAAAACTCCAGTACTTTGGCCACCTCATGCGAAGGTTTGACTCATTGGAAAAGACTCTGATACTGAGAGGGATTGGTGGCAAAAGGAGAAGGGGATGACAGAGGATGAGATGGCTGGTTGGACGTGAGTCTGGGTGTACTCAGGGAGTTGGTGATGGACAGGGAGGCCTGGCGTGCTGTGATTCATGGGGTCGCAAAGAGTCAGACTGAGTGACTGACTGTACTGATCTGATCAATGTTGATTTCATTAATATGATCAAGTTTTAAAGTGTCTTCATCTTTATTAGTAATAATAATGTCCTCTACTGATGGGTATTATATTTTCTAAAAAAGAATAATATCTGCTATCTTCTCATTTTAGGTTTAGATTCCTTTGTCATATACCAGCTCCTTTGTATTAGTTGACGAATTATGATTTTTCTTTCTTTTTGAATAGATATCCTCTCCCAGTGCTCCTTATTATAATAAAAGCAAACAAACAAAGCCAAAACAGCATTCTCTGAAATTTAACTAAGGCAAAGCCTAAGAACTATGTATTTATGACTGCACATACTTTTCTAAGATATTTTTTTTTCTTGTCACTTCAAGACATTTAATTTTCTTTAATTCCCAACTATGCAAAAATGTCTACTGATATTAAATCACAGATACAAAGTTTAATTATCCCAGATTTCCCCAAATTTTACAACTGTTACTTCTCCTGTTATTTGAAGTTCTATACTTTCTTCTCTCCAATATTTTTTTACTAGTTGACCACACTTCATCTTTGCCCTCATAAATGGATTTAGAAGAAAATAGGGAAGTGATACTGCCAACTCAAGCTCTGTTCATTTCTGAGCCCTGCTGTTAATGCATTTTGTTAAAGAACAGGTTGCAAATGTGAACCCTGTATATTAATCCAAAAACTATTCATTTGGCAAAACTGTTCACATGAAAAATGTTTAAGAAAATGATATTGACTGAACGATTTACTCAGAAGCAAAAGCTGTGACTAATGCTTCTTTAAAGTTTTTGGCTTCTAATATATATTTTTTCTCTAATAATGGAGTATCTCTTGTCACAGAAAGATGTACCTAGTTTAATGGTGGGGTTGGAAGAAAGACTTGTTGACTCCTGAATTCCAGAATACACAAAACCTTTTAACTCAAATAGCAATTACCTTTTCCAACCTCACTCTTGACCTCAATCTTGCCCATTCTGGGCCAGTAGTATGCTGGAGTCAGTGTTCTACATGGCAGGATTCTATAGTGTTGAAAACATCCTTGTATTTTCTGGAAATCAGGAATTATGGGGAGTTCCATGTGCTACTGGCAATCAGGACTTGTGGAAATATCTATTTAAAATGAAATACGACTAAGACCTGGGTTTGATCCCTGGGTTGGGAAAATCCCCTGGAGAAGGGCATGGCAGCCCATTCCAGTATTCTTGCCTGGAGAATCCCCACGGAAAGAGGAGCCTGGGGAGCTACAATCCATGGGGTCACAAAGAATTAGACATGACTGAGCAATTAAACACAGCACAGCACTATTGAGATCACTGGGTTAGAGGAAACCTTAAATTATTTTACCAATCTCTATTTTCCTTTGTTCTGTTTTTTTCCCTCATCTCTAAACTTGTTACAGTACATTCTGGTTAAATTTGACCACTACTGTATTTTAAAGGTAGTGTTTTTTAATAAGATCTTCACATGGTTTTTCTCAACGTAATACTTTTAGTTTGAAACAGAAAATGCACATATGTATATATTCTCTTGTCATTCTTTTAATAAATATTGACTGAGCACCAACTATAAGTCAGACATTGTGACTGGTGCTGGTGACCTTGATGACACATTTAGAGTTAGAAAAAATACCAGGCCTTGGAAATTAAAAGGAGCCCTTGAACCCATCTATTCATAATGCTTCATTTTATCATCAGAAAAGTCTTTTTAACGCTTATGGGATTTCTGATAAGAGAAACAGATTATTTTTCCTGTATTTAGGATGTGATACTTCATTGGCCCTGAATTTGTACAGAACTATTTGCTAGGGTGTTTGGGGTGATCCTTGAATACAATAGGAACTTCCCAGGTGGCTCAGTGGTAAATATTCCTCCTGCCAATGCAGAAGCTGCAAGAGATGCAGGTTCAATCCCTGGGTTGGGAAGATCCCCTGGATAAGAGAATGGCAACCCACTCCGGTGTTCTTGCCTATAGAATTCCATGGACAGAGCAGCCTGGTGGGCTACAAACCATGGGGCTGCAAAGAGACATGACTAAGCACATTTATATACAATCCTTTTTTCATCCTCATTTTTTTTTTAATTCTAACTAGTTTTTATTTTATTTTATTTTTTATTTTTATTTTATTTTATTTTAAAACTTCACAACACTGCATTAGTTTTGCCAAACATCGAAATGAATCCACCACAGGCACACCTGTGTTCCCCATCCTGAACATATATATGGACTTTAGAAAGATGGTAACAATAACCCTGTGTATGAGACAGCAAAAGAGACACTGATGTATAGATCAGTCTTATGGACTCTGTGGGAGAGGGAGAGGGTGGGGAGATTTGGGAGAATGGCATTGAAACATGTATAGTATCATGTGTGGGACGAGTCGCCAGTCCAGGTTCGATGCATGATGTTCATCCTCATTTTTCAAAGAAATAATAAAATCTGCAATATTTAAAATTGGTTTTATATTTCTGTAATCAAGTTGAAAATTATGTATTTATCTTTATGTTTGTTTTCAAGATGATGCTGCTATTTGAGGTGAGTAGATCTTCTCTTCTGACAGGTAAATGTCAAGTAGAAAGATTTCACCACTGTCGGTCAGAGAGAAGGTAATAAAAAAAATGCTTATGAAAATAAGTAAAGTTCTTAAATTATATAAATCCCTCAACCCCCTTCCCACTAATTCTATCTCTTTCTCAACAGCCTACCCCTCTCCAAAAAATGACCATTAAATCTAATATAAATGTATCAGAGGTTAGAAAATAGGCTTAAAATAATCCTCTCTGTTTTGATAGGCTCTGTCTATTCATATACCATTTCAAATTGACAATATTTTGATTCTTGGATTTATGTGCATACAATATATACAAAATGTACAATGGGTGTGTGAAAATTAATACTCTCTTATTTCCTAAATGTAGATTGCTTAAATTCAACAGGTTTTGCTTTATTTTATGATATGTACAATAGCTACAAAGTGCTTTTCAACACCTCTAAAAATGATACACTGCTTAGCTGTTCAGTTGTGTCTGATTCCTTGTGACCCAGTGGACTGTAGCCAGCCAAGATCCTCTGTTGATGGAATTCTCCAGGCAAGAATACTGGAGTAGGTATTCTCTTATCCAGGGGTTTTTCAGGAATTCCCTTCTTCAGGGGAACTTTCCAATCCTATATATATATATATATACACACACACACATACACACATATATATATATATACACACACATACATACATATATATACACAACACAAACACACACACACACACACACATATATATATATAGGTATATATCAGTTCAGTCGCTCAGTCATGTCCGACTATAGGAGACCCCATGAATTGCAGCACGCCAGGCCTCCCTGTACATCACCAACTCCTGGAGTTCACTCAAACTCATGTCCATTGAGTCAGTGATACCATCCAGCCATCTCATCTTCTGTCATCCCCTTCTCCTCCTGCCCCCAATCCCTCCCAGCATCAGGGTCTTATCCAATAAGTCAACTCTTTGCATCAGGTGGCCAAAGTACTGGAGTTTCAGCTTCACCATCAGTCCTTCCAAAGAACACCCAGGACTGGTTGCCTTTGGGATGGATTGATTGGATCTCCTTGCAGTCCAAAGGACTCTCAAGAGTCTTCTCCAACACCACAGTTCAAAAGCATCAATTCTTCGGCGCTCAGCTTTCTTCACAGTCCAACTCTCTCATCCATATATGACCACTGGAAATGGTCTAGACGGATTGACAGGACCATTGACTAGACGGACCTTTGTTGGCAAAGTAGTGTCTCTGCTTTTGAATATGCTATCTAGGTTGGACATAACTTTCATGGCTGCAATCACAATCTGCAGTGATTTTGGAGCTCCAAAAAATAAAGTCTGACACTGTTTCCCCATCTATTTGCCATGAAGTGACAGGACTGGATGCCATGATCTTAGTTTTCTGAATGTTGAGCTTTTAGCCAACTTTTTCACTATCCTTTTTGACTTTCATCAAGAGGCTTTTTAGTTCCTCTTCACTTTCTGCCATAAGGGCGATGTCAACTGCATATCTGAGGTTATTGATATTTCTCCTGGCAATCTTGATTCCAGCTTGTGCTTCTTCCAGCCCAGCGTTTCTCATGATGTATTCCACATATAAGTTAAATAAGCACAGTGACAATATACAGCCTTGACGTACTCCTTTCCCTATTTAGAAGCAGTCTGTTGTTCCATATCCAGTTCTAACTGTTGATTCCTGACCTGCATATAGCTTTCTCAACAGGTAGGCCAGGTGTTCTGGTATTCTCACCTCCTTCAGAATTTTCCACAGTTTATTGTGATCCACACAGTCAAAGGCTTTGGCATAGTCAATAAAGCAGAAATACATGTTTTTCTGTAACACTCTTGCTTTTTTGATGATCCACCAGATTTTGGCAATTTGATCTTTGGTTCATCTGCCTTTTCTAAAACCAGCTTTAACATCTGGAAGTTCACAGTTCACATATTGCTGAAGCCTGGCTTGGAGAATTTTGAGCATTACTTTACTAGTGTGTGAGATGAGTGAAATTGTGCAGTAGTTTGAGCATTCTGTGGCATTGCCTTTCTTTGGGATTGGAATGAAAACTGACCTTTTCCAGTCCTGTGCCCACTGCTGAGTTTTCCAAATTTGCTGGCATTTTGAGTGCAGCACTTTCACAGCATCATCTTTCAGGATTTGAAATAGCTCAACTGGAATACCATCACCTCCACTAGCTTTGTTCTTAGTGATGCTTTCCAAGGTCCACTTGACTTCACATTCAGGATGTCTGGCTCCAGGTGAGTGATCACACCATTCTAATTATCTTGGTCATGAAGATCTTTTTTGTACAGTTCTTCTGTGTATTCTTGCCATCTCTTCTTAATATCTTCTGCCTCTGTTAGGTCCATACCACTTCTGTCCTTTATCGAGCCCATCTTTGCATGAAATGTCCCCTCTAATTTTCTCGAAGAAATCTCTAGTCTTTCCCATTCTGCTGTTTTCCTCTATTTCTTTGCATTGATCTCTGAGGAAGATTTTCTTATCTCTCCTAGCTATTCTTTGGAACTCTGCATTCAGATGCTTATATCTTTCCTTTTCTCCTTTGCTTTTCACTTCTCTTCTTTTCACAGCTATTTGTAAGGCCTCCCCAGACAGCCATTTTGCTTTTTGGAATTTCTTTTCCATGAGGATGGTCTTGATCCCTGTCTCCTGTACAATGTCACGAACCTCCGTCCATAGTTCATCAGACACTCTGTCTATCAGATCTAGTCCCTTAAATCTATTTCTCACTGTATAATCATAAGGGATTTTAGTTAGGTCTTACCTGAATGGCCTAGTGGTTTCCTTACTTTCTTCAATTTAAGTTTGAATTTGGCAATTAGGAATTCATGATCTGAGCCACAGTTAGCTCCTGGTCTTGTTTTCGCTGAGTATATAGAGCTTCTCCATTTTTGGCTGCAAAGAATATAATCAGTCTGATTTCAGTGTTGACCATCTGGTGATGTCCATGTGTAGAGTCTTCACTTGTGTTGTTGGAAGAGGGTGTTTGCTATGACCAGTGCGTTCTCTTGGAAAAACTCTATTAGCCTTTGCCCTGCTTCATTCCATATTCCAAGGCCAAATTTGCCAGTTACTCCAGGTGTTTCTTGACTTCCTCTTTTGCATTCCATCCCCCTATTATGAAAAGGACATCTTTTTTGGGTGTTAGTTCTAAAAGGTCTCACAGGTCTTCACAGAACTGTTCAACTTCAGCTTCTTCAGCGTTACTGGTTGGGGCATAGGCTTAGATTACTGTGATATTGAATGGTTTGCCTTGGAAATGAACAGAGATCATTCTGTCATTTTTGAGATTTCATCCAAGTACTGCATTTCGGACTGTTTTGTTGACCATGATGGCTACTCCATTTCTTCTGAGGGATTCCTGCCCGCAGTAGTAGATATAATGGTCGTGTGAGTTAAAGTCACTCATTCCAGTCCATTTTAGTTCGCTGATTCCTAGAATGTCAACATTCACTCTTGCCATCTCCTGTTGACCACTTCCAATTTGCCTTGATTCATGGACCTAACATTTCAGGTTCCTATGCACTACTGCTCTTTACAGCATCGGACCTTGCTTCTATCACCACAGTCACATCCACCACTGGATATTGTGTTTGCTTTGGCTCCATCCCTTCATTCTTTCTGGAGTTATTTATCCACTGATCTCCAGTAGCATACTGGGCACCTACGGACTTGCAGAGTTCCTCTTTCAGTATCCTATCATTTTGCCTTTTCATACTGTTCATGGGGTTCTCAAGGCAAGAACACTGAAGTGGTTTGCTATTCTTCTCCAGTGGACTACATTCTGTTAGACCTCTCCACCATGACTCGCCCATCTTGGGTGGCCCCACATGGCATGGCTTAGTTTTCATTGAGTTAGACAAGGCTGTGGTCCATGTGATCAGATTGACTAGTTTCCTTGAGTATGGTTTCAGTGTGTCTGCCCTCTGATGCTCTCTTGCACCACCTATCGTCTTTCTTGGGTTTCTTTTACCTTGAATGTGGGGTATCTCTTCATGGCTGCTCCAGCAAAGCGCAGCCACTGCTCCTTACTTTTAACAAGGGGTATCTCTTCACTGCTGCCCTTCCTGACCTTGAACATGGAGTAAGTAGCTCCTCTCAGCACCCGCACAGCTGCCACTCCTTGGACGTGGGGTTAATCCTCTCAGCCACCACCCCTGACCTCGGGCATGGGGTAGCTCCAGTACTATGTTCCCTGAAGGTGAATGTATGTTACTGGATAAGGAATAATCATTTTAACTATTGGTTCTCTTCCAGAAACTTTTTTTACATAATTTAAATATGTTCTCATTTTATAGGAATCTATTAGGTGGAAAATTTTATTTGTGTTTTATAGATGAAGAAAATGAGTATGTAAAAGGTTGATTATCTTCAATGAAAATGAGTTTATCCCAATGTGAGACTTAGATGTGTGCTTCCTCATAGGTATATATCTACTTGACCACATAATATACTGCATTTCAGGGCAAGCAACTAAATTTAAAATTTTGCTCTCATAATCATTCTTAGCTGCAAGCAATCATTACTTTTATGTCCAACACAATAACTCAGAAATTCTTAAAAAACCTTTAAAATGTTTCAAGTAGTTTTTCCCATGAAAAAAGGATTAATGGGTTGGCTTTCTCAATAACAAGTATGGATTCTGATTCCTGATATGATGGACTAAAAGCTAACTAGTATGAAATTTACTATAAAACAAATGAACAAACCAAAAAAAACCCAGAAAATGTAGATAACACAGAAATCACAGAAAGACTGAGATACAGGATGAATATGCACTTTGTGGACAGGAGGGAAAGTCAACAAATCCCTGCATGTCTCTGTGGCTCTTTTTCTAGAACCAGGAGGAGCAACCCATACAGTATACACAGTACCTGCTGGGTACACATTAGGAAGACCAGTCTTTCTCTCCTGGCAAACCAGAAAGAGAAGCTGAGTAACTAAGAACACGGAAAAGTTTATAATTTCAGAAGGGAAAATGCCAAAGAAGGGTTCTCCAAACCAAGCTCCTCCACATTTTGATCTGACAACTAAAGAACTGTCAGTGTCATTCACCATCTTTTTCCAAGAGAATGAAGTCACCAGTCATGCAGTGGCTGACTTTCCACACCCTCTGAGAGGGGTTAAGGACAGAAATCAGGAATGACTACTCTGTGCTCTGGCAGAAACTGGCAGAACAAGCCTTCAGATAATTATACGTATGTAGGAGAAAATTTTATGAACCCAATTTCTTACACCTTCTCATACCTAGAAAAACACTACAATCATGAATGGAGTCATCTGCTCCTGGTGACTAGCAGTAACCTCTTTGGAGATGCATGGTTGTTGCAGATAGCACCTTTGCCAAAATCAGACGTCTACTAACCCCCAGAGCAGTTCCTCAGAGCTATTTGAGAGGTTGTCTCCTTGGTTATAGTCCTCAGTAATTCACCCAATAAAACTGAAGCTCAAAGCTCTCATGTTGTGCAATTTTTTTTTCTTTCAATCGACATACTGAACCTTGAACCATGGGTAAAAAAGATTCAAACCAGCCCAGTGAAAGGAACAGGATCAGAATCGAGACCAGAGATGCTGTTCGAGATAGAGTTCACAATTTAAATCTAGCCAAATATTCCTTGCTGAATTTAAGGGAAAAAATGCTGACAAAGAAAAATAGCAGGATCCAGAATCCCCACAACTTAACCTTTTTAGTATCAAGGACAGAAGCAAAATTAACTGAAATAAAAAGAAACAAAAAGTCTGACAGATTCTCAAGAGCAAAGAATGCTATCTGGGTCCAAAATCTAATTGTCTAAAAATTCTAATTGAGCTATTTCATCAGAAACAAGATGTTGATACTAACAGACAATGTCTTAAAGCATCCTTTGTAGCTATTTTCAATTGAACATTGTTTAGTGAATGCAAATCTCACAAAAGACTCTCAAACCTCAGGATAAAAACAGAGGCAACAAAAAGGAAACAATGGACATTTCTGGACTAAAAATATTAATAAAGAAAACAAACAAAAAGCTGAGACTGAATAAAAGATCAATGCGACCCTCAGGCTGTTATTCTTGCAGGAAAATTTGTTTAGGTCACATAACAATAAAATGCAAATAAAATGGTGTTTCAACATGCAGTGGGAGGCATTCAGACAAAATCATGCTCAGTGATCTTCTGTCAAAAGAAAGCTAACATCAAAGTTTTCTCTTACTAATTTGAGTTCTGAAGATTTTGAATAAAATAGGAGTGCTGTTAGAAAGGGTGGAAAATGTTATTGAACAAGATTAAAGAGATAAGATGATGAAGCAGTTCAGTTCTCTCATTAGTTTTATTTTAAAATTCAAGACTGAATGTATGCATTTGAAGACTGTGCACTTATGATCAAAAGTCAGGAAGCATCTCAATATCAGAAATCAAGAGTGAGGATAAATCAATTCATACATGATGAGCATGCTTTAAAAATAAAAACAAAAATGGAGAAAGAGTTATGGGATTTCAGTAGATGAAGGATTCTTTTTAGGTAAGAAAGAGAGCCTAAAGATCTGCTAAGCTGTCTTGTGTGTGTGTGTGTGTGTGTGTGTGTGTGTGCTTAGTCACTAAGTCATGTTTAACTATTTTGATCCCCTGAATGTAGCCCACCAGGCTCCTCTGACCATGGAATTTTCTAGGCAAGAATACAGGAGTGACCTGTCTTCAGTTCAGTTCAGTCAGTTCAGTCGCTCAGTTGTGTCCGACTCTTTGCGACCCCATGAATCACAGCACGCCAGGCCTCCCTGTCCATCACCAACTCCCAGAGTTCACTCAGACTCACATCCATCAAGTCAGCGATGCCATCCAGCAATCTCATCCTCTGTCTTCCCCTTCTCCTCCTGCCCCCAATCCCTCCCAGCATCAGAGTCCTTTCCAATGAGTCAACTCTTCGCATGAGGTGGCCAAAGTATTGGAGTTTCAGCTTTAGCATGAGTCCTTCCAAAAAATACCCAGGACTGATCTCCTTTAGGATGGACTGGTTGGATCTCCTTGCAGTCCAAAGGACTCTCAAGAGTCTTCTCCAACACCACAGTTCAAAAACATCCATTCTTCAGCACTCAGCTTTCTTCACAGTTCAATTCTCGCATCCATACATGACTACTGGAAAAACCATAGCTGTCTTAGAGGATCATAAACTTAGAGTCATCCTTGTAGACTAGTACTTAGCAATGTAGCTGCCAAATATAGAAAAAAAGTGTTTAACTTTTCTATATTTGAAAATTATAATTCTAGTTTTGTTATTACTACCAATTTTATGATGTCATATTTATGGTTATATTTTGAAAGACACATAATATATCAATAGTGTGATTTATTAGCAATTCTTTTTTTTTTTTTGAAAATAAAAATTCAATGCTATTCTCCCAAATCTCCCCACCCTCTCCCTCTCCCACAGAGTCCGTTAGACTGATCTATACATCAGTGTCTCTTTGCTGTCTCGTACACAGGGTTATTGTTACTATCTTTCTAAATTCCATATATATGCGTTAGTATACTGTATTGGTGTTTTTCTTTCTGGCTTACTTCACTCTGTATAATAGGCTCCAGTTTCATCCACCTCATTAGAACTGATTCAAATGTATTCTTTTTAATGGCTGAGTAATACTCCATTGTGTATATGTACCATAGCTTTCTTATCCATTCATCTGCTGATGGGCATCTAGGTTGCTTCCATGTCCTGGCTATTATAAACAGTGCTGCGATGAACATTGGGGTACACGTGTCTCTTTCTCTTCTGGTTTCCTTGGTGTGTATGTCCAGCAGTGGGATTGCTGGGTCATAAGGCAGTTCTATTTCCAGTTTTTTAAGGAATCTCCACACTGTTCTCCATAGTGGCTGTACTAGTTTGCGTTCCCACCAACAGTGTAAGAGGGTTCCCTTTTCTCCACACCTTCTCCAGCATTTATTATTTGTAGACTTTTGGATCGCAGCCATTCTGACTGGTGTGAAATGGTACCTCATAGTGGTTTTGATTTGCATTTCTCTGATAATGAGTGATGTTGAGCATCTTTTCATGTGTTTGTTAGCCATCTGTATGTCTTCTTTGGAGAAGTGTCTATTTAGTTCTTTGGCCCATTTTTTGATTGGGTCATTTATTTTTCTGGAGTTGAGCTGTAGGAGTTGCTTGTATATTTTTGAGGTTAGTTGTTTGTCTGTTGCTTCCTTTGCTATTATTTTCTCCCATTTTGAAGGCTGCGTTTTCACCTTGCTAATAGTTTCCTTTGTTGTGCAGAAGCTTTTAAGTTTAATTAGGTTCCATTTGTTTATTTTTGCTTTTATTTCCAGTATTCTGGGAGGTGGGTCATAGAGGATCCTGTTGTGATTTATCTCGGAGAGTGTTTTGCCTATGTTCTCCTCTAGGAGTTTTATAGTTTCTGGTCTTACGTTTAGATCTTTAATCCATTTTGAATTTATTTTTGTGTAAGGTGTTAGAAAGTGTTCTAGTTTCATTCTTTTACAAGTGGTTGACCACTTTTCCCAGCACCACTTGTTAAAGAGATTGTCTTTAACCCATTGTATATTCTTGCCAGCAATTCTTGACTGAAAAATTACCGAATTTTTTAATCCCTTAGCATAGAGAAATAAAACCTCTCTATATCTCTCAGTGTTCCTGAATAGTCCTAGACTCCTGAGACTCCTCATGCAACATGAGAATTGTGAAGTGTGAAAGTGTTAGTCATTCAGTACTGTGTGATTCTTTGTGACCCGATGGTCTGCACCCCAACAGGCTCCTCTGTCCATGGGATTGTCTTGACAAGAATACTGGAGTGGGTAGCCATTTCCTTCTTCAGGGGGTCTTCCTAACCCAGGGATTGAACTTGGGTCTCCTGCATCATAGGCAGATTGTTTATCATCTGAACCACCTTGTAACCATTTGTCTACTGATTTACTTTGATGATTTAAGGGTAATTAAATCCCTTACCTCCCTAAAAAGACAAATGGTTACAGCTCAGACTAGGTCAGAATTAAGCTCTAAGGGGTAGAATGACTAGAGAGCCAGCTCCCTAGGAATTTACATGTGAAAAGGGATAAAATCCCTATCAGACCGCTGCACATATTTTATTTACACACAAGTAAATGACTCAGACATTATATATTTTAAGGAGGCCTGCTTCCTTCTTCATAAGCAAAGAAGAAAAAAAAAAAATCCCCCTTTGTCTTCACCAGTGGAATACTTGACACGTCATATAGGATATCTGGCATGATTGTTCTTGTACTACCCAGGAGTAAGCACTGGGACAAGGGGCACAACACAATTCCCTACTGTGAAGTAATTAATATAAATTCATTTCTTATCCAGAATATCTCCTGTGCATATTAAAGTAGAAGGAATCACATGAATAAAAAGAAATAGAAACCAAGATTTTCAATTGTAACTCTTGAAAGGTTGTAAGAAAACAGTGATTTGCTCTAGAGACACAGAGACAGGGTGGTATTCAGCTTAGAGTTATAAATCAGCTCACATGAAGAAATAAGAATCCTAAGAAGAGTCTATACAATGGAGAAGAGAATATCAAAAGTTTTAAAGAGAACATGGTCAATAGAATGGAAAATGATAATGGGTTCATGAGAGGAATAATAAATATCCTATTAAGTCAGCAGAAAGGGGTGGCATGGGGTAAATGAAGGGCAGAATTAAGAGAATATGTGAACAATAATGTCAAAATATAAAATCATTTTGTGTTTTTATTAATTAGCTAATTAGCTCAGCATATGATGATTGCATTATTATTATGTTTCAGGTTGTAAAGAAAAATAAGATTCTCAAAGAGTTACAGCTAATAAATAAAAGTAGATGAATAAACATGTAAATAGGGCTAAATAATCATTTCTGTGGGAAACATTTGTACATACTACAGGAAAGAATGTTTGTATTTATACTTTTTGTTGCTGAAGTTTGAGGTTAGAAGTTAAGAAATGCATTTATGGAGCAGCTGGGGGATCTAATATTGGAACTACGTCCAGGGTGTCAAAGGCTAAATAAATCTTATTAATTTAGTGTTAGAAAGTGTTTTTCTTTTTTGGCCATGCTGTGTGGGATGTGACATCTTAATTCTCTATTCAGGGATCAAACTCACATCCCCTGCAGTAGAAGCAGAGTCTTAACAACTGAACCACCAGGGAAGTCCCTAGTCTTAAAGAGTTATTGAAGACATTTAAGAGTTGTTTCTGGCCAAGAGTTGGGGAATAAAAGAGATTCAAATAAGTGATCAAACTAGAGGCTGGGATAAAGAGGGGCTAATTAACCATTCTATGACTGTGAAGTTATACAGCACTCTCTGTGCTTAGTTGCTCAGTCATGTTCGACTCTTTGTAACACCATGGACTAGCCTGCCAGGCTCCTCTGTCCATTAGAATTCTCCAGGCAAGAATACCAGAGTAGGATGCCATGCCCTCCTCAACAGGTTCTTCCCAACCCAGGGATCAAACTGGGTTCTCCTGCATTGCAGGTGGATTCTTTACCAGCTGAGCCACCAGGGAAGCCCACAACACTCTCTACCTAGATACAAATATGACTGATATTTTTTAATTGACTGGCTAACAAAACCCTTTAATTAGCTACCTGTACAGGCCTTGCCTATGTATACATGTGTAGAATTATGTCTATAGATCATAAAAACAGTGAAACTTTTTTTTTTAATATAACAAACTTGGCATGTCTTACTAGCACCCTCCTACATGCAGTAAGAGAAGAAATAGACTGTGTAAGCAATGCATTTGAATACAAATATTTGTGTCTGAGATTATCCTAAAGTACATAAAGCAATTAAAATATTTATTCCATCTTATATATAATTTATTCAATGAAAATCAATATAAAAATCCTACTGAGAAAACAATCTATTTATTGAAGGAGCTGTTAAAATGCCAGGATGGAAGCAGGAGCATGGGAAAGTTTTACAGTTTGGTGTGAAATGATGGCTTTGAGTCCTGAGTCTACGCAGTTCTGAGTTTATTGGCTTTATAAAAATGAAAGTGAGTAGCTCAGTCCTGTCCAACTTTTTGCAGCCCCGCTGGATCATGGGAAAAGGAAGAGAGTCCAGAAAAACATCTATTTCTGCTTTATTGACTATGCCAAAGCCTTTGACTGTGTGGACCACAATCAACTGTGGAAAATTCTGAAAGAGATGGGAATACCAGAGCACCTGACCTGCCTCTTGAGAAACCTATATGCAGGTCAGGAAGCAAAGTTAGAACTGGACATGGAACAACAGACTGCTTCCAAATAGGAAAAGAAGTACGTCAAGGCTGTATATTGTCACCCTGCTTATTTAACTTATATGCAGAGCACATCATGAGAAATGCTGGGCTGGAAGAAGCACAAGCTGGAATCAAGATTGCTGGGAGAAATATCAATAACCTCAGATATGCAGATGACACCACCCTTGTGGCAGAAAGTGAAGAGGAACTAAAAAGCCTCTTGATGAAAGTGAAAGAGGAGAGTGAAAAAGTTGGCTTAAAGCTTAACATTCAGAAAACGAAGATCATGGCATCTGGTCTCATCACTTCATGGGAAATAGATGGGGAAACAGTGGAAACAGTGTCAGACTTTATTTTTTTGGGCTCCAAAATCACTGCAGATGGTAACTTCAGCCATGAAATTCAAAGATGCTTACTCCTTGAAAGGAAAGTTATGACCAACCTAGATAGCATATTCAAAAGCAGAGACATTACTTTGCCAACAAAGGTCTGTCTAATCAAGGCTATGGTTTTTCCAGTGGTCATGTACGGATGTGAGAGTTGGACTGTGAAGAAAGCTGAGCACTGAAGAATTGATGCTTTTGAACTGTGGTGTTGGAGAAGACTCTTGAGAGTCCCTTGGACTGCAAGGAGATCCAACCAGTCCATCTTAAAGGAGATCAGTCCTGGATGTCCATTGGAAGGACTGATGCTGAACCTGAAACTCCAATATTTTGGCCACCTCATGTGAAGAGTTGACTCATTGGAAAAGACTCTGATGCTGGGAGGGATTGGGGGCAGGAGAAGAAGGTGATGACAGAAGATGATATGGCTGGATGGCATCACTGACTCGATGGACATGAGTTTGGGTGAACTCTGGGAGTTGATGATGGACAGGGAGGCCTGGCGTGCTGCAATTCATGGTGTCGCAAAGAGTTGGACACGACTGAGCAACTGAACTGAACTGAACTCACTATACATTGCATGGAATTCTCCAGGCCAGAATACTGGAATGGGTAGCCTTTCCCTTTTCTAGGGGATCTTCTCAACCCAGGGATTGAACCCAGGTCTCCTGCATTGCTGGTGGATTCTTTACCAGGTGAGCCCCAAGGGGATCCTTGGCTATATGACCTATATTGTTATATTTTTGTGTTGGAATAAAACAATGCAAATTTGACATAGATCTAAGGATATGAAGATGTTTTGGGTACCTCCTTTTATCTTTTGGCTATTCTGCCTGGTTTTCCATAGTAAACCCTGTCTTGTTATGTGATGCATGCCTATCTGATAGGGAGACTTATTGATGGCTCCAGAGTCAATCTGCCTATAAAATATTAGTAAAGTTTATTATTTCCATAGTAGGCATTGAGTGATGAGCCAAGTACTTTAAAAATGGCACTATTATTATTATAATCAATGCAATTTCTCTGTATGTTGCTCATTTCCTTTAGCAATACTGTAAGATCTTTCAGAAATTCATTTTTTTCCCACAAGTTCTTTTCAAATATTTAGAAAAGTAAAATACCTTCCAGTGAAAAATTATTTTCTTAGTTCTTTGAAGTATATCATGAAAAGGTACCTGTCTCTTCTCTATAAAGTTATCACATTCTTGTGCCAAGCACTAGACTTGGCATTCACTTCCTTTAGGGATGTCATTTCAGTACGGTGGTGAGGAACTGGTAGCTCTACAGTCTTAGCTAGAAATTTAATATTCTTCAAATGTGGGCTTTAATGAGTCGCTTATATGGGTTAGGAATTGCAATTAGCAATTCTGACTTATGTATTCTCATATTGCTCTTAGAGGAGCACTGTGTTACTGAAAGGTGATCTGGTATAACAGGAAAAGCAAGATCAAATATTCTTTGTTTCAAAAACTCAGACCTTGTAATAACTAGTTGTACAACAATGGACACTTGATATCTCAGGTCCTTGATAAGGATGATAATTCCTATCCTGGACGGTTGGTGTGAAAATTCAAATAAATGTACTAAAGAGTAATTACATGGTAGATGCTCCATGAAAATTAGCTATTATAATACCTCTTTGTATAATAGCTAAAAATGACACAAAGGAACCTATTAACAAAACAGAAATAGACTCACAGACATAGAAAACAAATTTATGATTACCAAAAGGGAAATGGGATAAATTAAGAGTTTGGGGTTAACAGATGCACACTAGTATATATTGATATAAATTAGATAACTAACAAGGACCTACTGTATAGAACAGGGAATTTTATTCAATATTTTGTAATAATCTATAAGGGAAAAAATCTGAAAAAATAATATGTATATATAACTTTGCTGTATACCTGAAACTAACATTTATATTTCAGTAAATTAAAAAAAATATCTCCTGTACATACACATAAATATAAGAGCTTAATAATGCAGAGCTAATGTGTCCAAATAGTGTATCAAAACACCCTAGGTAACACAGAAAGTTCATATGGGTCATGGTAGGATATTTTAAATTTTCAAGGAAACACAATGACTTTTCATGTCCACTATATGGATTTGAATTCATTGTCACTCAGAATTTCAATACTAAATTGGGCTGTTACTTTCAACTATATTTTATTTTTGCAAGACCAAATTTCTAAGTACAGCACGCAGCTTTACACATTTTTCTAAAAAAAAAAAATGTTAATTTTGTAAAGGCCTTATATTTATTATTATCTAACAGCATCTCAATGCACAATGTTAAATGTCTATCTTTAGTATCAGTAGACAAAAAAGAAATCATACTTTAAATCATCATTTTTGAGTCTTTTTAGTTTCTCAGATGATTTTCAATCAAATGTGGTTAAATATATCATTGTTTTTCTACTATACTGTTACTGAGAAAAGCACATGCAAGTTAGTGGAAAATATGTTTGTTTGTTTGTTTGTTTTGTAGGGATGTGGGAGCGTTTGCTTATTTATCCTACTATTATTAGTATTTTCTTTCAGAGAATTATTTGCAGACTATTTTTAAGCCAACTGTATTAAAAGATAAGCTATTACTGAAATTATTCTGGTACACAGAAATTACATTATATCATCCCAAATGAAATTAAGAAAATACAGGGAAGCTTTTGGTACCCTCTCTGCCTCTTGGATAATCTGCCATGCTTCCTTTAGAAATTTCTTGTACTATGTGATACATGGCTGTCTGCCTGACAGATCTACAAAGGGCTCCAGGGCAATCCATATGTGAAACATTAGGAAAGTTTTCATAACAGGCATTGTTTATTATTTTTGATAAAATGAATGTGAATAAGTGCTATGATGTTTTTCTCTCTTAATACTATTATCTTAAAAAAAATACTATTATCTTGTCACATATCCTACTCTGATAGACACTGCCAAAGCTCATAGAAGTATTCCCATTGAGTCTTCTATACACTCAGCTGGTCCAAAAAAAAAGAAAAAAAAAATCAAAGGCATATTCCAGCATGAAGTAATTCTACTTAATATCTCATACTGTTACAACTATTTCCCCTTTGTTCTGTTCTACAAAGGACACAGTTAAAGTTAATTTTTTTCCTGGAAAGGGTGAAATAATGAACTCCTGAAAGCTGCCTTTTCAGGCACTTAAACAGAAAGATGGTTCTGCTACTTCTACACAAAATTTGTGTTATCTAGTTGCAGGAAAAATCAAATTCTTTAGATTCCTTCCATAAGACAAAGTGTTGCATAGGTGAATTTACTTGCAAAATTCAGAAGAGCATGTATCGCCATACTGCCTAAGTATTTAGGCAAACAATTCCCCAGAAATGCAAATAATTTATGAGGTAGAGAGTATGTGATATGCTTTTAACATAATCTACCAATAAAACTTTTTCAGTGCTGTCAATCAAATAAGGTGGTTCATGTATTTCATAATTATAATTGTCTGTTTTTATAAAGTGCAGCTTTAATAGCATTTACAATGAACTATATTTAACACGACAAAGCTGATGAGATAAAATTTTTAAATTTAACACTATGTGAAATATACATATAAATATATCGTATTTGGGTGACTTCATATGCTTTTTAGCATATGAAAAATAGTCTATTAAACTTTTTTCCAAAAAGATCTGACATAATTAATATTTTATCAGGAATAAATAATAATCATCCAGTACATTAGGTTACCACT
>NW_011495026.1:888484-912903 GCF_000754665.1 Bison bison bison | reverse complement strand
AGTAGGTTACCACTAAGCAAAAAAATCATTAAAGTAACTATTGAACACTGTTTCCTTAATTCCTAGGATATTACTTTTCTAGGGCTACTAAAACAAAGTACCACAAACTAAATGGCTTAAAGGAAGTTCATTATTTCACAGTTCTGAAGGCCAGAATTGAGGCACTAGCAGGCCTAATTCCTTCCACAGGATGTGAGAGGCAATGTTCCATGCTTCTCATCCAACTTCTGGTAGTTTGTTGGCAATCGTTAGCATTTCTTGGTTTGCAGAAACATCATCCCAGCCTCTACATGGAGTCCTCCCTGTGTCTTTGTGTTCACATTTTCCCTTTGTAAGGACATCAGTTCTTGGACGAGGCTCATCTGATGACCTCATCTTAACTACTTAGTGTTAAATAATTTTACTTTCTTAATAGCCAATTCTAATACATAAATTTTGATAAATTCTAAAGCTGAATAATTAAATTCAAGAATAAATTATATGTGGTATAATATGAATTTTGAAGCATGATACATTGCCAACATTTCCTGTCCCTTGTCTAACAGTATTACCAGAAATAGGGTATTAGAAAGCCTGTATTGCCAAGACATCAGCTAAATTGGCCACTACTAAACTTTTAAACTTGTCTTTCCCATTGATAAAATAAGTAAAATTCACTTAATAAATATTATTCTTCTGCTTGCAGAATTAGTTGAGTATGAGATATGAGGGGGCTTCCCAGGTGGCGCTAGAGGTAAAGAACCTGCCTGCCAATGCAGGAGACATAAGAGGCACAGGTTCAGTCCCTGGGTTGGGAAGATCCCCTAGAGGAGGGCATGACAATCCACTCAAATATTCCTGTCTGGAGAATTCCATGGACAGAAGAGGCTGGAGGGCTACAGTCCTTGGGCTTACAAAGAGTTGGACATAACTAAAGTGACTTAGAACGCGTGCACACATGAGATAGGAGACCACCCCTTCTCCAAGATGTGTCTACATATAGGATATGCTCTGAAGGGTTGCTGGTCTCAATGAAAGGAGACTGCCAGTGAACTTTCCTCCCCATCTCCCAGATAAACAAACAAACAACAAGCAATAAAAATCTGAGCATGAGGCAAGAAGTCAACAGAGTTTTGAGTAGCTCTAGCCAGGCCTCTGAGTCATCATCCTGTGGAATGTGTATGTTTGTTGCTCAGTCACGTCTGACTCTTTGTGACCCCATAGACAATAGCCCACCAGGCTCCTCTGTCCATTGAATTCTCCAGGCAAGAATACTGGAATGGGTTGCCATTCCCTTCTGCAAGGGGTCTTCTTGACCCAGGGATTGAATCCTGGTCTCCTGCATTGCAGGGCCGGTTCTTTACCATCTGAGCCACCAGGGAAGCCAAAGTGAGTCATCCCAACTGAGAGCGAAAGCAGGAACCTCCTCCACCTGCCAGCAGCCTCAGCAGAAGAAATAGATAAATTCTCTATGAATAAATCATATTCTAAAATAGACATGCTGGGGTTCCATAAAGAAAATTGATATATTACTTCATAAAGCAAGATTACCAACTATATAGGAAGGCTAGCCACTGTGAATGGAATTCAGCAGAAAATTATGTTTATCTATTTAATTTTATATAATTTTAGATTCAGAAGGAGCAAATATATAAGAAATTTTGACATACCATTCACTGAAGTTGCCCAAATATTAAAAGTTAAGTACTTGTCCTTCTTCAACCTCTGTCTTTTTCAACTTGATTCAATCAGTTCATATTTCTACATATTTGAGAAATGGAGCAATATGAAAAAAAATATTAACTCTTACTGCTTAGACTATATAATTTTATGTAACAAATATGATCTGAGCTATCAAAATACATTGATATTAATTTTATTTTTACCTAATATAATCTAATTAGTGATAATACATCAATTAATAGGAGTTTCTTAATGTGTTGTTTTTCCATATAATTCAATCACATGAAATAATTCAGAAACAATTTCTGTTAAATGAAATTGCATTATATTGTCACAAAGCCTAAAACTAATGAAAACTTCAGTGAGCTTATTGTTACATACAAGCTGTGGCAGAAAAAAGATGTTTACTGATATATAGGGGTTTCCTTCCCCTTTTCATTTTATCATATTCAAGAAGAACATTCATAAAATTCAACCCTAAAAATCAATAGGCTGTGAAATAAATTATATTTTATAGCTTAATTATACTGAACTAGTAATAGCTCATCACATTTAAATTATTTTCTCTATGCTTATGTTTCTAATATGTTTATTATATATTCAGAGATGACTCAAACAGCAAAGAATCTACCTGCAATGGAGGAGACCCACATTTGATCCCTGGGTCAGGAAGATCCCCTGGAGAAGGAAATGGCAACCCACTCCATTATTCTCATCTGGGAAGTCCCATGGACAGAGGAGCCTGGGGTCTACAGTCCATGTGTTCACAAAAAGTTGGACAAGACTGACTAATACTTTCACACACACAGACATATATACATACATACACAAACATATGTATTCCTAACTTCATGTACACAGAAAGAGATACATACACATGAACAGAAAAATGGCAAGGTGATAACCAGAGAGTTAAACTTTTGAATACTGATATTAACTTTTAAATTTTCTTTGAAATCATTAAGATGAATAAAGGAGTATAAATGTGTCACCAACACTTTTGGTTCAAGTCTAAACAAAACATCTATTCTTCCTTTTGCAGACATATTCAGACTTCAAAAAACTAAGAATAAATAAACTATTAGCATAATAAGTTTTAAGCAAATAAATGTTTATTAATTCTCATTCTTCTATAAGATGTCTATTATCTGTAGTTAATTCTAGACTACATGTTTACATAATTTCTGTATTTGAAGTTATTCATCCTTTTCTCAAATGTGATATGAATATTTCAAATCCCTCCAGTTATCTGGTGAATATGTCATCCTCCATATATACATACTGGTCAATATATTTGTGGTCCTTTTGAAGCTTGTTACCCAGCAACTCTAGGGCATTGTGTCTAATACCCTGTAAACAAAGTGAATATCAGTAAAACATACATGTTCACATTAAAACTATGAACTAAAGATTCATAGTTTTAATGAACTTAAACATTAAAGCCTCAAAACCCTTCTGATTCCATTTTGCCACCAAATTAAATTCAGGAAAGGGCCTTCTACTCCCTGCCTGATATATCAGAAAAAAAGAAGAAAAATAAGTCTTTTTTTTTTTTTTCAGAAAGTTTTAGAATTCAAAATTTTGGATAAGGGGTATTTGAAATATTATAACAATAAAGTTTAATTTAGGAAAGATTTTATAGATTAACTTTGGAAGGAGGGAAAATGTTTTGAATATCAATGACAGAATATGAGATACATTAGAAATAATATAATCTATTTAGTACAAGAAACTGAGGAAAATAGTAAGATTCAAGTTAAAATTCAAGCCAGGCAATGTACTCTGTCTAGCAATCATTTGGAGTTTCTAGTGAAGGTGTTTTCCCAAGGTATGTTGATGAATAAATGAAAATTTCTATACTGTTGGCCATCACTGTCTCCTAATGTAAATTTTAAACAATTTATGAAGAATTTAATTCTGGAGAAAATTGGAAATATAGTCTCATAATAATGAGCTTTCAGCAGTGCCTCTTATTATTTAGTAGAGATTACTGGAGTATTTAACAAATATTAAAGATATAAATTACCTCAGTAAGTTGCTACAGAAATCAGCAAAAAGAAGAGCTTTAAATAAAATAACTTATTTTAGTCTCCACCAACTCCTTTCACCATATATGAAGGAAAGGGTTATTGACACATTTAACCTAGTAATTAAGATACTTGAAAAGCCAAAATTAATTCCACATAGTTTCTATGCCAGAATTATGGTTTCTGAATGTTTTCTCATAATAGATTCAGTAATTTATTACTCAGGAGAACACTCATGAGAGTCCCTTGGACAGAAAGGAGATCTAACCAGTCAATCTTAAAGGAAGTCAACCCAGAATATTCATTGGAAGAGCTGAAGCTGAAGCTCCAATCATTTGGCCACCTGATGCGAAGAGCCGACTCATTGGAAAAGACCCCGATGCTGGGAAAGACTGAAGGCACGAGTAGAAGGGGACGACAAAGGATGAGATGGTTGGATGGCTTCACCAACTTGATGGACGTGAGTTTGAGGAAGCTTTGGGAGTTGGTGAAGGACAGGGAAGCCAGAGCAGTGAAAGCACTAAGTCTTAACTGGACTGCCAGAGAATTCCAAAAACGTAATTTTAAAATGGAGAAGGCAATGGCAACCCATTCCAGTCATCTTGCCTGGAAAATCCCATGGATGGAGGATCCTGGTAGGCTGTAGTCCATGGGGTTAAAATACATTCAGAACATTTATTTCTATAAAAAAGATTTCATCTGCAATATATTTAGTATAATTTATAAGTAAATACTGTAGTTGGCTGTAAACTGCCCACCAAATTAATGATTACTTAAGGGAAAGGCTACCCACTCCAGGATTCTGCCCTGGAGAATTCCATGGACTGTATAGTCCATGGGGTCGCAAAGAGTCAGACATGACTGAGGGACTTTCATGTTCATGTTAGTAGTAGGAAGTTTACACTAGAGAGTTAATTTTCATATAAAAAACTTTTTGCTTGGTATGTGTTAATTTATAATCATTATCTCTTTAACTGTGTTTCTGTCTTAGTATGGTGCCTGAAATATATCCAGTACTCAAGATATGTTGAATCAATGAGTTATGATTGTAACATGCAGACTAAACACCATATATTGGTTTAAGAATCTGAACTTAAATAGTGGACTTGTATAATTACAGTAAAAAGAACAATTTCTACTTATTAACAAGATATTTTAAAACTCCATCTGGAGAATTAATCTGAATTTTGTGAGGTAGAGTTTTTAATAGATTAAATATGGAGATATGGATAATCCAACAGCTCAAAGACACCTGGAAATATTTTAGATCATTTTACTTAAATAGAAAAGAAAGAATTGTTAAGCAATTTCTTTCACAACACACACTAATTTTGTAACTGTGGAAAGTCTATTTACTAAGCTAGTATTCCTTTCACTGCTTTCCAAATAAACTTGCAAATAAGGTAAAATCAATTAAAGTTAATGGAAATTTAAAGTGAGAAAAATGGGGAAGAGAGAAAAACAAATCATACAACAAAATATCGGTTGAAAGTTGCAGTAGGTTTTCTTTCTTAAATAGGATGCAAATAACATTCAATATATTGCTCAAATTATTTAAGATACAAGAGGGAAAATGTTAGTATGCATAATGATGACTAGTCTTTTATTCTTTAAGTGTGATTTGCACTTTCATTCGACCTCCTAAGCAACCCAAGTCAACAGACCTGAAGCAGATTTTGTTTTTTCAATCAAAAGTTTTCATCCACTGTTTTTGTTATTATGCACTTTTGACTCTGTAGTACTGAGATTCCTAGCCTCACTTAAGAATGTCATTATAGTTTTAGATGGGAACACTCATCTGCAATTATACTTGAGGATGTAACACAGAAAACAAAATCAAGGTAACTGATTAGTGCATAGAAAAACTGAAGGAACAAGAAAAGCTTGTGTATAGTTATAATTATAGTATCACATGGGCTTCCCTGGTGGCTCAGTCAGTAAAGAATCCACTTGCAACGGGGAAGACCTAGGTTCCAACCTTGGATTGGGAAGATCCCCTGGAGGAGGGCATGACAACCCACTATACTACTCTGGCCTGGAGAATCCCCATGGACAGAGGAGACTGGAGGGCTACAGTCCATGGGGTCACAAAGAGTTGGACAGAACTGAGCAACTAAGCATAGCACACAGCACATAGTATCACAAAATTAGGAAGTGCATTTTGAGTTACCTTCTATGGACTCTGAATCATTAAGTAAACAGTGATCATATCTGACAAATAAATATTTTCCATTTGATATTTTTACAACATTGAGAATGTGAATTTTACAGTTCTCAAGCTATGCTGCTGCTAAGTCACTTCAGTGGTGTCCAACTCTGTGTGACCCCATAGATGCCAGCCCACCAGGCTCCCCCGTCCTTGGGATTCTCCAGGCAAGAACACTGGAGTGGGTTGCCATTTCCTTCTCCTCTCAGGTTATATATATATTTAAATTTATGGAGCTGTTTACAAACTGAGAACTGCCTCATGATTTTGTGATTACTTAGAATGATAATTTTAATAATAAAATTGAAACAATACACTGGGGTTGAATTTGGAACATTAAGAGTCAAGCCATTTATCTATAGCAAACAAGGATATGTAACTAGGCATTTTAATGTATGTGATTCCTTGAGTTTATATTTACTATACATTTTCTAAAAAATCATCTTGAAAAAAATGAGGATAGAGGTAGAGAAGCAGAGCAGGGATAAAGGAGACAGAAGAACTTTAATCATTGGAATCATTAATCACAAAATCAATACCTTTTGGGGTTTGTTGGTGATGTCCTCTATATGTTATTAAGTCTTCTCTGATGGTAAATATGGTAAAGAATCTGCCTGCAATGCGGAGACCCAGGTTTAACCCCTTGGTTGGGAAGAACCCCTGGAGAAGGGAATGGCAGCCCACTCCAGTATTCTTGCCTAGAGAATTCCACGGACTGAGGAACCCTGGTCCATGGTGTCGCAAAGAGTTAGACTGAGCAACTAACACTTTCACTTTCTATATGTTATTAGGTCCCTTACCAGAAAATACAATACCTTTCTCAGAATACATTAATTGGCTCTGTACTACTCATAATGAAAAAGTTTAATTGTATTTATCAATATCAATATATATATAATTACATATATGCTAAATCCATGAATCAAATATAAAAACCATTTTCATTATGTCATAATCCCACTTTGTATACAAGCATCATTGATTGCACTTTGCTTTATTACAGATATCACATATTTTACAAGTTGAAGGTCTGTGAGTAGCCCTGAATTAAGCAAGCCTATCGATGCCATTTTTCCAATATCATTTGCTCACTTCATGTCTCTATGTCACATTTTGTTAATTCTTGCAATATTTCAAACATTTTCATTATTATTATATTTGCTATATGACTAAAACTTTTTATACTAGCGCAGAGAAATCCAGGGTAATTTATTTTCCTAAATTTATATAAATTCATATAGCTTCAGTGCAATGATCAATCTGTGTATAAAACTGCCTTGGAAAAATACATCTAAAACATATACTAGCATACAATATCTGGGGTCTTGACTGATTTAGGCTGGTTTTAGCTAATCTTTGTTGGACTTACTCATGTGTCTGCATTTTGGCTTCTCATATGTTCTCTAACTCCTAGAACCAGCAGGTGAGCAAAGGCAAATCTTTTTCATGGCAACTGGAATATCACATAATGCCAAGCAAAATCACTCAAATTATCTACATTTTCAATCTAAGCTACACATCTGCACACTATCACTTTCACCTTGTTCTCATGGCCAAAGCAATTCTCATGGTTGTTCCTGGCATCAAAGGCATAAAGCGCTGAGAAACTGGCATTTTCCCTTCCCTGGAAGTGAGTAAAAGTATTACAGGAGATGAAAGTGGAGAGAGAAAATAGAAGCTTTGCTCACAGAGGACCAATGGGTCATATTTGAACAGAAGAACTGTTCTCAAGAATAAAAAACAAAGAGATAGTGTTGGTGGTGTGAGGTAATAGTAGACCTAGGATATTTGATTGCCTCTGACATTTGTGTTATATGTACATATATGTGGTTATATCATTTATTCTTTTCAGACACATTTAACATCACATACCAAATTAGGTGTTTTGAAATGTTTAAAATGCAAGTAATTAGAATAAAAGCATCAAGATTCGATAATGACTATATAAATGGCAATGGGCAGACCATATATATATAACTATAACTATATATATATACATATATACACACATATACATATATATACACACACATATATATATATACTTACATATATAACTATAACTATATATATAACTCTGACCCACAACTTCACGGCAGCCAGTAGCCAGTCCAGAAAGCCAAACCACTACCTATGTATGCTGCAATATGTGCCAGAGAACCTGTACCTGGTCAATAACTATGAGTCTCTCTCAGTTTTGCCCTCCTCTTCCCTTCATTCCCACTTCCAACCAGAGAAAGACTATATATTGTGCTGACTAATCACACTGGATGACCTGCTTTCAGTTACTCCCCCTCTAGCTTTTCCACACCAACACCTTTCAATCAGGGCACTCTGGAAGCCTTCCCCTTTTTTCTACTGTAGAGTTTCACAATGCCCTGGCTGCCTTTTGGGTTTTGTCAAATGCAGGTGATGGTGGTTGACTCTCTTATATGCTCTATGAATATACAGCCTTGCTTATTCTTACTTGGATGGTCTTCTATCCACCAGCAAAATACATATGTATATTATCAAGACAGTCCCTTACGGCCTCCCCTTTGGAAATCAGCAGTTTGCACTCTGTAAGTGTCTTTCTGTTCTATTTTGTTCGTTTTGTTTTTTAGATTCAACATATCAGTAGGATCCTATGGCATTTGTCTTTCTCTGACTGATTTCTCTCAAGAAAATATCCTTTGGGTCCATCGACATTGTCACAAATGTCAAGATATTACTCTTTCATGGCTGAGTAATATTCCATTGAATATGTATACCATATCTTCATTAACCATTCATCTATCAATGGGCATTTAGGTTGCTAAGTTGTCCCTGGCTACTCTAAATAAAGTTGCAATGAATTTAGCAGTGCACATATTTTTCAAATTAATGTTTCTGCTTCCCAGAATTAGAATTATGTGATTGTGTGTTAGTTGTATTTTTACTCTCTGAGGGGTCTCCATCTGTTTTCCCAATGACTGCACCAATTTACATTTTCACCACAGGGCACGGGGCTTCCCTTTTTTCACATCCTCTCCAATACTTGCAATTTCTTGTCTTTTTGATGATAGCCATGATGACAGGTATGAGGTGATATCTCATTGTGGTTTTGATTTGCATTTCCTAAATGATGAGCGATGCTGAGAATCTTTACAGGCATCTGTTGGCCATTTGTATGTTTTCTTAGGACAAATATCTGTTCAGGTCTGCGACTGTTTTTCTCATGTTGAGTTATATGCTTTCTTCACATAATATGGATAATTAACCCCCCCCACTGGATATTTGCAAATATCTTTTCCCATTTAGTAGTTTGCCTTTTTGTTTTGTTGATGATGTCCTTAATTGTACAAAAGTACTTTAGATTGATGTAGTCTGTGAGGCAATGGCACCCCACTCCAGTACTCTTGCCTGGAAAATCCCATGGACGGAGGAGCCTGGTAGGCTGCCGTCCATGGGGTCGCTAAGAGTCAGACACAACTGAGCAACTTCACTTTCACTTTTCACTTTCATGCATTGGAGAACGAAATGGCAACCCACTTCTGTGTTCTTGCCTGGAGAATCCCAGGGACAGAGGAGCCTGGTGGGCTGCCGTCTATGGGGTCACAGAGTCTGACACAACTGAAGTAACTTAGCAGTGACTTAGCAGTCTGTGAGACATATATTTTAAAGGGCAGCAAACATTTTCCTGCTTAGGAAAATCTAAGTTTAAAAATAGTTTTTCACCTTTAAAGAACAACAGATGAGAATTATGCAAACATCTGATGAAATGGGAGTTTTAAATAGCATGTTACCTTCTAATATGTTATTCAGAACAAGCCTCTCCTCTCATTCAATCAGACTTCACTGCAATTATACATTCTTGTGATTAAGTGGTTCTCTTAAATGGTTATAATACTTCAGTGACTTGGGAAATTTGATGTTTTCTTTACTCCCAAGTGTTAAGTCATTTACTGATGATACCATCCAAAAAATAGTACAGTTCATGGGATATTTTCTCTGACATGTTTTAAATGTAGACTATATGAAATGAAGGATTTTCTCCAAATTTTTCATCGTCTTTCATAACTGACCATTTAGTGCTCCACTCACCTTCAGCACTAAAATAACAATACAGTTTAATATGTAATACCTTTCACTAATGTGAAATAATTTCTTGTGAAATTCTCATGGTATATAGGAACATGTTGACATTGAGTCTGACGCAGTAATAGAGATAGGATAGACTTCTTTTTCTGTGCCATTATATGTGACAACATTTATGAAGTTGTTAACTGTTTTTGTTTTCCCTGTCCATTCTTACACATTTTACTTTCAAAAAAGTTCTCCTTGGGTAATTATTTCTACTCTTTTAGTCTCATTTGGAATTCATTGTTTCTGTGAGTTTCCTGAATTTGTAAGCCTTAAAGAGACAGAGTGACTTATAAATACCCCATTACAGATTTAATAGAAATAGTCTGTTTTTCACTTCAGTAGCACATTATTTCAGACTATTTCTGCATAACTTCTTAAAAATACAATTTGATTAAAATATTTTCTTGTGAAAAAGACATATATTTATTAAAATTTTTCTCATTTTGTTTGTGTCCCTCCTGGAATCAAATATAACATAGAACAGCTATCTGTGTTATGTTAATTGCAATTTATGTGATGAAACTTTTAAAAAGCTGTAGTTGGTAAAATAATATATGTTGGAGAACAAATATTCTTTCAGAATTCAGTTTCAAAGATTACAAAAAGTAGATTTGTATATTAAAACCAATGATTTAATACTACAAAGTATTATAGTAATATACAACCTAAACCTTAGAATTTGTCCCCTTAAATTTTCCCCTTTTAATTAGTTACATTTTTAAAATTCAGAATGATTCCATAATGCTTAAACATATGTGAAATACTTAAAATAGTACCAAGTTTGTATTGATACTCTATAAATGCTTGCTACTTCTATTAATGTTAGCACTACTCTTATTATTAAGGATTTTTTAGGAGAAATTCAGAATAAATCTTCACTAGGTATAAATTATAATATTATCAAGATTTATATATTATAACATTAGATGGAAAAGAAAGATGTTTGTGGCATATAAAATTGCTCCATCTACCCACTTACAGGGAAATAAAAAAAAAAAAACTTCATAACTATAAAAAGAAGACTAAATTCTTAATCACACTGGCAGTGGTCACTGTGCATTTAATTTTCCACGGTTGCTCCGTGTTTTATCAATCTCTTCAGAACTGAATTCTCATTTGAAAGTGAAATGATTCAAGTTGAGGTAATATTACTGGTTTGTATTCATCTATAGTTATAGGTTAGAAAATCTTACAAGAAAAGCAATCTTTTAGCAAAGAACAAGGGTTATGACGTGCCTTGATGCCATAACTGATAACCTTCAAATTATTCTCCTTTTGTTTATCTGCTTGTGTTTTGAAGTATTTCTTAGTAACTGAGGAATAGATGCTCTCTGGAACCTATCGGGTACTTTTATAGACATTTCCATTGGAAGAAAAATGCTTCCAACTCTGAGTGCAATTTACATTGTACATTACAAATTACATTGTAATCATTTGCATGCCTATCCCAGTACTCTGTGAGAGTAAGGGAATTTATTAAAGCATACATATCCCAGTGAAAACAGGGTAGTATAGTGGATGGCAAATTTTGAAAATGCCATTTATAGTCTCCATGCCACTAAATTAGAAACAAATTTCCTAGAGCCTCAAGAAGAAAAGTGAGCATATGGTTAATACTGAGCTCCTTCATCTCAGTAAAATCTTTGTAAATAGTATTTGATCAGTCTAATTTACTGCCTTAATCTTTCACCCCTCTTTCCTACAAGATAGGATATAAACATTTCAAAGTAAATGAGGCTGAATATTAATTTGGT
This sequence comes from Bison bison bison, assembly GCF_000754665.1. NCBI lineage: Eukaryota > Metazoa > Chordata > Mammalia > Artiodactyla > Bovidae > Bison > Bison bison. The sequence goes on along the minus strand of NW_011495026.1, from coordinate 901,150 downwards.
CTTGTCTTCTTCTATGGTAGTACTGTAACCAGGTTTTAATTCAATGCTGCTGCTGTTGCTGCTAAGTCGCTCAGTCATGTCTGACTCTGTGCGACCCCAGAGACAGCAGCCCACAAGGCTCCACCATCCCTGGGATTCTCCAGGCAAGAACACTGGAGTGGGTTGCCATTTCCTTCTCCAATTCAATGCTAGAACCTGTTAACTACTTTATAAATACATCAAATGATCAGTCCTTTAAAAGGAAAGGTACTCTTTTATATGTTACCATGGTATTGTTTACCTTACCATGCTTAGTATAAAAGGTGTGACAACCAGGAACCTGAGAACTGTGAAGTAGCAGACAATATAGGAATGAATATATCATGAAAGTTAAGGCATAATACTACTAAAACGATGGGCTAGGGACATTATGTGTAATTTTCTAGATAGGCAAATTGAGCCTTATGAGACAAATTATAAAATGTTTGGTTAGCAGACATAAGATTATTTAGGTTCCTGGAAGTAGCTTAAAAATCCTCCTAGGAGGAAATTATTTCCGGTAAAAGTATGAAAATAATAGTGAGGAATTGCTCCAAGTTAGTGATTCATTCAGCTACCCTGGCAACACTGCATAAGCAGTAGGTTATATATGCGTTTGGCTAAATAATGAAAGAAATGTGGGATACTAAGTAGGAGGAAAAAAATAGGATAGGAGAAATACTATATTAAGAAGATTCCGGGAGACAAAAACTACCCAATTTCATAACTGAAGCAAATATGGTAACCAGCCTTGATAGTTTATCCACTAATTAAAGAACTCAGCTCTCGAATATAATAGCAAATTTAACTAGAATGGACTGATTAAACTTTTGACACAAATAAACCTATAGCCACTAAACTGGATACTGTGAGATGGCAATAAAAGGTGGATTCATTTTGATATTTGGCAAAACTAATACAATTATGTAAAGTTTAAAAATAAAATAAAATAAAATAAATAAAAAATAAAATAAAAAAACAAAATAAAAAAATAAAATTCCAAAAAAATAAAAGATTACAAACCAAAGCTTAATTATAATATCACATCTTATTTTTGTCTTTGTAAGGAGGTAGAACTTTTAGTTATGACCATGTGAGATGTCTTGACAAGTTCTTTACCCATCAAATAACTATAAGACTAGGGAAAAAATATGAAAAAACAGATGCCTGGGGCTGGTGCACTGGGACGGCCCAGAGGGATGGTATGGGGAGGGAGGAGGGAGGAAGGTTCGGGATGGGGAACACATGTATACCTGTGGTGGATTCATTTTGATATTTGGCAAAACTAATACAATTATGTAAAGTTTAAAAATAAAATAAAATTAGAAAAAAAAAACAAAACCAAATAAATAAATAAATATGTGTATACAAAAAAGAAAAAAGAAATAACATCTGTTTTGTTCTGGTATTTGGCCAAAGGCTGCTGCTGCTGCTAAGTCGCTTCAGTCGTGTCCGACTCTGTGCGACCCCACAGATGGCAGCCCACCAGGCTCCCCTGTCCCTGGGATTCTCCAGACAAGAACACTGGACTGGGTCACCATTTCCTTCTCCAGTGCATGAAAGTGAAAAGTGAAAGTGAAGTTGCTCAGTTGTGTCTGACTCTTCACGACCCCCATGGACTGCAGCCTACCAGGCTCCTCCGTCCATGGGATTTTCCAGGCAAGAGTACTGGAGTGGGGTGCCATTGCCTTCTCCATTGTCCAAAGGCATAAACCAAATTAAGAAACATTTATACTTAAAAAAAAATCACTGAACTGTGAGTAGGAACTGTGGGAATCTGTGGCACTTGGCCCGAAGCTGCATACATTTTTTTTTTTTTTTTTCCCCTAACACTCATGCTTATTCTTGGTTAGAAGGAGACTTTTGTCCAGGGTGAGAATAAATGGGCAGCTTTTCTGCTTTGTTTAGAGGGAATTCATTTGATTTGGAGCAGTGAGTACTGCCAATACCCAATATCATAATCAGGGTATGTGACTCTTCAGAGGCAACAGGGATATAAGCTCCTTCTATTACCTGAAATTGTGGTCATGGTTAGAGAAAGAATATCTCTGGCTGTGGTTTTTGCAATTGTGCAATAGACAAGGGAGAGGACTCAACCTGCTGATGCATTCCTAGTATACTTTGTGGCTGTACACATATGCATAGAAGACACTAAAGAACACAGAAAGAAGATATATCCAGTGATGACTTAAGAGTGGTTTGAACATTAAATTTGATCTCCATGCAAATACAGATATATTGCCAGAGTTGGAAGGATTATTGCCTAGATTGCCTACAACCTCTACTACATTATATGGAAATAAGGAAAAAACATATTAAAGTTAGCCTTAAATATAAAAACAAGCATTATTTAAAATTAAATAAATAATTATGAAATTAAAAGATGCTTGCTCCTTGGAAGAAAAGTTATGACCAACTTAAGACAGCACATCAAAAAGCAGAGACATTACTTTGTCAACAAACGTCCATTTAGTCAAAGCTGTGGTTTTTATCGTAGTCATGTATGGATGTGAGAGTTGGACTATAAAGAAAGCTGAGTGCCACAGAATTGATGCCTTTTAATTTTGGTGTTGGAGAAGACTCTTGAGAGTGCCTTGGAATGCAAGGAAATCCAACCAGTCCATCCTAAAAGAAATCAGTACTGAATATTCATTGGAAGGAATGATGCTGAAGCTGAAACTCCAATACTTTGGCCATCTGATGTGAAGAGCTGACTCATTGGAAAAGACCCTGATGTTGGGAAAGATTGAAGGCAGGAGAAGAAGGGGATGACAGAGGATGAGATGGTTGGATGGCATCACCGACTCAATGGACATGAGTTTGAGTAAATTCCAGGAGTTGGTGATGGACAGGGAGGCCTGGCGTGCTGCAGTCCATGGGGTTGCAAAGAGTTGGACATGACTGAGGGACTGAACTGAACTAAGCAAAGACATTAGCAACGTCCAGTGCAAGGAAAATAGAATTGTTAGACTTAGTCTGGAAAAATCATTTTACAAAGGAACTAAAAAGACACAATAAACTGAAAGAAAAAGAAACCAATAAAAACAGTTTTTAGGGGGGGAGATATCAGAATTGAGAGTGGATATTATCAAAATACTCAAATTTCAACTCAAATATTAAGAGATAAGAAAAAATATAGGGAATTGTGATCCATACTAAGCAAAATCAAAACCTTTTATAGAAATTACTGTTTCTACAGAGAATTATTTCACTTACTATAAATATGTCTGAAGAAAAAGAAAAGAATGCCCAAATAAATAAATAAAAGTATGACAATAATAAATTAATAAGTAAAGACTTGTTGGGCATTAAAAGAACCAAAGTGAAATTATCAAATTAAAGAATGTGACTCGTTTTTAAATCAGCTTAAGATTTGTGACAGTATAATAATAATTTGTAAACTCAAATATAAATCAATAAAAATTAGCCAATTTGATGAACAGAGAGGCAAAAAAGCTTGAAGGAAAAAATAGAGATCCTAATAGGCCAGTGATAAAATATCAAATATTCTAACATATGTGCAAATGGAATCCCAAAAAAGTGAGGCGAGAAAGAAATGGTTAGAATTGGTAGGCTTTTATGAAAATTTACTGATTGCTAATAAGCATATGAATAGATGCTTGATACCATTAATCGTTAAGAAAATTAAAACTAAAACCACAATGAGATAGTTCTGTTACTATTAGAATGGTTATAATTTAAAAAAGAGGGACAATACCATGTTGAAATATAAATGATTCTGCATTTCGCTCAACTTAAAGCCTTTCCATAAAAGGCTATCTTTTGCACTAAAAACAATATTAATGCATTTTCTATTTAGGCTAAAAGCCCAGAATTCAGATGAACAGAAATCCAGTCTTTTCTGTGAGTTTTAGAATCTTCGTTTAAGTGCCTGGCATTCAGTAGGGGATCAATAAATAAAGTAAAATAAAATAAAATTAGATACATAAATTAAAGCTCTGAATCTACTGTTATGCATATTAGAGACTAGGACTTTGAAAACCCTGGCTCAAGAGAATCATCTTGTGTTGTCACGGGCCTATTAGGCCCTTCACTTTTTTCTTCAACCTTTTTTTGTCCTCACTGTTCATCAGATTGGTTAACTTTTATTGATTTATATTTAAGGTTACCAATTCTTGTTATAATGTCACAATCTGAAGTTGATTTAAAAATTGAATCATATTTTTTCATTAGTTTTAAAATATTTATTTTGTCTTTTCCTCAACTATATCTCAAGCACAAGGTTTCTTTTTTATATGTTCTATAGACAAATATTAAGATTAAAATTTGTAATACTTCAGTATAATTTTATTATATTAAAACTAATAAATATTTAAACTACTGAAGAATTACAGCTAAAATATAAACCTGCAAAAGAGGAAGCTTATCTCTCTAATACAAAGCTATAATTAGATATTCAATCATACATACATTAAAATATTTTATGATCTTTCTGTAAATGAGAAAATAATTACTTTTTACATTATGCTCTAAGATGTCTTTACAAATTATAATATCTACATTAGAAATTAAAACTAATACTTGTTCCAAGCCATTTGGCAAATTACAAATTTACAGACTTGCTTTAATCCAGCCATGTACCTGTTTGGATAATTTATTGTTACATGCATGTTACTTTACAAAACTAAAAGTAAAAAGTCAGAATATATAGAAATAGTGACTCCTCCAGAATCATTATTTCAGAAGAATGGATCTTTTATTTCAAGAGTTCTAAAGTTTATCAAATGTATCTGTATACTGTTGCTGAATAATACCAAATTGTAAATAATTTTATGGAATTTCAGGCCTAAAATTATAAGTTATTAACTGTGCATGAACTCTGAAAACTCAGTGAGTAGAAAATAAATTTAATATCACCACCATTATATTTAGTACATCAGATGACATGGACGAAGCTTTTAAGTTTTGGTAATATGAATAGGTTATAAAGTCAGAAGTGTTCCAATCAGCTAAATTCATATGGTTTGTTACTCAGTTTAAATTAACGGTTAAGACAATGCTAAGAATGCTCAAACTACTGCACAATTGCACTCACCTCACACGTGAGTAAAGTAATGCTCAAAATTCTCCAAGCCAGGCTTCAGCAATACGTGAACCTTGAACTTCCAGATGTTCAAGCTGGTTTTAGAAAAGGCAGAGGCACCAGAGACCAAATTGCCAACATCCACTGGATCATCGAAAAAGCAAGAGAGTTCCAGAAAAACATCTATTTCTGCTTTATTGACTATGCCAAAGCCTTTGACTGTGTGGATCACAATCAACTGTGGAAAATTCTGAAAGAGATGGGAATACCAGACCACCTGACCTGCCTCTTGAGAAATCTGTATGCAGGTCAGGAAGCAACAGTTAGAACTGGACATGGAACAAAAGGCTGGTTCCAAATACGAAAAGGAGTACGTCAAGGCTGTATATTGTCACCCTGCTTATTTGCTTATATGCAGAGTACATCATGAGAAACGCTGGACTGGAAGAAGCACAAGCTGGACTCAAGATTGCCGGGAGAAATATCAATAACCTCAGATATGCAGATGACACCACCCTTATGGCAGAAAGTGAAGAGGAACTAAAAAGCCTCTTGATGAAGGTGAAAGAGGAGAGAGAAAAAGTTGGCTTAAAACTCAACATTCAGAAAACAAAGATCATGGCATCTGGTCCCATCACTTCATGGGAAATAGATGGGGAAACAGTGGAAAGTGTGAGATTTTATTTTGTGGGGCTCCAAAATCACTGCAGATGGTGGCTGCAGCCATGAAATTAAAAGACGCTTACTCCTTGGAAGGAAAGTTATGACCAACCTAGATAGCATATTGAAGAGCAGAGACATTACTTTGCCAACAAAGGTTCGTCTAGTCAAGGCTATGGTTTTTCCAGTGGTCACATATGGATGTGAGAGTTGGACTGTGAAGAAAGTTGAGCACCGAAGAACTGATGCTTTTGAACTGTGGTGTTGGAGAAGACTCTTGAGAGTCCCTTGGACTGCAAGGAGATCCAACCAGTCCATTCTGAAGGACATCTGCCCTGGGATTTCTTTGGAAGGAATGATGCTAAAGCTGAAATTCCAGTACTTTGGCCACCTCATGCTAAGAGTTGACTCATTGGAAAAGACTCTGATGCTGGGAGGGATTGAGGGCAGGAGGAGAAGGGAATGACAAAGGATGAGATGGCTGGATGGCATCACCGACTCGATGGACATGAGTTTGGGTGAACTCGTGGAGCTGGTGATGGCCGGGGAGGCCTGGCGTGCTGTGATTCATGGGGTCGCAAAGAGTCGGACACGACTGCGCGAGTGAACTGAACTGAACTGAAAGCCTCTTCAAAAGTAAAAAGTGACTTAATTTGATGCACAAAGAGGCCAGTAGATATCATTAGCTGGTTTTGAGTAGTCATATAATTGTAGTCCACACAGGGACAATTTTGAGTATAAAGGATTGCTATTCATGGTAACGGTGGACAAAAGACATCGGCTAAACTGTTCCGATCAAACAGGATATAAATGTTTTCTTAAATGGATGTTATTTGAGAAGTGCTGCACAAGCCTCACAAGACAGAGTTGTCTGTATTTTACAGAATTACCTTTTATGGTCATACTGAAAGATATTTCAGATTTTGTTCCAGATGACCACAACAAAGTGAATATTGCAGTAAGATAGTCACATGAATTTGTTGGCTGCTCAATGCATATAAAAGTTGTCTATGCTATAGTGTAGTCTATTAAATGTATAATAATATTATGTCTAAAAAATGTACATATTATGATTTAACTTAAAATTCTTTATTGCTAAAAAATGCTAGCAAACATCTGAGCCTTCATCAAGTCGTAATATTTTTGTAACAGTAATATCAAACATCACTGATGACAGATCATTGCAACAAACAACAATAAAAAGACTGCATTATTGCAAGAATTAACAAAATATGAGAGAGACATGAAAGGAGTGAATGCTGTTGGAAAAGCAGAGCTGATAAACTTCTTTGATGCAGGATTGTCATAAACATCCAATTGGTAAAAAAAATAAACAGTATCTATGAAGCACAGTACAGCAAAGCACAATAAAATGAGATATGCTTGCAATGTTTTGTGCAGAGAATCTATTTTTCTGGTTTATTTATGTATGCTGCTGCTGCTGCTAAGTCGCTTCAGTCGTGTCAGACTCTGTGCGACCCCATAGACGGCAGCCCATCAGGCTCCACTGTCCCTGGGATTCTCCAGGCAAGAAACTGGAGAGGGTTGCCATTTCCTTCTCCAATGCATGAAAGTGAAAAGTGAAGTCGCTCAGTCGTGTCCAACTCTTAGTGACCCAATGGACTGCAGCCTACCAGGCTACTCCATCCATGGGATTTTCCAGGCAAGAGTACTGGAGTGGGGTGCCATTGCCTTCTCCATTATTTATGTATAGTTGACAAAAATTTGTAATTTACTTAAAGTGTAGAAAGTGACACTTGATATATATACAGGTTGTGCAATGATTACCACAATCAAAGTAATACATCCTTCACCTCACATATTTGCTGCCCCTCCCCTCTTTTGGACAGAATGCTGAAGAATTATTTTCTTGGCAAATTTTAAGTTTACAATAATAGAATATTATTAACTATAATCACTATGTTGTATATTAGATCCTAAGAACTTGATACAAAATTTTTTTTTTTAATTTTGCTGAGTCACCTTAAGGATGAAATTAGATTAATGCTAGTTGTTAACACAGTGGTTAGACAAAGTGATGCTTATCATTGCCACTGAGTATTTATGAGTCATGGACATTTTTTTTTAGCATTATGACTTATTCAGTTAATTATTTTACACTTGCTCTCCATTTCTAGTTTCTAGCAAATTTTCTCTTCTAGTACTAGTTTCTTTAATAATTACCATGGCCATTTTACAAGAAACTTTTAATGCTTTTTATCCAGTACAAGACTGATGGGAAAAATAAACTCTCTTGCGGATTGCCCCTTTTTGTTATGCTTTCTTCCTAATTACTCGTAATAAATCCTATCTTTTGGGAGATAATAAATTAACAGCTTTCTTGGGGAAAAAAAATGACTGCTCATAAAATGAACATATTCTATTTTCCTTAATTTGATGGCAAAATTTATTTTTAGTTGAGTTAAATTCAGACTTTAACACTCTAGATTTATAAATGAATGTCTGTGTAAAACAATGTATATTAGATTGCTTTTATATATACATATCTATAAATTTTCTGTTGAAAATTTCTGTTAAAAATGTGTAAATGTACACACAGCTAAATGAATTTGTGAGATTGTGAAATAGCAAATAAACTGTGAAAAAGCAAATCACCATATCATGAAGAAGAATCTTAAACTGGATTCCCAAATCTTCAACCCATACTTTTTCCCAATCAAAGTCTCTTCCCTAGTCCTCCATGGAAATGATTATGTTGACTGCTGAATGGTTATATTGTCATTGCTTTGAAAAATTTATCTTTATATAAATGAAATTGTAAAGAATGTTTCTACACGTGTTCCCCATCCCGAACCCCCCTCCCACCTCCCTCCCCATACCATTCCTCTGGTCAAAACCAATATTGTAAAGTAGTTAACCTTCAATTAAAATAAACAAATTTATTTTTAAAAAATAAAAATAAAAGAAAAAGAAAAAAAGAATGTTTCTTTTGTTTTTTTTTTTTCCACTAAATATTGTCTTTATAATTTATATGTGCAATATAGTTGTTTTTTAAATTATGCTGTCTTGATTCAGCCTTGAAGCCCTGGCTAGAGGTTGGTTTAAAAAAAGAACAGGAAAGTTGCTAGCTTGGATTCATTACTCTATGTGGCCCTGCTTGGCAGCTTTCACTCATTCAGTTTTGTCCCACACGTTGAGAAAACCACAGACTGTAACCTCTGTCCATGGGATTCTCCAGGCAAGAATACTGGAGTGGGTAGCCATTCCCTTCTCCAGGGTATCTTCCCAACCCAGCCATTGAACCCCATTCTCCTGCATTGCAGGCAGATCCTTTACTATCTGAGCCACCAGGGAAGCCCCAGAGGTTTGTTAGTTCCTCTTTAAAAGCAGCTGATTAAATCCACATCTTAATCATGTCCCTTGTTTTCCTTAAGGTAATCAGTCCTGAATATTCATTGGATGCCGCAGCTGAAAGTCCAATACTTTGGCCACCGGATGTGGAGAACTGACTCATCGGAAAAGACACTGATGATGGGAAAGACTGAAGGCCGGAGGAGAAGGGGACGACAGAGGATGAGATGGTTGGATGGCATCACCAACTCAATGGACATTTGAGTAAACTTCGGGAGTTGGTGATGGACAGGGAAGCCTGGTATGCTGCAGTCCATAGGGTCACAAAGAGTCAAACTCACCTGAGCGATTGAACTGAGCTGACTTGTCAGGCTCTCATACTTTGAACCACTGTGCTTACATTTTCATTTTCACATTTATAAATGATCAAAAAGTCTTCATTTTAATGTAGGTCAATTAGGTTTTGTTTAAAGCTTCCTTTTCTATTTCATTAAAAAAATATTTTCCTCTACCAAGGTTCATTAAAATATATTCATGAGTTATCTGCTAGAAGTTTTATTATTTTAATTTACAGATTCACATCTCTGGGCTACCAGAAATTGGTTTCTGTTTATTATACTATGCAAGGCAGGGTTTTACTTTCTCTTTTCTTTCTCCATGTTGAAACTCAAACAACTCAGGACCATTATTGAAAGCACCCATTTTTCTGTATTTCTGTGCAATGCTATCACTGTTATAAAACAGGATTCCATATGCGGACTGTTTTATTTTTGGACTCCTTATTGATTTAGTTGCTCATGTTCATGTCGCTGTCATAGTACTTCATTATAGTATCTTAAAATATGTTTTGACATCCAATAACATAAGTACATCAATATCCTTCTGCTTCACACTTCTCTTTATTGTCCTGTCTATTTCTAGTTGCAAAAAATTATATAAATTGACTTGTCAATTTCTATGAAAACAACACTGGAGTTCTACTCAATCAAGATATAAGTTTGGACAGATCTGACATTTTTGCAATATCAAATATTAAAATCAAACTGCTTATATTAAATACATTATGATCTATTTGAGAAATATTTTATATGGCTCAACCTAATAACTTCATTTATTTGGACCTGCAATTTCTCACTTATTTCTCACATAGACATATCATATATTTCTTGCCTTGTTGCTCTAGTTACAGTTTTCAGGGCAAAGTTGAATAGAAGGGTTAACAGTGCCCATCCTAGTCCAGAGGCAAAACTTTCACAAATATTTCACATTAATATGTTGCTTAGTGTGAGTTTTTCTATAATTCTCCTTTATCAAATATATGTTGAATATAATAAAATACCTTCTTCATACTTTGATCATTATGATAATTTTTCTTCTAATTTGTTGATTATATTTTAGTAAATAACACACATTCCTATCATAAACTTAAGTTTGTGAGAATGCATTATATATTTATACAGCTAGAGATTCTTTTGCTACTATATTATTAAGGATTTTTCATTGATGTTCATGGTCTTAAATGTTATTGTGTGCTGTTTCTCACATTTGGTACTTACAATTTCCTCCTAAAACATTTTAAGAAATATTTCTATTTATCTATTTTTTTCTGGATGACCATATAAGTCTGCTGTTGTTTTTTTTCCCCTAACAATTTAGGGGAAGTTATTAGCTTCAGTGATATCATTTGAACTTCATTATTTTTCTTTGTGGGAAGAGTGGTTTTTAACTTTAAACTTCCTTGCCAGTTATAGGATATTTCACATTTCCTACATTTTCTTTTGTCAATGTGATAGATTATTTTTTCCAATATTTGACAATTATGTCCAATTATATCAGGAGAAATATTGCACTATGAGGTGTTTTTTTTTTTTTTTTTTTACTGTATAACGCATCTGTACAATGATCTCCTTTTTACCTATAATGCTGGTTTATGTTCACTCTCTTTTCTTACTTTACTAAATTTTCTAATTCTTTTATCAATCTTAATTGTGCCTTAAAAATTAAATTTTTATCATTTTATATATTCTGTGGTATATATTTTCTATTTCATTAATTTCCACTGTCCACTTTACAGCATCAGTTCACCTTCTCACATAGCTAAATAATGTACCTTCTTAAAGTTTCCCCCTTTTCTCTCTTTTTCATCCTCATCATTCTCTCTGTAGAATTTTTAATTGCCCTCTTAAATTCATCATCCAGACTCTGCTCAAAGGACACTTTTAATAATAATTAATCATGTGTGTCTTATTCTCTTCAAACTCATTTAATAGCTATTTATTGTATGTTGAATGTTAGTATGACACCCAAAACTTTGAGCTATGCCTTAAGTCTCCAATACTCTTGTTTAATTTACCTTGTCTGGATACTTAACATCAATTACTTTAATCATTACTTCATATTATTTCATGTTTTCTTGCCTTTGCAAGTCTGGAAACCACTTTCCTCCTGCTTGGCCTAATAAATACTTGTTCTATTAGTTTGAGTTCTGAATTCTTCAAAATGAAGGTGTACCTTGCATCAGGCCTCTGTAGCATTCTATGGTTATATATAATTTTAGTACTAACATGAAGCTGTTGTTTACTCACTAAGTTGTGCCCGACTCTTTTGCAACTCCATAGACTGTAGCCCACCAGGTCCCTCTGTCCGTGGGATTTTTCAGGCAAGAATACTGGAATGGGTTGCCATTTCCTTCTCCAGGTGATCTTCCTGACCCAGGGATTGAACCTGTGTCTCCTGAATTGGCAAGTGGATTCTTTACCATTGAGCAACTAGGGAAATCCCAAGACTAATATATTGTGCTATAATTCTTGATTTTTTTCCTCTGCATTTCTCATTAGGTGCTGAACTAAATCTCTCTGTCTCTAGCCCTAGCTTTTATAACAAAGGGCCTGGGGGATATGTCAGGTTCCTAAATATGTTAAGTGAATTAATAAATGAATGCAGACCCAGGTTGGATCCCTGGTTCAGGAAGATCCCCTGGAGGAGGAAATGGAAACCCACTTGGGAAATGCTAAATCCCACTGCTTGCTTGGGAAATCCCATGGCCAATGAAGCCTGGTGGAAAACAGTACATGAGGTTTCAAGAGCTGGACACATGACTTAGTGATTAAACCTACCTACTTTAGAATTAGAAAACAGGGAAAATACTGGTATTACCTATTTTAATATTTACTTTTAAAACAGTATGGGAATTTAAACTTTCTAATTACATATTGTAGGTTTTAATTTTAAGTTTCATATTTCCTGAAGACATATAAGTGAAGTGAAAGTCATTCAGTCGTGTCTGACTCTTTGCGACCCCATAGGACTATACAGTCCATGGAATTCTCCAGACCAGAATACTGGAGTGGGTAGCCTTTCCCTTCTCCAGGGGATCTTCCCAACCCAGGGATGGAGCCCAGGTCTCTGGCATTGCAGGCAGATTCTTGACCAGCTGAGCCACCAGGGAAGCCCAAGAATACTGGAGTGGATAGCCTATCCCTTCTCAAGGGATACCTGGGTCAAGAGGATTTTCTTGACCCAGAAATCCAACTGGGGTCTCCTAGAAGATTCTTTACCAGACCAGGGAAGCCCAAAGACATATAAAGCTATACTTTAATTCTCAGAGTAAATAATCCTTAAAATATAATATA
>NW_011495026.1:881066-888330 GCF_000754665.1 Bison bison bison | reverse complement strand
AAATATATATATATTATATAAATATATATATATAAATATATATTATATATATATATATAAACACATATATATTTCTATAAGATTCAACTTATTGGTAGAGTCTTGTTGTACAGAGATTTTATAATTATCTCAATTTTATCTCTTACTTCAACTGTACAGTTTCAAAAGAGGGCAATATGATCAGTAGTCTTTTAGGGCTAATACAGATCTCCAATTATTTACAGATACTATGATTTATAATGAACTGCTGATTATCTTACTCAAAAGGCTCAGTTCATCAGAGATTGATTGTATTGCAGTGAACTGATAAAAACTTAGAATGTAATAGGAAACCACAGACACTCTGAAAATCCTAACTAAAATATACCTAAGGCTTTCAATAACAATTTTACTCACAAATTAGACTCTGATAATTGATGAAGAGCACAACAAAATATGATATGGACTAAATTTATTCAATCTAGACATTTATTTTCCATGAACTGTTTTTGTGTTTTATATATATATATACACACACACAGACACACATATATAGATATATATGTATATATTTCCTTTAAAGATGTAAGTCATCTTTCTTTTACTGAATTACCACCCATATTTCAGATAAACACATCCAGGAATCAAGGTCAGCCTTTTTTTTTTTTTTTAACTGAAAGTGCAATTATGTCATATTCAATTTTGAGCAAAAAGCTTTTATTTAAGTGCACTGTGCTATTATCTATGTGCTCCATTACAGATTGAATGTTATGTCCCATTACAACAGTGACCATAATTCATTTGGACTTTTTTACTTTTTTTTTAATTATGATCAACATACACATTTTTCCCTTCTCACTCTCCATTTTATTTTTATTCTGACATTGGGATATTAAATAATAATTTTATTGACAAATCAAAAGCTTTATTTTTGAAAGTAAGTTTAATACTAGCTCTTTTATTTTGCTTTTATTTGCTTTCTCTTATAATAAAAGAAGCAGAGAACAGACTATTGTTTAGTGCTTAAGCACATCACTGCTGATGTTTAAAAAGCATACAGATGTTAAGCTTAAAAATAAAAATTAGAATATACATTGCGGCTGCTTATCAGTATTTTACTGAAATCAAGATCATTTGTAATTGTTTTATCCTCATCTCAATATGGTGTAGTCCTCAGTTATTACTGTCCTTCTTCATAATTTCTTCAGTTGTGAAGAAAATATTTGATGCTTCATTTCTCAGATCAACTCATTTTATTCTTGTCCTAACTTAAAAAAGAAACTCAAAAAATGAATATTTAGTTCACATTTCTATCCTATAGATAGAATATTACTGTAATTTTGCTTTTACTTTACCCCAAGAATGACTGCTTAGATTAAGCTAAAAGCATGAGAAAAATTTGATAACAATGCTTTGATCAGGTATCTCCTAACATGTGCATATCATATGCTTGTATTACATGAAGCTCACCATAGCCAATGTTAGTTCAATAATTCAAAGTCTTAAAATGTCATTGTTAAGTTAAAATAGTTAAATGTTTCACTTTCATTTATTAATATATTTTATAATTTATAGGTTCACACTTTATGTTATTAGCAGAGTGTAGTAGAAAAATACTGAACTTGAACTTAGAAGTTAATGTCAATGCAAGTTCCTACTTACTGAGACGTTGATTTAAGGCAAGTCACTTAACTTTTCAGATAACGATTTCCTTCAGTCAGTTCAAATCAGTTCAGTGGCTCAATCACGTCCGACTTTTTGCGACCCCATGGACTGTAGCACGCCAAACTTCTCTGTTCATCATCAACTCCAGGAGCTTGCTCAAACTTGTGTCCAATGAGTCGATGATGTTGTCCAACTATCTCATCCTCTGTCCGCTTCTTCTCCTCCTGCCTTCAGCTGTACACAGCATAAGGGTCTTTTCCAATGAGTCAGTTCTTTGCATCAGGTAGACAAAGTACTGGAGTTTCAGCTTTAGCATCACTCCTTCCAATGAATATTCAGGACTGATTTCCTTTACGATGGACTGGTTGGATCTCCTTGAAGTCCAAGGGACTATCAGTAGTTTTCTCCAACACCACAGTTCAAAAGCATAAATTTTTCGGTGCTCAGCTTTCTTTATAGTCCAGCTCTCACATCATATATAACTAGTGGAAAAACCAAAGCTTTGACTAGATGGACTTTTTGGCAAAGTAATGTCTCTGCTTTTTAATATACTGTCTAGGTTGGTCATAGCTTTTCTTCCAAGGAGCAAGGGTCTTTTAACTTCATGGCTGCAGTCACCATCGGCAGTGAGTTGGGAGCCCAAAAAAATAAAGTCTGACTGTTTCCATTGTTTCTCCATCTGTTTGCCATAGAATGATAGGACCAGATGCCACAATCTTAGTTTTTTGAATGTTGAGTTTTAAGCCAGTTTTTTCAGTCTCCTCTTTCACTTTCATCAAGAGGCTCTTTAGTTTTCTTCACTTTCTGCCGTAAGGGTGGTGTTGTCTGCATATCTGAGGTTATTGATAATTCTCCTGGCAATCTTGATTCCAAATTGGGCTTCATCCAGTCCAATATTTAGCATGATGTACTCTGCATACACGTTAAATAAGCAGTGTGACAACATACAGTCTTGATGTACTCCTTTCCCAATTTGGAATCAGTCTGTTGTTTCATGTCCAGTTCTAACTGTTGCTTCCTGATCTGCATACAGATTTCTCAAGAGGCAGGTCAGATGGTCTGGTATTCCCATCTCTTGAAGAATTTTCCACACTTTGTTGTGATCCACACAGTCAAAGGCTTTGGCATAGTCAATAAAGCAGAAGAAGATGTTTTTCTGGAATTTTTTTTACTTTTTAAATGATGCAAAAGATGTTGGCAATTTGATCTCTGTTTCCTCTGCCTTTTCTAAATCCAGCTTGAACATCTGGAAGTTCACGGTTCATATACTATTGAAACCTGGCTTGGAGAATTTTGAGCATTACTTTGCTAGCATGTGAGGTGACTGCAATTGTGCAGTAGTTTGAACATTTTTTGGAATTGCCTTCTTTGGGATTTGAATGAAAACTCACCTTTTCCAGTCCTGTGACCACTGCTGAGTTTTCCAAATTTGCTGGCATATTGAGTACAGCACTTTCACAGCATCATCTTTCAGGATTTGAAATAGCTCAACTGGAATTCCATCACCTCCACTAGCTTTGTTCATAGTGATGCTTCCTAAGACCCACTTGACTTCACATTCCAGGATGTCTAGCTCTAGATGAGTGATCACATCATCATGGTTTTCTGGGCCATGAAGATCTTTTTTATATAGTTCTGTGTATTCTTGCCACCTGTTCTTAACATCTTCTGCTTTCATTGGGTCCATACCATTTCTGTCCTTTCTTGTGCCCATCGTTGCATGAAATGTTCCCTTGGTAGCTCTAATTTTCTTGAAGAGATCTTAGTCTTTCCCATTTTATTGTTTTTCTCTATTTCTTTGCACTGAGCACTGAGGAAGCCTTTCTTATCTCTCTTTGCTATTCTTTGGAAGTCTGCATTCAGATGGGTATATCTTTCCTTTTCTCCTTTGCCTTTAGGTTCTCTTCTTTTCTCAGCTACTTGTAAGGCCTCCTCAGACAACCATTTTGCCTTTTTGCATTTTTTTTCCCTTGTGTGTTTGATCACTGCCTCCTGTACAATGTCACAAATCTCTGTCCATAGTTCTTCAGGCACTCTGTCTATCAGATCTAATCCCTTCTATCTATTTTTCACTTCCATTGTATAATGGTAAGGGATTTGATTTAGGTCATATCTGAATGGTCTAGTGGTTTTCCCTACTTTCTTCAATTTAAGTCTGAATTTGGCAATAAGGAGTTCATGGCCTGAGCCACAGTCAGTTCCCGGTCTTGTTTTTGCTGACTCTATAGAGCTTCTCCATCTTTGGCTGCAAAGAATATAGTCAATCTGATTTCAGTATTGACCATTTGGTTATATCCACATATAAAGTCTTCTCTTGTGTTGTTAGAAGAGAGTGTTGGCTATGACCAATACATTATATTGGCAAAACTCTGTTAGCCTTTTCCCTGCTTCATTTTGTCTTCCAAGGCCAAATTTGCCTGTTACTTCAGGTATCTCTTCACCTTCTACTTTTGCATTCCAGTCCCCTATGATGAAAGTACATATTTTTTGTGTGTGTTAGTTCTAGAAGGTCTTTAGGTCTTCATAGAATCATTCAATATCAGCTTCTTCAGCATTACTGTTTGGGCCATAGACTTGGTTTACTGTGATATTGAATGGTTAGCCTTGGAAATGAATAGAGGTCATTCTGTTATTTTTGAGATTGCACCCAAGTATTTCCTTATCAATAAAGAAAGATGTGATGTGGATTGTTAAAATTTATTATCTGAAATATTTTGCTTAATAGTATAAATTCCTTTTCATAAACATTGCTAGAACTATTCTGACATTTGTTTTCTGACCCCAACTGGGTACCGTATAGTTAAATTTAATTAAAAGTATAACTAAAAAAAGAACAGATCTTACAAGTTAAGAACACAGTCTTTCACTAGTCTGCCTCCAGTTCAGACACCTTCCACACGTCTTAGTGGTGACCCACAATTCCAACCAGTTGGCTAGAAATTTGGAGATTTCTGCAGTCCCCTCAAGCAAAAAGAATTTGCTAAAATGACTCAACAGGGCTCAGGGGAAAACAACATTTATGATTACAGTTTTATCATGAAGGATATGTGTTGGTAATAGCCAAATGAAGAGACACATAGGTTTAGGGAAGTGGGGTACACTGTTTGCATGCCCTATCCCAGGTGTGTCACAATTCCAGCACGTCAGTGTGCTCAACTACCAGGAAGTTTCATTGAGCCTGAGTGTCAGGAATTCTTTAATTAAATAGTTACAGTTGAAAAATCACTGGACACATTCTTGAACACAATGTCCAGTCATTCTTTCCTATCCCAGAGATTGGGCTAACCCTAAGTTCCTGAGATTTTATCTGTATTGTGCAGATTTTGATTCATTGAGAATTGACCTATGGACTTGTCCATGTTTAATTTTTATGGATATATCACATGTATTGAAGACTTTCAGGTCTCTAGATTGGCACAGTGTACTATGCTGCTACTGCTGCTAAGTCGCTTCAGTCGTGTCCGACTGTATGCGACCCCATGGACGGCAGCCCACCAGGCTCCCCCGTCCCTGGGATTCTCCAGGCAAGAACACTGGCGTGGGTTGCCAGTTCCTTCTCCAATGCATGAAAGTGAAAAGTGAAAGGGAAGTTGCTCAGTCGTGTCCGACTCTTCGCGACCCCATGGACTGCAGCCTACCAGGCTCCTCTGTCCATGGGATTTTCCAGGCAAGAGTACTGGAGTGGTGTGCCATTGCCTTCTCCGACAGTGCACTACACATGACAATTAAAAACTTCTAATAACATTGTTCAAAACTATATTTTTATGTATGTTGAGCTTTTAGGAATATTTTTATTTCTAGTTATATTCCCTATATATTACATATATTCTTTTGATATATTACATATATTCTTATGATAATTGATTGCTCAATGATCCCAGTAGGTAATTTTTCACAGTATTTCTTCATGTACTATTATATTGAGTGGCATTCTACACATTTTCTATTTTCAATTATGTCTTCATTTTCTTTATTGATGTTTTGTGATGGATTGAGATTTCAATTGATTTGATAATTTGATTTATTGTTCTTCTTGATTTTTAACCCAATTACTTCTAATGTTTTGCGTATTATACTTTTTTCTCCAATGTTTTTATGTACATTTTTTCATAAACTAAAAAGAAAAAAAATTCATTGTTAAATCTCATGTGAAATTTACAAAGAAACTAATATATTTAAACATACACCTCCCAACTTACATTTTAATGTTTATTTAAATACATCACTCTTTAACTTTACTTTTAGGGCATAACTTTTTTTGGTTAAATGATTTAGTTTATTTTCTGTAAGTATTTTAAATATATCATTCTACTTTCATCTGACTTGTTTAAAAAAACCTTTGATAAATGCAGTAGTTTTCCCTCTGGCTGATTTCAACATTTTCTTTTTCTTTGGTTCAGTTCAGTTCTGTTCAATTCAGTTCAGTTCAGTTCAGTCGCTCAGTCATGACTCTTTGTGACCCCATGAATTGCAGCACGCCAGGCTCCCTGTCCATCACGAGCTCCCGGAGTTCACCCAAACCCACGTCCATCGAGTCGGTGATGCCATCCAGCCATCTCATCCTCTGTCATCCCCTTATCCTCCTGCCTCCAATCCCTCCTAGCATCAGAGTCTTTTCCAGTGAGTCAACTCTTCGCATGAGGGTAGCCAAAGTACTGGAGTTTCAGCTTTAGCATCATTCCTTCCAAAGAACACCCAGGACTGATGGGCTTTAGAATGGACTGGTTGGATCTCCTTTTAGTCCATGGGACTCTCAAGAGTCTTCTCCAATACCACAGTTCAGAAGCATCAATACTTTGGCGCTCAGCTTTCTTCACAGTCCAACTCTCACATCCATACATGACCACAGGAAAAACCATAGTCTTGACTAGACAGAACTTTGTTGGCAAAGTAATGTCTCTGCTTTTTAATATGCTATCTAGGTTGGTCATAACTTTCCTTCCAAGGAGTAAATATTCTTCTACAATAAGTCAAGTTTTGGTTTCCTTTTATTTTTGGCCTTCTTTTACACAGTTTTTTCCCCTATGTCTCTGGAGATATATATAGATACACACGCACACACACATTTATTTATCAACTTTTTGAAAAAAAAAATGCAGTTAATACTAGTTGAATATTGTTTCTCTTTTATTTTTTCCTTCCTGTCTCTGTTTGGGATTTCTGGTTTTATCTATTATATCTCTTAACCTTTCACATTTTCTACTTGCTGTTTATATTCCAGTAAGTTTTTCTGATCTAATTTTTAGTTCTCTATTACTTTCAAAAATTCTGCTTAATCCCTCATTGAGTTTTTAATTCCTATTAGCTTATGTTATCATTTCTGAAAATATTATTTTAGATTTTTTTTCACATCAGATTTTCCTTTTAGACAAGCTCCAATTATTTTTTGTTCAAAGATTTAAGTATTATATAATTAATTATAACATACTTAAATCTTTGAACAAAATAAATATACATGCTATGCTAAGTCACTTCAGTTGTGTCTGATTCTGTGCGACCCCATAGATGGCAGCCCACCAGGATCCCCTGTCCCTGGGATTCTCCAGGCAAGAACACTGGAGTGGGTTGCCTTTCCTTCTCCAATGCATGAAAGTGAAAAGTGAAAGTGAAGTCGCTCAGT
>NW_011495026.1:877116-880966 GCF_000754665.1 Bison bison bison | reverse complement strand
CAATGCATGAAAGTGAAAAGTGAAAGTGAAGTCGCTCAGTCGTATCCGACTCTTAGCGACCCCATGGACTGCAGCCTACCAGGCTCCTCTGTCCATGGGATTTTCCAGGCAAGAGTACTGGAGTGTGGTGCCATTACCATCTCCAAATATATATAGGTATATTTTATTTAAATTTTGTACTCTGTCTCATAATTCAAATGTTGATATTTAACCTGATATTTGTTGCTTCTGTTGACATTCATAGTGTAGAGCTTTGTGATACTTGTTTTATTATGAATACAGCTGATTTAATATTTGGAAATCTTATGAAACTAACTTTAGGAATTCTTGTCTCCACAGGAAAACTGAATACATTCCTCCTGAAAATCAGTCAGATCCTACCCATCTGGGCTCACTACAGCCACCCTCTGGGGTACCAGCATAACACAGAAGTCTTATATTTAACTTGTTCCAGTATGCCTCAATTTTAGAGTCAATTCTAAATCTGATACAGGCATCCTCCACCCCCTGAGAAATCCAGGAATAGATAAAAAAAAAAAGTGATATACAATAAAGAAGTATAGGAAGTCAATACATTAACAATCAAAATGAAACTGTTTCTCAGGAGTTTTTGTTGTTGTTGCTGTTAATTTAAACAGAATTAGAGAAATATATGTGTAATGTTTATATACTGGAAATAACGATAAAAGTAGTTCCACAGACGTCTTACAGGAGAAGGCAATGGCACCCCACTCCAGTACTCTTGCCTGGAAAATCCCGTGGACGGAGGAGCCTGGAAAGCTGCAGTCCATGGGGTTGCTAAGAGTCGGGCACAACAGAGCGACTTCACTTTCACTTTTCACTTTCATGCATTGGAGAAAGAAATGGCAACCCACTCCAGTGTTCTTGCCTGGAGAATCCCAGGGACAGGGAAGCCTGGTGGGCTGCCGTCTATGGGGTTGCACAGAGTCAGATGAGACTGAAGCGACTTAGCAGCAGCAGACATCTTACAACAGGGAATAACAAATTTGAGTCCATATAAAATCTGTTTCTTTTCTTTTAATCTTTGTATTCTATTGCTTTTGCTACAAGTTAATCACTAAAGCAATATTGCCTATTGCTTATAGTAAACACAATGGCCCATCTCGGAGAACCCTGTCCCCTATGTAAAACTAAAATACCTTTGTTCAGCTTAAAGCAAACATTCTGACCCAGCCCACCTGTGAATGGCTGTAAGAAAGAAGAAATCAATGCATCCCCTTCTATCTAATGGAAACCAGGAGATATTTGCAACAACTTACGGCCTTTTTACTTCTTCACCTCCTCCTTCTTTGTTCTATAAAATAAACTAGCATCCATACCTCTACAAGGTGTTCCTCCAGGACATTAGTCCACCATCTTCTCTGGCTTGGTTTTCCAAAAAAGTCATTATTCATTGCCCCCAAATCTCTCCCAATTTATTGGCCTTTCATGCGGTGAGCAGAAGGAGCTTGGCCTTGGTAAAAGTCTTTTTTTTTTTTTTTTTCTTAAATGCATGCAGTTTTAAGATTTTAAAGCATCAGGAACCCTTGGTTGCTTTCCATGAATTCTGTCAAATAGGGGTTTGTAAAACTGTCTGGAATCTTCTCAAATTTTTCAGCCTACTTAACTTTATTGAGCTATTGCTACATCATTTCCCTGATGTCATAATGGATGTACAACTTCTACAGGAGGCTTAAAGTATACCAAAACTACACTGTGAGAAATGAATCACAAGCATTCTAGTGCTCTGAGATTACTATGAACTTGTTTGGAATTTCTACATTCTACCTTATTTTAACATCCTGACTCTTAGCATCAACCAAGGACTTACTCTATCGTTAATCTCTCGCATTTGAAAAACTTTACTGTCACATATTTATGAGTTATCTGCCCTCCAAGTAGCCAGAAGAAAAATAAAAGCATCTCTTATTCTTCATTTTCCCTAACAAGTTGTATGCCATATGAAGCACTACAGCAGAGTACATCTGGCAATATTTTAGATTTTAAAAATCTTTCCTGCTTCAGAAAGCCTGGTTCTCTTACATGAAAAATATTGTCTTTAAATTGATGATTTTTTTAATGCTTTTAAAAAGACTCTTTTTATTTAGTTGGCTTCTTCATTTTATTTGGCCAATTTGAGTCCTCTTTTAGTTGGGACAATGGAACTTATACTCAAGTTCTAATTTAAAGATCAGAACAACCAAAACAAAATGAACAAATAAAAAAAAATCTACAGATAAAAGTAAATCACTTTGAATAATAAACATACCACTAAGAATCTAAATATCATGGGTAAAAAATTAGGGTCATGTAATTGCTTGTATAATACTTAACATTCACTTTTCTTTTCCTATTAAATAAGGTGAACATTCCTTCAACTTGAATAGAAATTCCTTTAACTTTATCAGATTCTCTGATTATCTCTTCATGTTTCTCAATAGTTACTCCTTCCCTAATCCTCACTGATGGGTTTCATTGTAAAGATCAATAAGAATGCAGGCAATTCTGGAAAATAGCAAGCTACCATAGACTTCCAAATCTCACATTTGAATTTACCTTATTCTTGAGCTACATCTTCCACACCATCCCAAACTCTCTTTTCCATTAGCACCAGTTTTCATCTTTGGAAAACTGAATGCCATTTTAATCTGCTTAGTAAGACCTTCACTACTTCCCCTGATGTGAACCAAGAGAACTTGCAGATGTACAAACTTGGTTTAGAAAAGGCAGAAAAACCAGAGATTAAATTGCCAATTCTGCTGGATCATAGAAAAAGCCAGAGAATTCCAGAAAAAAATCTACTTCTGCTTCATCGACTATGCTAAAGCCTTTGATGGTGTGGATCACAACAAACTGTGGAAAATTCTTCAAGAGATGGGAAAACCAGATAACCTTACCTGCCTCCTGAGAAATCTGTATACAGATCAAGAAGCAACAGTTAGAACCATCATGGAACAACAGACTGATTCCAAATTGGGAAAGGAGTACATCAAGGCTGTATATTGTCACCCTGCTTATTTAACTTATATGCAGAGCACATTATACGAAATGCAGGGCTGGATGAAGCATAAGCTGGAATCAAGATTGTGGGGTTAAGTATCAATGACCTCAGATATACAGATGACATCATCCTAATGGCAGAAAGCAAAGAGGAACTAAAGAGCCTTTTGATGAAGGTAAAAGAAGGGGGTGAAAAAAGCTGGCTTAAAACTCAACATTCAAAAAACAAAGATCATGGCATCTGATCCCGTCACTTCATAACAAATAGATGGGGAAACAGTAGAAACAGTGACAGACTTTATTTTATTGGGCTCCAAAAATCACTGCAGATAGTGACTGCAGCCATGAAATTAAAAGACGCTTGCTTCTTGGAAGAAAAGCTATGACAAACCTAGACAGCGTATTAGAAAGCAGGGGCATCACTTTGCCAACAAAGGTCCACATAGTCAAAACTATGGTTTTACCAGTAGTTGTGTATGGATGTTAGATTTGGACCATAAAGAAGGCTGCATATCGAAGAATTGATGCTTTTGAACTGTGGTGCTGGAGAAGATTCTTGAGACTCCCTTGGGCAACAAGGAGATCAAACCAGTCAATTCTAAAAGAAATCAACCCTGAATATTAATTGGAAGGACTGATGCTGAAGCTGAAGCTCCAATACTTTGGCCCCCTGATGCAAAGAACTGACTCATTGGAAAAGACCCTGATGCTGGGAAAGATTGAAGGCAGTTGGAGAAGGGGATGACAGAAGATGAGATGGTTGGATGGCATCACCAATTCAATGGACATGAGTTTGAGCAAACCCTGGGAGACAGTGAAGGACAGGGAAGCCTGGCCTGCTACAGTCCAC
>NW_011495026.1:855522-877016 GCF_000754665.1 Bison bison bison | reverse complement strand
TGAATAAAAGGTAGTCTTTTTTTTTTTTTTTAATTTACTAATCATCACCTGTATATGTCTATTTTCAGTTACTAAAACGCTATTAGTAGTCACATGCATAAGTCCCCATTTGAGACAGTATAATAACATTGAAGTTGGAAGAATATTCTATTTGTGATTGTATTAAAAAGACAAAGATCCAGGCAATCTTAACATAAGTATGCTATATATGTATGAAAATGTATGCTAAATTTAAAATATAAATGATGTCCCTTGATAAGTTAGCTTTGGGAACATTTTTTAAAAAATTAAAGATAGAAAAATTTGCTAGAAAATTAAGATTAATGTATTATTTTATTATATATGTTATTACTAATGCATATGAAACTCATGATGATGAGAAGATTAAGTGAATATAGAAAGAAATCTACAAGATGGAAATAATTTACTTAACTCTTTGACAGAATATTAAAAATGCATCTCCTAGGTAGATTTATTGAAAGAAATATAATTACTAATTATAACAGGAAAGATTAGAAGATGAGAGCATAGTTAATAATTGCATACAAATTGCTTCACTGCATTTAGGATTTGCAAATGTTTCTTAAGAAATCACCATTATGCTATTGTTCACTGAAAATTTCCTATGTCTTCTTTCTTGGCCAAAAATGCAATATGTTATTTTATAGAAAACTAATACCTGAGATTTCTAATAATCTTAACTGAAGGCAAAACTTTAATTAGAGATATGTAGGTATAGTATCAAAGTGCCTGGATTTATAGGGCTCAGAAGTCTCAGATCTCAGAGGTATTATGGATTCTAATTTCTCCTTATTGTTCATTCTTCTTAATATGCTCTCTCTACATCTCTTCTCCAATCCTTCTCTTCTTTATTTTTAGCCAGGTTCAAAATCTTTGTGGGAAAAATCTTATGGTGAAATATGAAATGATACGATGGAATCTGAAAGTATTAATAAGTAAGACTAAAAATGACCTGATGCCTGAAAACTCGGCCTTAATTCTTCACTGAAAATGAATCACAGTCAGGGATACTATCTCAAAACCTTGTGATATTTAGCATAAACAATAGTTAAAAATGAATCAAGGATATAAAAATAATGAAAATAGTATATACTTATTTTTTCACAATTAAGTTTGCATGAAAGTGAGTCATTTTAATTATTTGTTTGATGTAAATATATTTTAGTTTTAATGAACTTAAATATTTTTATTCTGTACTATTTAAGCATTTACCATATTTTTATTTTCTACTTGCATGTTCAATGATGCAATGTTGATACTGCCACCATTTTCTTTAATATCCCTCTTTTTAAAAAATTTTATAACTTGCTTAAAAAATTGATAATGAACATCATCAGCCATGCATAGAAGCCCTTTGTCTTAAACTTCTACCTTGTGGAAGGCAAGGTACACAGCTTGTAAATATAGATGATATTTTCACAGAATCATAAATTGGCGACCAAGGCCTTGAAAAAAAATCAGAATCTTTTATCATTTTTACTTTAATGTAACTGTGATGGACTACTCCATGGGAAGAACCTATAGCTCATACCTTCATTCAAAATGCATTTTCTAAAAATGTCCTCAAACAAAAGTGACCACAGCTTTAATTCATGGCTATTAATCCATAGATATTTAGAAGAATGTGAATGGCTTGTAAGGCTGACTGCAGGGTATAGGAAAGTACTTTAAGAATGATAGAATGGAAGGACAAATGAGGAGTTTGGGAAAGAAAAGACACTTCTAGTTTCTTGCCAGTTCATATAATTCTCAACATAATGATTTTTTAGTATCGTCCCTCATCTCTGTCTTCTGAGATTTTATTCCTCAAGGAGGTCTCATTCCTTAATTTCTTAGGACATATAAACAGTATTTGAAAGCAGTGCACACTCATTTCTCAAAAATCACCTTCCTAGAATTATCCATCATTTTAATTAAAAGATGAGTTATTTAATAATACATTTTACATCTATGTGGTTAGCTACATATATGTGAATCATATATGTTTAAATAGACATATATGAAGGAAAAGAAGATAAAGAGTTTTTCACAGAATTATATGTTATATAATGTTAATGGTATATCACAGCATTAATCCTTCATCTAGAAATGTAGGCATTTATGAGAAAAGAATATTATCTTTTCCTCGTTTAATGCAGCAATTAGGAGTGGCTTACATAACACATAAATATCACAGATTCAGAAAAATGATCTATGAGAGAAAATAAAAGTTCTTAGGTTGTGATCCAAATTTTTGTATTTGCTTAAAGAGTCTGTCAATGTAAAATGTCTATCTTTCAAAAGAATTGGCAATTTTATATTCTTTTCAAAGTGATTTTACTCACTGAATATATTACTTAGGAAATAAGACTAGAAAAAAAGAAAAAAGGATTCCTAGGGTTTCTTTATCCCTTTAACTTGGTTTGTAGAGTTTTATTTTTGTGCTTCCATTCCCATGGTTGCATCTGTTAAAAAGAAGTAGTGGTTTGTGTCCAAAAGCCTAAGATGCTATTAGCACTTGAGGAATACTAAGCAAATAATAATCATATAATTTCAATCCTGCTAATGAGAACTACATGATAACAAGGTGTGGTTATTGTGTTACCCTTTGAAAATCCACGAATAACATATTAAAATAATTTGTTTAGAAATAATGCTTTTTGAAAGAAACTTTCTATAATAGTGTTCAAAATTATTCTCCAGTAGATTGCTGGGTTTAACAAGCTGAACAATATATTGGTACTTAGAAAATTACACTTATAAATAAGAAACTGTGACTCCCTTCAAAAGATAGACATTGAAGAGACATTGACATTGTTATTAGTTTACCTGGGGCTAGCAAAGACCTGAATCAGTTGTGTTGCATTTAAAGAACTTAAGAAATAAATATTTATATTTTTTGTGCCGAACTCACCAAATACCCATGCTTTCATTACGATAAATGTCATCACATCATTTCTGCTTTTATGAATTGTTTCTTTATCCTTGAGAAAAAAAAAAGAGAACTATAACATCTATCCTCCTCTCTTCATGGACCTCACGTGCTGCTCCAAACTTTATGAACAAGCTCCCTTTCATAAAAGGGCTTCTCCACTATTGCCTATTCACAGAACCCACCACCTATTTACTCCTAGAATTGATCTAATTGGTGTTCACAAAATTAACAGGGTCACTTACTTGTACTATATCAATTTCTTTGGATGTAAGAGGTTTTAAAGCCACTTTTTAACACAGTAAAGGAGCATTTATTCATAAACTAGTTTTTAATCAGTGTCCAGTAAGAAAAACAAAATTAATGGTTCTTTCTTTTTTTTTTTTTAATGGTTATTTCAAACAAAGGAATATACGATATTTAAAAACTGTTGACTAGACACTGTTGGAGAAGGAAATGGCAACCCACTCCAGTGTTCTTGCCTGGAGAATCCCAGGGACGGGGGAGCCTGGTGGGCTGCCGTCTACGGGGTCGCACAGAGTCGGACACGACTGAAGCGACTTAGCAGCAGCAGCAGCAGCAGACACTGTAGTGATCATTTTACATCATATACAAATACCAAATAATTATGATGTACATCAGTAGCATATACCAATTATATCTCAATGATAATAATAAAGAGTGTTGGAAGATAAGGAATAAAGGGAGCTAATCCAAATTCAGAATCTTCAGTACTCTGGTCTTAAAGAGGGTCTCACTGAGAGTGCTGGAACTTCCAAGAAAGTTCCTTCTCTGGGGGCTGAGACAACGTTAAGAGGCTTAGTAACATCACACACTGCTACAGTCTTCTAATGGACAAGGCCTCCTATCAGTATATCCTGATTTAAAGCAAGCCAGGAAATATATTTAAAATATCTCAAGCTTCATCAGCACTATGTGAAAAGAGAAGCAGGTGATTAGACTAAAAGACATTGAAAAATAACGTGCATTCAATATCTCTGAATAGCAAACAGTTTTATGCTTTTATGGTCTCTGGAAAGTTTCTTCCAAATAAAAAGGAGGGAAAAAAACCATATCCCTAATTATGCACAGAATACATTTTGTATTTCTGAACCTTTATTAAAGGCTCATTCTGACGTCAAGATATGTTTTATTTTATGCTTTCGAGTGTAACTATTACTGAGAGAGAGGAAAGAGAGAGAGAGTATCCATCCTACAGGAGAAAAATACAGATTCTTTTCAAGTACATACTGAATATTCTTCAGGAGAGATATGATAGGTCACAAAACAAGTCAGTAAATTTAAGAAGATTGAAATCATACCAAATATCTTTTCTGAACACCGTGGTGTGAAACTAGAAATCAGTAACAGGAAAAAGGCTGGAAAATTCATAAATACCTGGAAATTAAACAACACACTCCTAAACAATGGATCAGAAAGAAATCAAGAGGGAAACAAAAGAGTATCTTGAAACAAACTAAAATGAAAACATGACATCCCAAAACCTATGAGTTACTTCAAAAACAGTTCTAAGAGGGAGATTTATAGCAACAAGCAACTACATAAGAAAAAATTAAACATTTAATTCAACTTTACACAGAAACCAAAAATGCAAAACAATCTAAGTCAGAATTAGTAAAAGGGAGCAAATAACCAAGATCAGAGCAGAACTAGATGATATAGAGACCAGGGAAACAATAGAAAAGATAACTGAAACTAAAAGCTGTTTCTTAAAAGTTAAATAAAATTGATATTTGTCTATTTTAAAATAATGACTATAGAGTATCCACTTTTTATCTTAAAACACACACAGTGTTGACTGCTAGTAGAGTCACAATGCTTCACAAGTGTGCATCTGTGTTTGCCAGCATATATTTCCTACAGAAAAGCCTTTTCTCATTTTATGCTGCTGCTGCTGCGTCGCTTCAGTCGTGTCCGACTCTGTGCGACCCCATAGACGGCAGCCCACCAGGCTCCCCCGTCCCTGGGACTCTCCAGGCAAGAACACTGGAGTGGGTTGCCATTTCCTTCTCTATGTTACTATTTTTAATGCATATAACACATTTATATTTCTATAGTGCCTTTTATCCAAAAAAAAACCAAAATGCTCTAGTGTTTAGAAAGATTCATGACTTTATTTATAACATGATTTTAACTTCAGAACAGTAATAAGAACAAATTGTTGGATGAAAATAGTATTGCTAATAGACTGCATCTTAAAATTTCGAAATTTTATTTATGTATTTTTTTGGCTGCACCTTGCGGGATGTGGGATCTGTTTCCTGACCAAGGAGTGAACCTGTGTCCCCTGCAGTGGAATCATGGAGTCTTAACACATGGACCACTAGGGAAGTCCCTGGGAACTTTAAAATAGATACAAATATTTGGCAAAATTAATGAACAGCAGTAAAATATTAAAATACCAATGATAAAATAAGACCTACAAAATTTAGACATGTATATTAGAAAAAACAAAATGAAATACATTCTGAAGGAAACTTCATTTGAAAACAGCAGTAGGGGAATAATCAACAAAACCAAACAAAAATATTGTTACAAATTCTTATATTTATGGAAACTAATATTTCCTAGGTCCTCAGGAAATGTATAGATGAGAAATATGCATAGCTCCAGAGTCTCAAGATAACTGTCCATAGAATGAGAACAACATGATTTTTCTATTGTCTAAGCTGAAGGAGTAAAATCCAACAATGCATCCTAAAACTTTTCAAAATTCTCTCACAATTTCACAATTCCTTCTTATTAAAAACCTTCTAATATTTCAAATCCCATACCCTGTTGTAGGGATCCATCATCTGTCTGAATTTGGCTTATCTTTACACTCATAAATATAGAAAACTATTTAATCATCTTCTGGTGAATGCCTCTAACCACCTAGGAGTTCTTAAACAATTCCAGACTGATGCACACTATTTCACATATTTTAATTATCATGGTTACCTTTATATTGCCATCATCAGTAGATGAGATCCGTTCAAAATCCCACAAATATTATTATATCTACCAAATGAAAATAAAGCAAACACAAAACAGAAAACACATTTTCAACAAGTACGCCACCTAAATAAAATAGAAAATAGAAGCTACTAGAAAGATTTAAGAGTTTAATCATAAGGAAAAGAGTAAGGAGAAATACCAGTCAAATGGGGAAATATTAGCAATGTAGACTTTTGAACCCAGTGTATTTCTTAAGCCCTTATTAATATTTTTAAAGAAAACCCTCAACACGTAAAACCTAGAGAACAGTTGTTAATTAAAATAATCCCTAAATAATCTTTATTACATTCTAGAGCAGTGCTGGTTAATAAAAATATAGTGTGAGCCATATATGCAGTATGAACTTTTCTACTGACCATATCGATAAACATAAACAGAACAAAATTAATTTTAACAATGTACTTTACCCAATTATATCTAGAATATTATTTCAGTAATCAATATAAATAATTATGAGTGGTTTTACTGTCTTTCCTACTCTGTATTCAGAATCCTGCACATATTTCATGCTTAATAGTACAACTCAGTTTGAGACAGCCACCTTACAAATGCTTAACGGACATGGCGCATTTCTATGACCACTTAGTCACCAATTCTTCTAAACGATTTTATTATAAAAGACAAATCTAACGAATGTGGCTGCAACACAGTAACATAAAATGCTGTGGCTTATAAATATCTTTTCTCATATATTGATGGATGTTAATTAGATTTACCATGGTCATTACTTCACAATATATACATATACCAAATCATTGTGTTGTATACCTGAAACAAATGTAACGTGGAATTCTCCAGCAAAAGTACTGGAGTGGGTAGACATTTCCTTCTCCAGGGGATCTTCCTGACGTAGGAATCAAACTCAGGTCTCCTGCACTGCAGGCAGATTCTTTACTGTCTGAGCCACCATGAAAGCCCGTATGTCAGCTATACCTCAACTAAATAAGATACTTTCTCACTTTAATACTATAAAATTCTTAAAAAGTTCATTTTTATTAATGATATTATAATAGCTGTTTAGAATTATAGATCTGCAAGTTACTAAATAGAACAGTCATGAAACTCATAAAAGCATGACAAGCATTGTAGTTTCAAAGCCCACTGACAAGAAAAATTTTTTTTAAAGTATCTCATGTTTTAGCTCCTTTTCAGTTCTCAATGCAATAAGTCCTCATCTTGTGTTGACAGAAACATACATGCACACATGCATACATACATTCATATGCACTTTAAACTTCTGAAAATACAACATTAATATCCATTTTCACCAATTCCTCTTTTCCTTTGTCAACAAAGAGACACTGCCTTTTCTTCTGATCATGGCTAATTCCTCCCCCTAATGTTTAAGTCAAGTCACAGCCTTTCCTGTCTCTTTAACAGCTCATGAATTTCTAAAACTTTCTATCAAAGGTATTTTTAAACTTTATTGAGGAATAACTGACAAATATAACTGTATACATTCAAAATATGCAGAGTGATGATTTAGTATTCATATGTCATAGAATGATTTCCAACATTAAAATAATTAACACATCTAACACTTCACATACTTAGCTCTTTCGGTGTGAGCATGTGTGTGGTGAAAATGATGAAAAGCTACTCTCTGCAACTCTCATGTGTACACTACTATTATTAAGTATAATAACCATACTGTACATTAGCACCTAAGAACTTATTCTTTTATAACTGAAATTTTTTACCCTTTCAATAAACATTTTCAAGTACATTCTACATGGTATTACTTTAAGACAAGCATAGTCATCTTTCACTTAGGCTATTATACTTTTTTTTCTAATCAAATTCTGCCACCTTCTCCTTGTCATATTTTCCACTGCTACCAGATCGTTTTTTCTAAAATGAAGTTCTAATAATGTCAGCGGCTTGGATAAATACAGTCATTCTTAGTTCACTATACAAAAATTAATAAAGACCTTTATGTGTCATTTTAAGCCTTTTATGCTATGACTCTTGTATACACCTTGAACTTGGGCACTTTGTCTCACATCCACAACCACAGAGTCCATCCACTCTGAGCTACAACATATTAATTCTTATACCTCCATGCTTTGAATATATTGTTTCCTCTGTCTACAATCACTTTCTAGATCATTTCACACAATGCCTTTAACAATCTAAGCCTGATTATTCTGGTTGTATTTTGGGGGATTTGGTTTTTGCTGTTCTTTTTCCTTCTAGCAATACTCCCATCATCCTGACAAATGATAGTGGAGAGTCACAACTCAACTAAGAAGCAATCCCCTTACAATTACTGTGCAATTTATAGTATCGTTGCTAGAGCAGATTAACATGGCTTCCCATGTACCATCTGTGGCCTCTGAGCAGACTGATCCATTGTTTTCTATTGCTAACAGGAGGAGGTTAAGCAAGTTAGATTCTCACGAGATGTACAAAAGTATGCATTCATAGCCCTGTCACAGGGTGATGTTACCTTTTTTGTCCTCTAGCCTTTCTTCAGAACATCACATTTTCAATGTCTAAATTACCACATGTTAACAGGACCAGATGAGGAAAAAATTGAAAGTACATTAGAAGTCTTAAAGAGAAAACACATGCACTTTAGAAGGTAGGACATAAAACCTAGTACATTTTCTGCATCAAATCTATATCTTAAAGTCTGTTTTTAATAACTCATGCTAAAACAGAGACCAAATAGTGGTGCTTACCTGATAGCCTTCAAGCCTGTTAAACTTAGCTAAAGATTCTATGTCATATCTTCATTCTTAAGAAATTAAACAGCAAATGCCTATATTTTAGAGAAATATTCATCAGAGTATTTAATGATACAGAAAAGGCATATTACTAGATTGTCTACCACATAGTGGCACTTCAATAAAGGTATGGGGAAGTGTCTGAAATGAAATTAGTTATGAAACAATGAGGTGCTCTTGATTTGAGGTCCTACAAGTTAAAATGTTTTTTAATTGGCAAGGAAAAGACAGAAAAAATCTCTATTGGATTCCTCGAATGGCTCATCTCACAAGCCTTCTGTATCATAAGGGGAAGAAAAAAAAACAGTAGCTTAGGAAAACATAAGAACTGTCAGAAAATCAATCATTCATTTTAATTCTCAGGAGCATGATTTTTAATTTAGGATGTGTTAAATTAATCCCCACCTGCACGGGGCTTTTTACTGCTTCAAGTTGAGTTTGGAAGTGTATTTTTCACCTCCTGAAATTCTGCCATGTGATGCCTTTTTCTTTTTAAACTCTAGAGTCTCCTCCAATTTTTTAATAGAAAGCTATCGGAGCCATTCGGGAGAGTTTCTGAATGAAGGGGGAAGCAAGCCAGGAGGCTGCTACTGTTTTGCTGCGTGAGCCTGCTTGGCTCTCAGGGTGATGTCCGCCCTCTTTGAAAGAATGGCCACCTCCAAATCGTCTACCTGTGAGTGGTAGTTCATAACAAGAGTCTAATTATTGAATTCTAACCTGCTGATGCAGACTGACTTCTGGGATCTAGTCTGTGTATCACACTTATGGAGATGAACTATTCTGTTACACAGAATCAGTATGTGTGCTACTTGTTGGGTCAGATTCTTTGAAGTTGATCTTCTAAAACTAGAGCTGCATATTTCAGCCTGTATTTACTCTTGCTGAATTATACTACAACCCAAACCTGCATATTTCGCATAATTTATTTTCTTGAAATTGAGTGGTTTGTTTGCCACTGAAGGTTGTAAAAGAAGAAAAAGATATTTAACAGAGGAAAAGGTATTTAAAGTCAATGTGTAGTTCATTCTGAAGTAGAAGCTCTACTTCTATAGAAATAAAAAGATAAAAAAATCCTCATTTTTATATCATAAAAATCATTTTTATCATTTTATACCATAAATATGTTTCAATGATACTAATACAATGACCTAATCAACAAAGGCTTTTAGTTCTCATTAGTCAGAGCTGAATGAGCACCATTAATGATGAGCCTGGTGAGGAAACCATATTTGATTATGTCTTATAAGTGAAATACAAAAAAAAAAAAAAAAAAAACTCCCCAGAAAAGTATAGTTCTCTATGTTCTAGGAGATCGTTTACTTTATTTCTCCTGAGTACTTTTTATTTTATCCTTTACAGGTTAGCATCTTTTTCAGCTATTTTTTAATCTTGTGATACACAAAATTACATTTCTCAGGCAATACTAATAATGATGACATATAAATAAATGCTTCAACCCTTGAATATATAATCAGTTTTTAAAACTCAATGTTTAAAAAGCATGCAGGTAGAATTTTAAGTGTTTTTCCTGAAAACATTTTCATAAATCAGCAATTTATGTCCAGAAACCGTCATATTGTGACCATTACATTTGTTCTGCTATACTTAATCATGGAGACTTGACCTAGAGTGTTAATCTTTTTAATTCTAGCCACTGAAAATAACACTTTCTTTTTCAATTGGTTAGTTCATCTTATACCATGATATTCATAAGAACACATTTCAAAGACTTTCTTAGGTAGAAGAGAATTATCATCACACTGAGGGAAAAAGACTGAAGTATATATAGACAGCTACACGGCAAAATAATTTATCACTGACAATCACTAACTACTTCTACATATTTAGATGTTTCAAATGATCTTATGTGTATAAAATCTTTTATTAATTCTATGATATTCAACTGGAAGTTAGTGTTAGGCTTTTCATCTTTACCAATAATACTGAAAATAAGCACGTCACTATTTTGGTCATTATTTACTAATAATCCAAAATAGGTCTTATCCTTCCCTTTATCTTTTTCCTTCTCTTATACACACACACACACACACACATACCCCTTACTGCCTATGGCTTATTATGGTCAATCTACTATTCTATCTTTCTTGTGACAAGGTTATTCCAAGTAGTAGCATGTAGCAAAGGGAAAAATCCTACATGGTCCATACTGCCTTCAGCAACAGTAGTCCAAATTTTGGTGAAAGGAGAGAAAGGATGTATACTGACTAGCTGTTTTAATTTGGCTTAGAAGTGGAATAATTCATATTATTACAGGATTTACTTGTATTGCTAGTAGTAGTTTATGAGAACTAAACTAAATTATGTAGATGTATCTAGTGGCTGTTCCTCTGGATGTTTGTGCAGATACCTACAATAATATTGGCTTAAGCAAGACAATATTTTTCCCTCTCTCGCAAATCCAAGCATGATATATCTGAGGCCCAGTTTCCATCTATCTTTTACCTCCACCTCTATATTCCTGAGTTGTTCTGCTTTTTCCACAAGTTTCAGAACAGCTTTACTTCAAGTTCATGTTACAGCTTAACTGAGGAGAGAAAGGGAAAAGAAAGTTTTCCCTTCTCTTGTTAAAGATATCATATCACCTATAGTTAGCTCTGACTGACTAGGATTTTTCATCAAGTTACACACAGCTTTTAGGAGGATTGGGATTTGAGAACTTTATTTTGGATAACCATATACTCCACTAATGATTGCATTATTTATTGCCATGGAAATTAAAACCGTAACAATCTTGTCACCTGTACAAAACAAAGAAACAGTGACCACAGAAAACTCAACATAAACTATATTAGGGCCATTTAGGTCCATTTTGGAGGAAACCACATTAGAGAAATAGCCAGAAGCAGGAAAGTAACCAGAGTACAACAGGAAAAAAAGACAGTTTCTCCTGTGTTTCCCTATAGGACAATTGACAAGGGAATTTTGGAATTTAGAATTGTAAATTATTATGAAAGAGGGTGGGCTGTTTCTGATTAGCACAAAGTTACTAAGAGCAAAGAATCCCTTATACTTTCTCCAAAAATGAGAGAACATAGTCACCATATTCGTCTTTAGGTGCTATTAATTCTTTCAGTTTAATCACAACCCCACTTTTGTATATTCCATAAGTTAGAGACTAAATTTTGGAATTAGCCACTACTGCTGACTTAGAATCATAAAGAAATAAAAAGGAAGGGTAAAATATAGATAGATAGAGCAATAATATTGATCAATCATGAAATAAAACAATAAACAGACTTAAACTTTGTGTGAAAGGTCACTGAGTTAGAGCTTGTTATCATAACTTCCTCTCCCACTAGAAAATCGCCTATTTTATTTGTTCTCATCCAGCACCTTAAGTGGTCAGAGTTCTTTATCAGATAATGTACCCAAAGTTTCATTCCCAAATGGTTTGGGTTTCAAAGCACCTCTGACATTGTTGGGTTGCACTATTCTTGCTGCTGTCATACTGTTGACCATTTGCCCTAGAAAACTTTCTGAGTTTCAGACATGGTTCTCCCTGTTCCCACTGTGTCTCAGGGATCCCAAAAGGTCCCTTTGCTGTTGGAATCAGTCATCTCATCTAATACAGTTATCTACTTCTTTACCTATAGATACTGTGGCAGGGGAGCCTCAAGTTATACGGTTCCAGTCCTTGGTTCCAGTTCAATGGAACATTTGTTTCCCCTAGTAAAAGCATTGCTTCCTCAGTAACCTATACTCTACACCAGTTAGTGGTAACCATGAATGACCTATTTCTAGACAGAAGCCAGACTCCTGACAACTAGGAAAGGGACAGGAAGAGGACTCTTTCTCTCACAGAAAAATAACTACCCAGAAAATAAGCACTGCTTGAACTCAAAACCCTAAGGGACTGCACTATAATTCTTTCAATAGGACTTGAAAATCACTCTATACAGTATCCTGTTTTACAAATAGGCACTCCAAGTATCACTGGATCTATCAATATTTGTTCACAAGGCTAACTGGAATAAAATTCCAGACATGTTGCATGGAATTCTTTTGTTTTAAGCTTCAATGAAAAAAAAAATGAGTCATCAATTCTTTAGTAATTAGGTCAGAGAAATACTCCACATGTTACACACACTGTCCCCACATTCAATATGCTCATCATACATTTGACCCATTTCTTGATTAGAAGAATTTCAAAACACATAACTGTGTTTTTTTTTTTCACTTTAGAGTGGATATTCTGACATGCCACAGACCACTGAACCTCTAAACAGTTCATTGGTATTGAAGGCTTTAGCAGTTTCATGGGTTTATTTTCTAGCTTATGCATGCACATATCTTAAGGGATCCTTGAATTTGTTAATTCCTTGTCAACAGTTTCACATTATATCCTCAATGAAGTAAACCACAATAATAGTTTATTGGATACCAGGGAGATTACATTATGGCAAGGAGCAAGAATGATGACATATTATTATTTTGCATTTTTATTTTTACAAAAATAAGCGTGAAGTTTTACTTTTTTCTCTGTAAGTGAAAGCAAATTACTTCTGGTGTCTTCTTAAGACTTGAAAAAGATGACCAGATACTTGGTGCTATCATAACCAGCACCCACAACTGGAGTCCCCCATGATTAAGTTTATCACAGTCCATACTCGTTATCATCCATGATGCATCAACCTGTACCCAGGCCTGATGCAAAATAAGTTGGATTTGGGCTGTTCTTGACATTCTTCCCTAAAACCATCCAATCGGTAGTATGTAAAGAGTCTGCCTGCAATGTGGGAGACCCGGGTTCGATCCCTGGGTTGGGAAGATCTCCTGGAGAAGGAAATGGCAACCCGCTCCAGTACTCTTGCCTGGAGAATCCCAGGGATGGAGGAGCCTGGTAGGCTACAGTCCATGGGGTCGCAGAGTCGGACACGTCTGAGCGACTTCACTTCACTTCACTTGACATTCGTAAGTCTTTGATGGTGGCACTGATCTTTGAAACTCCACAAAGATAATGTATTATGTATTGTTTACTAGTCTGGTAGGAAGAAATTCTTGGGATTTCCATTTGGCCCTTTCATAAATAACAGTCTCAGTCCATGGATAAAGGGTGCGAGTAGAGATTTTATCAGTTGCTGAATAGGTCTAAGAAAATTTAAAAAATCAAGAATTGGGAAAATAAAAGAATTTGTTTGTAGAGCCCCCTGGACACGATGTGAGGTAACTCACATCAAACACCATGTATCATTTGAACTCCAGACAGTCCCACTATAAGTGTGATCCACAGTGGTATTTTAGAACCTAAAATTTAGTGCAAATTTTTGAAAGGTCAGAGTATTTTCCTTTCCTCTATGCATAATTTCTTTAAATGACAACAGGTCCCTTTAGGGAAAATTTAGAGTAGGAAGAAGAAGAGAACACAGCCACTTAGTGCCCAAAGAAGGAAAAGTGAGAGAGTAAAGAGAAGAAATGATAGCTGCTTCTCTCCTCCTATCTTGGCTCACAGGTTCCTAAATTGGAGAAAATATGTAACATAATGTATATTGTTTTAGGTTGCTAAGTTTTGGGGTAATTTGTTACACAGTTATAGATAACCAATACAAGTGTGAAAACACAAAAAGATAGGTATTTTTGGCAAGTAATCTACCCTACAGAACTTTGAGAAAGCTAATTCACTTTGTGAAATGTATTCAGGTTTGATGATCTCATTTTATAATCTACTAATACAGTTTAGGGAGAAGGCAATGGCACCCCACTCCAGTACTCTTGCCTGGAAAATCCCACAGACGGAGGAGCCTGGTAGGCTGCAGTCCATGGAATCGCTAAGTTGGACACGATTGAGCGGCTTCACTTTCACTTTCATGCATTGGAGAAGGAAATGGCAACCCACTTGCCTGGAGAATCCCAGGGACGGGGGAGCCTGGTGGGCTGCCGTCTATGGGGTCACACAGAGTCGGACACGACTGAAGTGACTTAGCAGCAGCAGCAGCAGCAATACAGTTTATCCACAAGATTATACAAATTCTTCAAATTCAATTTCCTTACTGCATCACATCTTAACTTCTTGAATAGAGGAGGTTGCTTATTGGATAATGTTGCTTATCCAAAACAACAAAAAGATAAAAATTAAGAAAAAAATTTTTTCCATATCAGTGAAGAAATTATATATATAAGAAATCTTTAATGTATTTATATGATTAGTCACATAACTAAAAATTTTTACTGCAGAATTTTCTATAATAGAGAAAAACAATAAAAAAGTGAAATATACAATCATGGTGACTTTGAACCTCTTTAATGCTGGTAATGAAAGGCAATGCCAAAGAATGTTCAAACTATTGTACAATTGCACTCACATATTAGCAAAGTAATACTCAAAATCTTTAAAGCTAAGCTTAACAGTACTTGAACCTAGAACTCCCAAATGTACAAGCTGGATTTAGAAAACACAGAGGAACCAGAGATCAAATTGCCAACATCCTTTGGATCACAGAAAAAGCATGGGAATTCCAGGAAAAAAAAAATACATTTCTGCTTCACTGACTATGCTAAAGCCTTTGACTGTATGGATCAAAACAAACTGTGGAAAATTCTTACAGACTAGGCCACCTTACCTGCCTCCCGAGAAACCTGTATGCAGGTCAAGAAGCAACAGTTAGAACCAGAGATGGAACAATGAACAAGTTCAAAATCCAGAAAGGAGTATGTCAAGGCTGTATATTGTCACCCTGCTTATTTAACTTCTATGCAGAATACATCATGTGAAATGCTGGGCTGGATGAATCACAAATAGGAATCAAGATTGCCAGGAGAAATACTAACAACTTCAGATATGCAGATGATACCACTCTAATAGCAGAAACTGAAGAGGCACTAAAGAGCCTCTTGATGAAGGTGAAAGAGGACAGTGAAAAAGATGGCTTAAAATTCAACATTCAAAAAAACTAAGATCATGTCATTCTTTCCCATCGCTTCATGGTGAATAGATGGGGAAAAAATGGGAACAGTGACAGATTTTATTTATTGAACTCCAAAATCATTGCAGACAGTGACTGCAGCCACAAAATTAAAAGACACTTGTTTCTTGGAAGAAAAGCTATGACAAACCTAGACGGTGTGTTAAAAAGCAGAGACATCACTTTGCTGACACAGGTCCTTATAGGCAAAGCTTTGGCTTTCCAGTAGTCATGTATGGATGTGCGAGCTGGACCATAAAGAAAGCTGAACACCAAAGAATTGATGCTTTCCAATTGTGGTACTGGTGAAAATTCTTGAGAGTCTCTTGGACAGCAAGGAAACCAGACAAGTCAGTCCTAAAGCAAATCAACCCTGAATATTCACTGGAAAGACTGATGCTGAAGCTGAAGCTCCAATACTTTGGCCAAGTGATGCTAAGAACTGACTCATTAGAAAAGACACTCATGCTTGGAAAGATTGAGGGCAGGAGAAGAAGGGGGCAGCAGAGGATGAGATGGTTGGATGGCATCCCCCATTCAATGGACATGAGTTTGAGCAGACTCTTGGAAATAGCAAAGGATAGGGAAGCCTTATATTCTGCAGTCCATGGTGGAGGATGGGGGGTGGGTGTCACAAAGAGTCAGAAATGGCTTAGTGACTGAACAACAACAACAAATGATGTTAATACACTTTCATCTTCTGAAGATATAATTAATCGGCTAAAAGGACCAAAGTCACTGCCAATGACTCCCAGGATCTTCATTAGAATTTTTCTTTGTGTCATTTATAAAATGCTTTTCATAATACTATTTAAGAAAAAATCCATCAATGATTTCTTTACTCTCTAAAATATTGGAATCAGGGCATAATTTATCCAGGTTATTAGTACTTGGAAAGACAGCATTTTTGTTGTTGTTACTATAGTTGTCACATGTCTTGAAACTTAAGCCATCCTCTTCTTTTTACATTTAATGATTTTCAAACATATCCCTGTAAAATACTCCTCTGTTTAAACAAATATCGCTCCAAACATTTAGTTATCATTTAGGGACACCAAAGAAATATAAGAGCAAACACCTTAAAGTGTTCTTCTTTTTTCTTTTATTTTTATGCTTAAAATTTATATTTGAATATTTAAAAATCAAACACACCATAAGATATTACAGACCATTCTGCTCCACCCTATCCACCTCACAGTATACCCAAAAACACGAAAAGAAAGCCTTCAAACTAGTTTTTTTTACTATGAAATATGAATTACTTCCAAGTTGCCACAAGTAAAACACTATACAGTGTCAGACTTTATTTTTCTGGGCTACAAAATCACTGCAGATGGTGACTGCAGCCATGAGATTAAAAGACGCTTACTCCTTGGAAGGAAAGTTATGACCAACCTAGATAGCATATTCAAAAGCAGAGACATTACTTTGCCAACAAAGGTCCATCTAGTCAAGGCTATAGTTTTTCCTGTGGTCATGTATGGATGTGAGAGTTGGACTGTGAAGAAGGCTGAGCACCAAAGAACTGATGCTTTTGAACTGTGGTGTTGGAGAAGACTTTTGAGAGTCCCTTGGACTGCGAGGAGATCCAACCAGCCCATTCTGAAGGAGATCAGCCCTGGTATTTCTTTGGAAGGAATGATGCTAAAGCTGAAACTCCAGTACTTTGGCCACCTCATGCGAAGAGTTGACTCATTGGAAAAGACTCTGATGCTGGGAGGGATTGGGGACAGGAGGAGAAGGGGATGACAGAGGATGAGATGGCTGGATGGCATCATTGACTCAATGGACTTGAGTCTGAGTGAACTCTGGGAGTTGGTGATGGACAGGGAGGCCTGGTGTGCTGCGATTCATGGGGTCGCAAAGAGTAGGACACGACTGAGCGACTGACCTGAACTGAACTGAACACTATACACTGTGAAGCAAAGCTCACGTACAGAGTACTGATTGTTTTCTCTATCACTAATATCAGTATTTGTATCAGAAAGATAAATTGAACCATCTGGGCTGTCATCTATGTGGCTGCACGGAGTCTGCCACGACTGAAGCGACTTAGCAGCAGCAGCAGCAGCAGCAAGGGTAGGTGTAATGCCACAACCCAAATTTACAAGTAAATAAAATTTGATTGGGCTCTGTGAAACTTCAACTGATATTTCTTTTCCTAAAAATCTACTGTGAGGGTCTGGAGAACAGCACTGTTTTCATCCCTTTTCTTATTATCAATATTTGCTAATGCAAGTGTCACAGAAGCTCACTGAAGGGAATTTTCCTCCAGACTTTTGCTTCTTTTTCCTATAGTGTGAAACACTGAAAACAGGCCCTATGAGTCTCACATGCTTCCTTCCTCATATTCCTCTCCTGATGTTTGTTGGCTGGGTGCAACATGGCTCTCCTTAGGCCACATCCACTTGCTTCCATCCCAAACACAGCCCAATAAGTGCATTTCTCACAAATTAAACAGACTGTGGGACTCTACGATTTTAAGCAAAATACATCTGTGAAGCAGTGATTCACTTTGGAAACTCACAGTGAAACCTTCAATTTTGCTGTTCATTTCTCAAAAGAGCATATCGAGTCACACAGCAAAATTATACAGTGTAAACAGTCACTCCTCCTGGCTCAGATGGTAAAGAATTTGCTTGCAGTGTAGGAGACCAGAGTTTGATCCCTGGGTGGGGAAGATTCCCTGGAGAAGGGAATGGCAAGCCACTCCGGTATTCTTCCCTGGAGAATTCCACAAACAGAGTTGCCTGGTGGACTATAGTCCATGACATCACAAAGAGTCAGCCATGACTGAGCGACTAACACACACACACAAACTTATATGTTACACATGTGTATATCCAGGCTTCCCTGGTGGCTCAAGCAGTAAAGAATCTCACTACAATGAGGGAAACCTGGGTTGGATCCCTGGGTTGGGAAGATTCCCTGGAAGTGGGCATGGCAACCCAGTCCAGTATTCTTGTCTGGAGAATCCCATGGACAGAGGAGCCTGAAGAGCTACAGTCCATGGGGTCGCAAAGAGTCAGACATGACTGAAGTAACTGGGCACGCAGGCACACATGTATATCTATAGAAATAATCAATAACCAATCTATAATGGGAACAGAAGAGAGCTCTAGCTGGGCCAACCTGAGGACTACAGCCCAGGAGACACAAATCCAGGAAGCACTTGATTTGTATTCCGCTGGACTACAAAATCAGGAGAGGCTTATAAAGGCAAAAACTGCAAGGTTATATGATTTGTTTGTTAAGAATTAGAGTTGAATCTTGCAAAAAATAAGGGTGCTTATTAAGTAGGGATTAGCTGGGATCCCAAATGGTCGCACAGATATAAGGGAAGACCTTTTGACCATAAGGTTACAACTGGCAATTGCAAGCAGATGTTTTAAGAATGGCTGGTGGTGTCTTTGAGTTTGATACAATTTAGAAAATTCAAGTTTCAGTGATTCAAGAATGTGTCGGAAATCACATCCATGGTGGCCATATGGCTCCATTTTAGATTCCTGATCTCAGTACCTTCGTTTTGATTTTTAAATGCATTATTTTCTTTTTTAATGGTTAAAGCAGAAATACATGTTTCACAGGCCATAACACAGGGTGTTCTAGTTATCATAAAGTGAAAATGAAAGTGAAGTCGCTCAGTCGTGTCCAACTCTTTGCGACCCCATGGACTGTAGCCTAACAGGCTTCTCCATCCATGGGATTTTCCAGGCAAGAGTACTGGAGTGGGTTGCCATTGCCTTCTCCAGGAGATCTTCCCGACCCAGGGATTGAACCCACATCTCCCACATTATAGGCAGACGCTTTACCGTCTGAGCCACCAGGGAAACTTCCACAACTTCAAGCTAAGTCATGGATCAGTTGGAATGACTTCCCCATATCTCAATAAGTTAAATTAGTTCTATTATGTGCATGTAATATGTGAAGAATATGTTCATAATTTGTAGCTATATTTTAAGAAAAAAAATTTTAGAAAAGATAAATGGTAACAAACATTAGACATAGAGGAGATATAAGAAATATAGCTTCAGAAAATAAATATACTGTAGAATGCCAAAGTATTACAAAATGGAGTACAATGGTAGAAATACAAAGTGACCAAGTAAAGATTATGAAAGAAGACCATAGCACAAATAATGGAGTGAAAAGAAAAAAAAAAAAAAACAACCAAAAACTGTGAGAGATGAATAGAAAAGTGATTAGTAAATTCTAAATTAGTAAATTCTCAATGACCCCAACCCAGCAGCAGGCCACCACCGACCCTAGCCTCGGCTGGAGACGCCTGTATACTCACAGGCATGTCCAGGTCAGTCTCTTGTGGGGTCACTGCTCCTTTCTCCTGGGTACTGGTGCACACAAGGTTCTGTTTGTGCCCTCCAAGAGTCTGTTTCTCCAGTCCTGTTTAAGTTTTGGTGACTCTATGGTGGGGTTAAAGACCACCTCCTCAAAGAGGGCTTATGCCATAACCAGGTCTGCTGCACCCAAAGCCCCTGCCCCTGCAGCAGTCCACGGCTGACCCAAAACTCCACAGGAGACACTCAAACACAGTTCTGTCTCAGTCTCTGTGGGGTCTCTGGGTCTTGGTGGACACAAGGTTTGTTTGACCTCTCTGAGCAGCTCTGGCAGGTGTGGGGTTTGATTCTAAACATGATTTTGTCCCTCCTACCATCTTGCTAGGGCTTCTCCTTCACCCTTGGATGTGGGTTATCTCCTCACAGATGCTCCAGCACTGCTCAGCCTCCACTCCAGCACCTACCGTTTTGCTGGGGCTTCTCCGTCCTTGGACGTGGAGTGTCTCCTCACAATTGCTCCAGTGCCACATAGACACTGCTCCAGTGCCATGCAGCCACCACTTCAGTGCCGTGCAGCTGCTGCTCGAGGGCCATGCAGCCTTGTCTAACTCAATGAAACTATGAGCCATGCTGTGTAGGTCTACCCAAGATGCACAGGTCATAGTGGAGAGTTCTGACAAAAGGTGGTCAAGGAGAAGGGAATGGGAAACCACTTCAGCATTCTTGCCTTGAGAACCCCATGAACATTATGAAAAGACAAAAAGACAGGACACTGAGGTTGGCAGGTGCCCCATATGTTACTGGAGATAAGTGGGGAAATAACTCCAGAAAGAATGAAGGGATGGAGCCAAAGCAAAAACAACACCCAGCTGTGGATGTGACTGGCATTAAAAGTAAAGTCTGATGCTATAAAAAGCAATACTGCATAGGAACCTAGAATGTTAGGTCCATGAATCAAGGCAAATTGGAAGTGGTCAACCAGGAGATGGCAAGAGTGAATGTTGACATTTTAGGCATCTGCA
The DNA here is from genome assembly GCF_000754665.1 of Bison bison bison. Lineage (NCBI taxonomy): Eukaryota > Metazoa > Chordata > Mammalia > Artiodactyla > Bovidae > Bison > Bison bison. The sequence goes on along the minus strand of NW_011495026.1, from coordinate 856,100 downwards.
AACTAAAATGGACAGGAGTGGGTGAACTTAACTCAACTGACCATTATATCTACTACTGTGGGCAAGAATCCCTTAGAAGAAATGGAGTAGCTCTCATAGTCAACAAAAGAGTGTGAAATGCAGTACTTCGATGAAATTTCAAAAACGACAAAATGATCTGTTTGTTTCCAAGGCAAACCATTCAATATCACAGTAATCCAAGTCTGTGCCATGACCAGTAATGCTGAAGAAGCTGAACGGTTCTATGAAAACCTATAAGACTTTCTAGAACTAACACCTAAAAAATATGACGTTTTTAATTATAGGGGACTGGAATGCAAAAGTAGGACGTCAAGAAATACCTGGAGTAACGGGCAAATTTGGCCTTGGAGTACAAAATGAAGCAGGGCAAAGGCTAATAAGAGTTTTGTCAAGAGAGTACACTGGTCATAGCAAGCACCCTCTTCCTACAACACAAGAGAATACTCCACACGTGAACACCACCAGATGGTCAATACCAGAATCAGACAGATTATATTCTTTGCAGCCAAAGATGGAGAAGCTCTACACAGTCAGCAAAAACAAGACTGGGAGCTGAC
>NW_011495026.1:839349-854840 GCF_000754665.1 Bison bison bison | reverse complement strand
GTTTTCATTCCAATCCCAAAGAAAGGCAATGCCAAAGGATGCTCAAACTACTGCACAGTTGCACTCATCACACATGCTAGCACAGTAACGCTCAAAATTCTCCAAGCCAGGTTTCAACAGTACGTGAACCATGAACTTCCAGATGTTCAAGGTGTATTTGAAAAAGGCAGAGGAGCCAGAGATCAAATTGCCAACATCCATTGTATCATCAAATGGCAGGAGAGTTCCAGAAAAACGTCTCCTTCTGCCTTATGGACTATACACCAAAGCCTCTGACTGTTAGGATCACAACAAATTGTGAAAAATTCTTAAAGACATGGGAATATTAAACCACCTGACATGCCTCATGAGAAATCTATATGCATGTGAAAAAGCAACATTTAGAACTGGACATGGAACAGCAAAATGGTTCCAAATTGGGAAAGGAGTATGTCAAGGCTATATATTGCCACCCTGCTTATTTAACTTCTAGGCAGAGTACATCATGAGAAACACTGGGCTGGATGAAGCACAAGCTGGAATCAAGATTGCCAGGAGAAATATCAAGAACCTCAGACGTGCAGATGACACCAACCTTATGGCAGAAAGTGAAGAAGAACTAAACACCCTCTTGATGATATTGAAAGAGGAGAGTGAAAAAGTTGGCTTAAAGCTCAACATTCAGAAAACTTAGATCATGGTATCTGGTCCCATCACTTCATGGCAAATAGATGGGGAAACAGTGAAAACAGTGACAGACTTTATTTTCTTGGGCTCCAAAATCACTGCAGATGGTGACTGCAGCCATGAAATTAAAAGACTCTTGCTCCTTGGAAGAAAAGTTATGACCAACCTAGACAGAATATCAAAAAGCAGAGATATTACTTTGCCAACAATGGTCCATCTAGTCAAGGCTATGGTTTTTCCAGTAGTCATGGATGGATGTGCAAGTTGGACTGTAAAGAAAGCTGAGCACTGAAGAATTGATGCTTTTGAACTGTGGTATTGGAGAAGACTCCTGAGAGCCTTGGACTGCAAGGAGATCCAACCAGTCCATCCTAAAGGAAATCAGTCCTGAATATTCATTGGAAGGACTAATGCTGAAGCTGAAATTCCAATACTTTGGCCACCTGATGTGAAGAACTGACTCATTTGAAAAGACCCTGATGCTGGGAAAGATTGAAGGCAGGAGGAGAAGGGGACGACAGAGGATGAGGTGGTTGGATAGCATCACTGACTCAATGGACATGAGTTTGAGTAAACTCAGGGAGTTGGTGATGGACAGGGAGGCCTGGTGTGCTGCAATCCATGGGGTCACAAACAGTCGGACATAACTGAGCAACTGAACTGAACTGAAATTATGAAATCATGTTGCTCTTGACATATCATTTTTTAAAAAAGATTAAACTATGTTTTGGTATAATTTCACATTGCCTTTGATAAATTAATTATCTAATTAACCTATGTTCACAGCTCTTCAATATTTAAGGCAGCATTTTGCAAATGTGTTTTGTAGAAATTTAGGTTTCCTCAGAAATGCTTCAATGTCATAGTGTTTGATTCTAATTCAATTTAATTTGGAATATTTTAAAGTAGCAATAACAAACACACATGCTTAAACGCATCTAGTATAAATGTGTAACCCATTGGAGTCTTAAATTTCCACAGCTGCATTAACCGTTTGATGTTGTTTTATTTTTGTTACAGGTTATCTGAATAAACTTCCTCCTGCCATTTGTTTAACCAAATTGTATTTTAAAAGTATAAGACACAATGTTAGAAAAGCATTTTTAATTTGAACTGTCCACCTGAGTGAATCAGACTGTCTCACTCTCCGTGGATTCAAAGAAAGAACAAAAGAGAAGCATAATTCATTGTTTACATTAACACAGACACAACTGACTTTTAAAATATAAAATAATATTGATTTTTAAAATATAAAATAATGTGTCATGTATAGTAGCCTAAATTTCCTGGAATATTTCACTTTGAAAAATAAGAATAAACAAAACATAATCAGCAGAACAGTTTTAAGCCATTAAACCTAGGTCAGTATTTAGTCACAGGAGTATGGATGTTTTTCTACCTTTCTAGGTGGAAGGACATTTCAGTTTTCCTCTCCAAATTCATTTGGGTATCCATAAAATAGAAAACTTATTTAAAAATAAATAAATAGATTAATAAATAAATAAATAAACAAAAATAGTCTATCATATTGCTTCCCCAAGGAAGCTATAAGTTAAACAGCAAATTAAGAATGAGTGCAGAGTCCTTGAGGTTATTCCTTTGAACATGAAAAACAATTTTCTTTTTTAAAATGAGTTCAGCTAATGTTCCTTTGAGATGATTCATAGTTCACCAACAGCTGTTTACCTTCAAGCCCACCTCAGATAATTTCCCTTCTCTCTGGTCGTATTTGAATTCTACATAAGCATGCTCAGTAAATTCTCCTGGTAACAAGTTAAAGATTAGATTCTCTTTAGGCAATGGGTTTCCAACCAGGTGGCAAATAGGAAAAAAAAGTGGCAGAAACTTACAAGAACACAATTAAAAACACAAATTCTAATTGGCCTCAAGATATGGCTATTGTTTTGGCTAAACTAATTAAGTTAACTCTAAGTAAATTATGTTATTAGTATATTTCTAAAACTATGCGTTTTTGCCGTCCTTTATTTTCTATGTTTCTATAACTTTTTAGATCATTGATCCATTAAAATATGCAGTGTAACAGAAAACACTAATTACTGAAATTCACATATTTACTATTTCCAGTGGTACAAATGAAAAAAAATTAAATGTTTTTAAACCTCATAAATTATGTCTATTTTAAATGTTTATTTAAAAAATTGTAATGTACAATATATTATGAAAGATATTCATCTTTTTTTTTCTTTATATTGGTGGATTAAATGTAACAGATCACATGTTACAGCTTAGAAAATATTCTGAGTATAAAAATATTCTATTCTCTCAACACTCTATAAGAGAGACCATACAAACTTTACTATTTCCAATTTAGAGTAAAAGACACTATGATGCTCAGAAGTTCTATGACCTCACCTTTGTTTTACTTGTAGTAAAATTAAAACCAAAAACTGAACATACATATTTCAAAAGCTTTAAACTGTATTTATTTTACAGGTGGAGAAGGAAATGGCAACCCACTCCAGTATTCTTGCCTGGAAAATCCCATGGATGGAGGAACCTGGTAGGCTACAGTCCACAGGGTCTCAAGGAGTCAGACATGACTGAGTGACTTCACTTTATTTTACAAGATGTGTTATTTAGCTTCAAATGCCCAGGGAAAGACACATATTTTTGTGTTTTTTCTTCTAGGTCTAAAATATATGTCTGTTTACTTTTAATTTCTATTCAAGATATACATTAGTGAATATATGTTTTTCAAAGGATCTTTTTTTTATTTGATTTGCCACATTATTGTTCTTTGAGGATCTTAATTTACCTCCATTTTTTAAACTTTGGTGAGGTTGAGTGGGTTGAAGGAGGTAGTTGAGGTAATTATAAAATAAATAAAACTCATTTTCTTTTAACTTATTAAATACTTCCTCACAAGATCACATTGGCGTGTTTCTGCAGAAGGTTTTGTTCTGACTGCTGTATGGTTGAGATTAATATAAGTGACTCTCAGTTATCTCTGTGTTTGGGGACCCTCACAGAAAAGGTGGATAGTAGAAGAAATCTATATTGCTGTTAGAAAATATTAATTTAATTTTAATGGGTGGGGATTAATGCCAAAGATGGCTTTTTAGTAGCATGGTTTACAGATTCTTAACCCTGGCTTCCCCTGCTGAGCACACTTCAGTTTCTTGGTTAGAGCCCTGACACTGCTGCTTATAGGCCTCCAAGAAAGTCTAGAACACTGCCAACAGTTGCCACTCAGTGAGGGAACTGATGTTAGGTTTCGTGTCTGAAAAGCCTGAACCTTTTCTCATTTAAGACAATTGTCACTGTTCAGCCGCTAAGTTGTGCCCAACTCTTTTGTCACTCCATGAACAGTAGCCCACCTGGCTCCTTTGTCCATGGGATTTCCAAGGAAAGAATACTAGTGGGGAAATACTATTAAGACTATTTTTTTTAATCATTAGAATTGTTTTCTGTAAAATGAGAGTATTAAGCCTCATTTTGAATGATTCTCTGAAGATGAAGTGAGTTGTCAATACTTTCCAATTCTGTGTACCATTGTGAGCTAGGCTGCCTTTCTTACTGATTATTATATCAATGATACAAATCTCAATAAAAATTTGAAAATAATGAAGGTTTTGAAGGAATACCTCTAAAGGAGATGGGGTGACAGTGAATTATTTCACACAACCAAGTGAAATATTTCTTAAAAAACAGCTTTAGATACTGATCTCCCTAAATTCCACTTTCCAGAGCAGCTTCATCATCAAACCCCTTCTCTCTTTGCTAAATGTGCTTCCAGGGCTCTTTCTCTCTCTGCTTTCCCCTATTGCTCATTCCTCCCCAAAAATTCCACCAAATTTTATATTTTCTGTACCAAAAACACTGTATCTTTTTTATTTATGTCAATCAACTTAGCCTCTCCCAGCTTCCCCTAAATATCTTTTTCTCATATTAAGCTCTTTTTCACTATAAAGGCTTATAAACAAAAGCATTTAGGGATAAATGACATTTTAAGCAAGTTATTTTAAAATTTTGAAATTTTACTTGAAAAGCAATGTAAACTATACAAGCACAGTCTGACTGTCTTTATCATGTGGACTTTATAGAACAGTGCTGAAAATTTTGATCTACATATGAAACACCTGGAGATGTTGTTAATTTGAAAATTATGATTCAGTCATTCTGGAGTGAGATGCAAAATTTTGCATTTCTAAGAAACCCCAGAGAATGTTCATGATGTCTGATGGGTATGTTGTGTGTCTGTGAACCACACTTCAAGTAGCAGAGTTGGAGGCTATTGTTATATATAAGACAAAACAAAAACTCCCCATGGGGCATCAATGATTAAATATGTATTTTTGTTTATAATGCTTGGGCCTAAAATGATACTATTTAACTGTAACAGCTTCATGAAAAAAGATCAGAAGTATACTCAGTACATTTACAATGCCAATTCATGGCCCGATAATATCCCTGTTTAAAGTCTATATAAACTTCCATAGGAATTTAGCTAAAAAAGGATGGAGTGTACTATAAGGTAAGATAAAGGATATGGTCATGTATTTGGTAAGTTAAAGAAAATAGCATAGAACAATCAGTGCCATACACACGTTACTGTTGTTCAGTCACTAAGTTGTGTCCAACTTTGTGACTCCATGAACTGCAGCACCCCAGGCTGCCGTGTCCTTCACTGTCTCCCAGAGTTTGCTCAAACTCATGTCCATTGAGTCAGTGATGGTATCCAAATATCTTAAAGAGGTCACTTATTTTAAGCGATAAACACATCATCTATTGTTTTTAAACAATCATTTATGTAAATATCAAAGGCTCTATAATAGAGTTGGTAGATACTTCGGTTTTACAGTCAGATAAAAATTACAGTAATGTACACTATATCTAAGTAATAAGTTTACAGATATTTAAGCACCATCATAATAAAATATTTTAATTCAACATTATGGATATCAGAAAAATACATAAGAATCCTAAACGAAAAAGTGAACCTGCTTTACTTGTACACTGGGATTGAATAGATACGTAAATGGATAAAGGAGAGTAGGACCCAGGTTTCTGAGGAAGATACTGTTATGTAGGGAGAAAGCTAGTATAAACCCTGTTGCATCAGATTAGAATCATATAAATTAAAGAAACTTCATGTTTGGCTTAAAATATACAGAGATATAAATTTATCTGATTGATACAGATATAATTATAGATAAAGCATATAATAAGTTCATATATACATATACTTCCTAGATCTGTCTACTGGGAAATCTAAAGCAGTAACGACACTCAAAGAGCACACCTATCAGTCAGATCTCAGTTTCTAAATAACCTGTCTCCAATAAGAGGATCCAGAGTTCAGTTAACCTAAAAAAAGATCCCAATGACTAGAGCTGAAACAATCTGAGCAGCACAACAAATAGCGTATCATTGAATCACAAGTCAAGATATTCATATATGTAAGTTAACACTGATATAAATAAAAGTTTAAATAAGAAATTATTCATTTTTTTTGAAATTCTTCATTTCAAAAAATTTTTTAAAATAATACTCATTCTAACATGTATGAGGTAGTATCTCACTGTAGTTCTGATTTACAGCCCACTGACAATTAATGGACAATTATGGACTGAGGAGCCTGGTGGGCTACAATCCATGGGGTCGCAAAGAGTCGGACACGACTGAGCGACTTCTGTGTGACAATTAATGATGTTGAACATCTTTTCATATATCTGTTGGCCAACTGAATGTCTTCTGTGAGAAATACCTATTCAAGTCTTTTACCCATTTTTAAATGGGTTACTTATTTATTCATTTGCTATTGAGTTATGTGCTTAATTTATGTAAAGAAGGAATTAACCTCTTATATATGGTTAACAAAATTTTTCCCATTCGGGAGTTTGTATTTTCAGTATATTGTTTCCTATATTGTACAGAAGCTTTTTAGTGTGATGTAGTGCCACTTGTCTGTTTTTCATTTTGTTGATTATGCATTTGGTATCACATTTAAAAGATAATTTCTCAGACCAAAATCAAGGAGCTTTTCTCCTATGTATTCTTGTAGGACTTACATGGTTCTGTGTCATACGTTTGTTTTTAACTCAAACTCCATTTGAGTTTATTTTGTGTATAGTATAAAGAGAGAGAGTGTGTGTGGGTGTGTGTGTGGGTGTGGGTGTGTGTGTGTCTCTCTCTCTCTTCCACATTCCAGGCAGATTCTTTACTGAGCCACCAGGGAAGCCCTGTAGTATAAAGTAAGGATCTAATCTATTTCTTCATTTATTTTGCATGTGGATATCCAGTTCCCTCAATCATTTGTTTTAGAGACTATCTTCTGTCTATTGTGTATTTGGGGCACTCTTGCTGAAGATGAATTGATTCTATACATATTACTTATACTTACTTACTTATTGTGTCTACTTCTGAGTCCTCTCTTCTGTTTACTTGGTCTGTGAAAGTGAAAGTGTTAGTCGCTCAGTTGTGTCAGACTCTTTGTGACCCCATGGAATACAGCCCACGGGGTTCCTCTGTCAATGGAATTCTCCAGGCAAGAATACTGAAGTGGGCTGCCATTCCCTTCTCCAGGGGATTTTCCCAACCCAGGAATTGAACCTGGGTCTCCTGTATTGCAGGCAGATTTTTTACCATCAGGGAAGTTATCAGGGAAGTCTGGTATCATACTCTACTTACTGCAGGTTTGAAATATGTTTGGAAATCTGGACATATGATGCCTGGAGGTTTTGTTCTTCTTCTTGAGATTGCTGTGGATATTCTGTATCTTTTGTGTTTCCATCTGAAGTTTAAGATTGTTTGTTTTTTATTACTGTAAAAAAAAAAAAATGCCCGATGGGTTCTAATGGGGATATCATTGAATTTGTAGATGGCTTTGGTATTGTGTATTGTAAACACAATACCAATACACAATATTGTGTATTGTGTATTGCGTATCATGTATTGTGAACATGTCAACAATATTGTCTTCCAATCCATGAATACCAGATGTCTTTCCATTTATTTGTATGTCCTTTTATTTCTTTGATCTATATTTTGTAGTTTTAAGTGCATAAGTATTGCAAAGATGTAGAGAAATTTGAAGCCTTGTTCACTGATAGTAGGAATGTAAAATGCTGTAGCAGTTATGAAAAAATAGCAGAGTTTCCTCAAAAAGATTAAAAATAGAACTACTATTTGATCCAGCATACTCACTTCTGGGTATATTTCCTAAACAATCAAAATTAGGATATGAAGAGGTAGTTGCACTTTATGTTCACTGTAGTATTATTTACAACTGTCAAGGTATGAACATAACTGAACAATGGAGTATTATTTACCCTTTAAAAAAAGAAAATCATGCCTTGTGAGACAACACGGATGAACCTAGAGGACGTTATAGTAAGTTAAAGAAGCCAACCAGAGGACAAAAACAGATTTCACTTACATGAGGTATCTAAAATAATTAGTCATAGAAGCAGAGGATAAAATAGAAGTTTCTAGGGTTTGGGGGTAATGGGGGTGGAAGAAATGAGAAATTGTTGTTCAATGGATATAAGGTTTCAGTCACATGAGATGAGCAAGTTCTAAAGATCTGTACAACAAGGTGTGTATATAATGATATGTTATTATGTGTTGCAAAACTTGTTAAGAGATTTTTACTTGGAAAGAAAGGAAAAATGGAAGGAAAGGCTAGAGGAATATGAGGTAAGTTTGGGAGGCGCTGAACGTGTCTATTGTGGTGACACAATACCACATGGTGTCAATACCTTGATTGTGGTGACAATACCATGGGTGTCTGCATATGTCCAGACTCATCAAACTGTACACATGAGATAATTATGCATATTTTTACATATTATTATATATTAGTAAACTATTAAAATTAGGCTTAGAAGAAAAGTTTCCTGGAAATAAATAATTTATTCAAAAGAGTAGACAGATAAGAATGTGGAAGACTAGGAAAAAATCAGATAGAAAAGATATTGACTTTCAAGATCTTTTAAAAACTGAGGAATGTTTACAGTAGCAAACTTCTTAATTTCATTTTAACTGCTCTCATTTAGACACTGTTGTGTTTTTTTTTTTTTTTTTAGTTCCATTCTGAATTTAAACGTTTCACTACAAAGTGATTCAGGATTTACTGGCAGTGTTTCTAAAGATTTCATGAAGGTCAATTTCAAGGCTAAGATAAATACTGTAATACCATAGAAAATAAAAGATCTGGCAAAATTCTGTATTCTCTGGGCCCAGTCTCTAGAGTAAATTTGTTTTGTTTGCTGTCTTTTTTTTTTTTTTTTAACCTCAATCTTATCAACATCTTAAGGAGGACAGAACTTTCCAATAGCTCAGGAAATTACTTATTAGGTGGATAAACAAATAACTGCCTCCACCTGGTAAATCCACCATGATTCTGGTCAGGACCATACAGGTTGGATTCCTCCCTTGAAACCAATATAAGAAGAGTGATCAACTGTTGCGCATCAAAGGTTTACTTTTAACATTTGACCAAGATAAAATATATAGTAATAAATATCTTGTTACAAAATAGTCTAAATTTATCTGTACAACTCATTTCTTTTCATCTATTCCTTGTCTGCTCCTGCAGTAAAGTATAATGAGTTCTATGTAAATGCACTCATGTAACAGGGAATGAATATATTAAAAGATGAAACACCTAATCAAAGCCATTGTATTATTTCTTGAGTCTTTTATTGAGTTTCAAAGTCTTGCTTAAGAAATAGCAAAAATTTGGCACATGCTTTAAAGCATCCCTTTCAAATTAACAGGTGAAAATGTAATCCAAATATTTTAACATATTCCATTATTCTTCATTTTGTTGAATACTGAAATTGGAAATCCACACAAGCAGAGGAGCTGCCTAGATTTAATATCAAAAGTTAAATTTCTTAATTAAGTAATACAATGCTAAAGCTGTGGGTGTATGTGCACATTCTTGCTATATGTATGCCAAATCAAGTCTCCAGGGTTTTACGGTTTATTTTCATGAGGAAAGTAGCACATTTTACATACATATACTGAGCAACTTTTTGGTAATTTGTGTTATTCTCCAAACAAGCCTCTCACAGAACACTGTGCAAAGGTATATGCAAGGAACTCTTTGATGATTTTTTGAATTAAATATATATATTGCATAGTACATGCAAGGTGATTTTTCTCTGATAGAAAGTGTTTGCCCACCGCATGGCATTATGAAACTACTGTAGCTATGTATGAAGCTATAATATAGACTGAAACGAAAGAAGATAGGACTTGGTAGACAGACAGCAGTAGTCATTCTCCATCTCGATAGCTTTACAATGCTCCCATAGTGGGTTAGTAATATTGTTTTGAAAGTGGTGCAGTAGCATGTTTTGGTCAAATATCAAAGGTCTAAGCATTAAAAGTAAATGCTCACTTACACATTATAAAATTAATATCACAGTAGGGTTAGTTATACCTCTGTCACCACACACAGTTAGCTTTTGTGTGTGTGAGAATATTTAATATTTACTCTCTCAGCAACTTTCTGCCTGGAAAATCCCATGGATGGAGGAGCCTGGTAGGCTGTAGTCCATGGGGTTGCTAAGAGTCAGACACAACTGAGCGACTTCACTTTCACTTTTCACTTTCATGTGTTGGAGAAGGAAATGGCAACCCACTCCAGTGTTCTTGCCTGGAGAATCCCAGGGATGGGGGAGCCTGATGGGCTGCTGTCTATGGGGTTGCACAGAGTCGGACACAATTGATGTGACTTAGCAGCAGCAGCAGCAGCAGCAACTTTCAAATATGTAATTGTTAGGTAGGAAGTCAGGCATGAACAACAGGGTTGGTATAGCTGAAAAGGATACAAGCTGATCTCTAAACCCCATTCCAGGCACACCCAGGAGAGTTCATAAATATGTTACAAAAATAACCACAGAGACATTTCCAGCTCTTCCACATGTGTCCTGGGCACACAGTGGATACAAACTAACCACAGGGGCTTCCTCAAGTAACCTTAGGCAGCTAGGAGCCATTAAGGGTTCATAAATATTCTACACATATATACATCTGATTATAACAGACTGAATTATGGGAAGACATACATAACAGAGACTGTTGTTACATAACTTGCAATTGTCAGTCGGCCTTGAGCATATGCCCATTTGCATTCTCTTTCTTGACTAGTGATAAGTAAAGCTCTATTTTGCACAGGGTACAACCAAAAGGAGGAGATCAGTCAGTTCAGTCGTGCAGTCGTTCAGTCATGTCCAACTCTTTGCCACCCCATGAATCACAGCATGCCAGGCCTCTCTGTCCATCACCAACTCCCAGAGTTCACTGAGACTCACGTCCATCGAGTCAGTGATGCCATCCAGCCATCTCATCCTCTGTCATCCCCTTCTCCTCCTGCCCCCAATCCCTCCCAGCATCAGAGTCTTTTCCAATGAGTCAACTCTTCGCATGAGGTGGCCAAAGTACTGGAGTTTCAGCTTTAGCATCATTCCTTCCAAAGAAATCCCAGGGCTGATCTCCTTCAGAATGGACTGGTTGGATCTCCTTGCAGTCCAAGGGACTCTCAAGAGTCTTCTCCAACACCACAGTTCAAAAGCATCAATTCTTCAGTGCTCAGCCTTCTTCACAGTCCAACTCTCACATCCATACATGACCACAGGAAAAATCATAGCCTTGACCAAACAGAGCTTTGTTGGCAAAGTAATGTCTCTGCCCTTGAATATGCTATCTAGGTTGATCATAACTTTCCTTCCAAGGAGTAAGCGTCTTTTAATTTCATGGCTGCAGTCACCATCTGCAGTGATTTTGGAGACCCCAAAAATAGTCTGACATGGTTCCACTGTCCCCATCTATTTCCCATGAAGTGATGGGACCGGATGCCATGATCTTCGTTTTCTGAATGTTGAGCTTTAAACCAACTTTTTCACTGTCCTCTTTCACTTTCATCAAGAGGCTTTTTAGTTCCTCTTCACTTTCTGCCATAGGGTGGTGTCATCTGCATATCTGAGGTTATTGATATTTCTCCCGGCAATCTTGATTCCAGCTTGTGTTTCTTCCAGTCCAGCGTTTCTCATGATGTACTCTGCATATAAGTTAAATAAGCAGGGTGACAATATACAGCCTTGATGTACTCCTTTTCCTCAAATAGGAAAAGGAGGAGATGGGAAGTATAAAAACGGGGAAGCCAAGAGGGATTGGAAGGATGACTCGTTGGGGTCGGCCTGCTCCCATGTCTTTGGAGTGTCTGTCTAATAAAAAATAAGCCTGCTTGAGCTGTAACTGAGTTGTAACTTGTCTGTTGTTTTAAATACTTTAGTTTCATCATTTCAAAATTTTGTTGCAATGAGATAAGAACTGGGGGAGAAAAATAAACTGACCTGACATATGTCACACTGTTAACCATAATCATCCAGAGTACAGATTATCTGTGTATTTAATCTCCAGAGTGTACTCATATTTTATCTGTAAGTTTGTACCCCTTGACTGATATGCCCCCATTTCTCTCATGGCCCAGTCCTTGGCAATCACTATTCTGCTCTGCTTTTATGAGTTTTGCTTTTTTAGATTCCACATGTAAGTGATATCATACAGTAGAGATTTTTCTGACTTATTTCACACCACCACAAATTGGCAGGATTTTCTCCTTTTATACATGCTGCTGCTGCTAAGTCACTTCAGTCGTGTCCAACTCTGTGTGACCCCACAGGCGGCAGCCCACCAGGTTCCGTCGTCCCTGGGATTCTCCAGGCAAGACCACTGGAGTGGGTTGCATTTCCTTCTCCAGTGCATGAAAGTGAAAAGTGAAAGTGAAGTCGCTCAGTCATGTCCGACTCTTAGTGACCCCATGGACTGCAGCCTACCAGGCTCCTCCATCCATGGGATATGCCAGGCAAGAGTACTGGAGTGGGGTGCCATCGCTATGGCTGAATAATATTCCATAGTATGTGTGTATATGTGAATAGCACTGCAATGAGCATGAAGATGCAAATATCTCTTCAGGACCCTTCGGATATATACCCAGAATTCAACTTGCTGGATCATATGATAGTGTTGTTTTTACTGTGGTAATTATTTTTGAATATATAAGCACATCAAATAATCAAGCTGTACACTTTATATTTATATAGAGTTGTATGTCAGTAATATCTCAATAAATCTGGACAAAAAAGAAACAAGAATGAAGGGGGAAAAAACTAGAACTAGAAGGTATAAAAAAACTCAAAACGCAACAGGAATGAATATAAATAAATAAATAATTCAACTAGAAAACAGACAAAAGACATAAAGAGACATTTCCGCAAAGATAATTTACAGATGCCAAATAAGCAAGTGAAATGATGTTCTAGGTCATAGAGAAAGACAAATTAAAACAACAATGAGATATCACTATGCACCTGTCAAAATGGCTAAAATAAAAAATAGTGACAACACCAGATATCATGGAAAATGTGGAGCAATGTTGTCATTCATACATCAATGGCCAGAATATAAAGTGGTACAGTCACCTGGGAATTGGTTCTTCAGTTTCTTAAACCATTAAGCATGCAATTACCATACAATCCAGCAACTGTAGTTGAGGGCATTTATCTCAGAGAAATAAAAAATGACATTCACATAAAAGCCTACACACAAATATTTATAGCTACTTTATCTGTAACAACACCAAATTAGAAACAATCCAAATATCTTTTTTACAGATGAAAGGTTAAACAAACTATTATGCATCTATACTAGGAAATAATACTTAACAATAAATATAAACAAACTATTGATATACACAAAAACCTGGCTGAAATTCCAGAGAATCATACTGATTGAATAAAGCCAATTCCCAAAGATTACATATTATATGATTTCATTTATATAATATTCTTCAAATGAAAAAACTGTAGAAATGGAAACTGGATTAGGGGTTGCAGGAGTTAAGGACTGGATGGGGATGGGATGGAAGGTGAATGTGGCCATAAAAGAGCAAATAAGGCATGATGGAAATGACCTATACATACCTTGACTGTTTTAGTGCAAATATCCTGCTTGTGATATACTATACATTTTTCAATATCTTACACATTGTTACATAGCCAGGGGTCAAGGGTGTGCACAGTTTCTACTACATTTAAAATCACATATGGATCTATAATTAGATGAAAATAAACCTTAACATTAAAATAATAAATAAATATTTAGGGATAGCAAAGGTTAAATTAAAAAGTGGAAGTGTTATTCATTCAGTTGTGTCCAATTCTTCGCAATCCATGGATTGTAACCTACCAAGCTCCTCTCTCCATAGGATTTCTCAGGCAAGAATACTGGAGTGGGTAGCCATTTTCTACCCCAGGGGATCTTTCTAACCCAGGGATCGAACCCAAGTATCCTGCATTGCAAGCAGATTTTTTTTTTTTTTTTAAACCATCTGAACCACAAGAAAGTGAAAGGGAAGTCACTCAGTTGTGTCCAACTCTTTGTGACTCCATGGACTGCAGCCCACCAGGCTCCTCCACCCATGGAATTTTCCAGGCAAGAGTACTGGAATGGATTGCCATACAAGGGAAGCCCCTAAATTTAAAAAAAAAAAAAATCAGAAAGAACAAGATAGTGAAGAAGTAGGTGGACATGGAGTCTATCTCTCTCCATGGATATATCAGGAATACACCACCAGACACAGAAATACATGCAGAACACCAGCTGAGAATAGACAGGAGTACCTGACCAGCAGAAAAGAATACATAGACCCACGCAAAACTCAGTAGGATGAAGGAATTAGGGAGAAAAACAGGAGTGTTAGTAGGACTGGACCTGCCTTCAGTGGGTGGGAGAACTGAAGCAGGGGCCTGCTCCCCACACTGGGGCAATTTTCTGAGTCAGAGGAGAAACATTTAAGGTGAGAGTGTAACAGCTAGTCTGCAGCAGACTAAATGGAATGGGAATCAGACAGTACTTGCTGCAGCCTTACATACTCTTGACAGGGACACAGGTTCCCTGGAAGGCACAGTGACTGGGAGCTGGAGTGTAGGGATTGTGGAGCAATCCCTGGGCGAGGACTGCTGTTGATTGCAGAGAGATGGATCAAGGGAATGTGAGGGAGGAGATTGTGGTCAGAAATGCCTGTAAAGGAAAGCTGGGCAGCCATGCAAGCAAGGTGATACTGCTGAGTTACGCCTAGTGGGTGGAGCCATCACCATAGCATCTCTTACCCCATAAGCCAGCACTGGCAGCTGAACAATAGAGAGGCTGGCCCCCAATGGCACTGAACAACAGAGTAGGACCCTACGCAGGGTGCTCCTTTAAGTGACAGATGCACTGAACCACAGAGTAGGACCCCACACAGGGTGCCCCTTTAAGTGCCTGACACACTGGTCTATGGAGAAGGACCCCAGCCCAGGAGGGGGCGGGGGGATCATCTATGTGCTCAACGCACTGAACAACAGAGAATGACCCCAGGCAGGGGAGCCCTCTAAGCGCCTGAATGGGTGGAGCTATAGAGAAAGACTGGCCAAAGAAGCCTTCTGATAGCCAGCTACAAGAGGCTCAAAACTGAGAGGGCCATAACTCCTGTGGCAGAGGCAATCCATGTCCCTGCACATTTGGTACCACTATGGTCCCCACAAGCCAAGCAGTTGTGCCAATTTCAAGCTCAACTCTCATTGGGGCAGAGCTGCCACAGGCAAAAAAGTCTTGGGTCTATGTGTGCAGGCTCACTTCGGTCATGTCCAGCTCTTTGCGACCCTGTAGAGGCAATGGCACCCCACTCTAGTACTCTTGCCTGGAAAATCCCATGGACGGAGGAGCCTTGTAGGCTGCAGTCCATGGGGTCACTAAGAGTCGGACACACTGAGTGACTTCACTTTCACTTCTCACTTCCATGCACTGGAGAA
>NW_011495026.1:834400-839190 GCF_000754665.1 Bison bison bison | reverse complement strand
CTTTGTCAGGGGGGTTCTCCAGGCAAGAATACTGGAGCATATTGGCCAATACTGGTTGCCATACCCTTCTAAAGCACTATATTTCCTGCTGCACTAGCCACCAACTCCCCTGAGTACCTGGTATTACCAGAACCCCTGCAACCCAAGCAGCTGCACCACCTCCACACCTGGCCCTCACAGGAGCAAACCCAAGCCCTCCAGGGCAGCCTCAGGAGCAAACCCCAGTGGACGACCCACATGCAGAGGTGGAAATAACACCACAATCGAAACCCAGAGGCAGTGTAGCTAAGGGAGAAGACCCAAAACCTTCCCACCAGCTATACAAGGTGCAGATTAAATCCACACAATCAACTAGGCAGACTCTGTGTCTATGGAATATATAAAAGAACATTGAGAGCTCCCACAAAAGAAAAAACACTAGTTCTGATAGCTGTGGACATTGGAGGGAAGAACACACAGGAGTAGGACCAGATTAGAATCTGAGCTGCCCCCATAGCAGGTCCAGAGATGAGCACATTGCTGGAGGGCATCTGAGAGAGGTGAGGTGGACTGTGACTCCCAGCAAAGGAAAGGACTCTGACAGCAGTGACTCAAGAAAAAAATTATTATTATGGTTTGACTTGTTCTGTAGATTCTTTTGGATTTATTTTTCTTTCCCCCCCTCTGTCGTAGTTGTCGATTTCATTGGCACTGCTACTGCTAAGTCACTTCAGTCATGTCCGACTCTGTGCGACCCCATAGATGTCAGCCCACCAGGCTCCCCCATCCCTGGGATTCTCCAGGCAAGAATACTGGAGTGGTTTGCCATTTCCTTCTCCAATGCATAATAGCGAAAAGTGAGAGTGAAGTCGCTCAGTCGTGTCTGACTCTTTGTGACCCCATGGACCGCAGCCTACCAGACTCCTCCATCCATAGGATTTTCCAGGCAAGAGTACTGGAGTGGGGTGCCATTGCCTTCTCTGTGATTGGAACTATTAAATCTAATTAAGCTTTTGAGCCTTTTTTTCACCCCCTCAGTCACATTTTTTATTGTTGTTATAAACCTCTGCCTCTACATTGGGCTTTTGCATTTCTGTGGATTTTTCATCTTTTTTTCTTATTTTCTCTCTTTTTTAAATTTTAAAAAAATATATTATTATTTTTCTACATTTATTCCTTTGATTGCTTTTCCTACTGTTCTTTTCCCCTTGGAGTTAAACTTTATAGTATATAACTCTTCTTTACCTACCCCTATTTAACTTTGCATATCTATTCTTTCTTTCCTTTCTTCTCAACATACTTATTAGTTTTATTTTCATTGCTTTATTCCTCAATTGGCACCTTGTTTAGTTTTGTTTTCCAGTTTGTGCTTTAGCTTTGTTCTTAACTGGTAAATATAAATTTTTATTTCCTTTATTTGCCAAGTCAATCTATTCTACTTTATTTTAGTTGGGCTGTTTTGACTTTGTTCATGGGTGTATATGTGTATGTACATATTCCATTATTTTAATTATTATTTGCCTGATTTTGTAACTGCCATTTGTCTGGGGTTCATCGTTGGTTTCTCATTTTTGCCTATTTGTTTTAATCTCACTTAATGCCATAAAAAAACCACTTGTGGAGTCTTTGTTTCTGACAAAGAATCAAGCTTGAGCCTTTGGAGTGGGAGCCCTGACTCCAAGACCTTAGACTTCCAGAGAACTAATCTGAGGGAGTATCAAATAGTGAGAACTCACACAAAGGAAACCACCTGAATAAAGCCCAGACATCACCCAAGCACCAGTAGCACCCTCTGCAGGACACCTCATCTAAACAACAAACAAAACAAAATACAAACACAATCACCAGCAGACAGGATTAAAACCTCGTTCAGCCTTGCCCATCAGAGGAAAAACAAACAAACAAACAAAAACACTAAACACAAATCTCACCTAATATGAAGCTTACACAAACCACTGGACCAATCTTAGGAGGGCAGAAACCGAAAAGAAGATAGAGTTGCAATCCTCATATCAGACAAAATAGACCTTAAAAGAAAGACAATTACAAGAGATAAGGAAGGACACTACATAATGATCAAGGGATCAATCTAAGAGGAAGATATAATAATTGTAACTAGCTATGCACCCAACATAGGAGCACTTCAATACATATGACAAACACTAACAAACATAAAACAAGAAATTGACAGTAACACAATAATAGTAGGAGACTTGAATACCCCACTCAAACCAAATGAACAGATCATGAAAACAAAATTAATAAGGAAACACAAGTCTTGAATGATATATTAGATAAGATGGATCTCATTGATATCTTCAGGACATTCCATCCAAATGAAGAAGAATATACCTTGTGAGGTACACATGGAACATTCTCCAGGATAAACCACATCTAGGGCCACAAATCAAACCTCAGTAATTTAAGAAAATTAAAATCATATCAAGCAATTTGTCCAACCACAACATTATGAGACTAGATATCAATTACAGGAAGAAAAAAAAACTGTAAGAAACACAAACACATGGAGGTTAAACAATATGTTTAAAATAATCAACAGGTTACTGAAGAAATAAAAAGGGAAATCAAAGAATTTCTAGAAAAAAATGACAAGAAAAACACAACTCAAAACCAGTGGGATGCAGCAAAAGCAGTTCTAAGAGGGAAGTTTATAGCAATATAATCCTACCTCAAGAAACAAGAAAAACATCGAATAGACAACAATGAAATAGACAAATAGACAAATCAACAAAATTAGAAATGAAAAAAGAGAGGTTACAACAGACAATGCAGAAATACAAAAGATCATAAGAGACTATTATGAACAACTGTATGGAAATAAAATGGATAACCTGGAAGAAACAGACAGATTCTTAGAAAAGTTCACTCTTCTAAGAGTGAACCAGGAAGAAATAGAAATTATGAACAACCCAATTTCAAGCATTGAAAATGAAGCTGTAATCAAAAATCTCCCAAAAAACAAAAGTCCAGGACCAGAGGGCTTCACAGGAGAATTCTATCAAACATTTAGAGAAAAGCTAATGCCTATCCTTCTAAAACTCTTTTAAAAAATTGCAGAGGAAGGAACACTTCCACACTCATTGTATTAGGCCATGGTCATCCTGATACCAAAACCAGACAAAGACAACACACAAAAAGAAAACTACAGGCCAGTATCACTGATTAACATAGATGCAAAAATCCTCAACAAAAATTAGCAAACAGAATTTAGCAACACATCCAAAAGCTCCTACACCATGATCAAGTTGGGTTTATTCCAGGGATGCAAGGATTCTTCAACACGCACAAATCAATCAATGTGATGCACCATATTAAAAAATTGAAAGATAAAAAACATATAATAATCTCAACAGATGCAGAAAAAGCCTTTGACAAAATTCAGCACCCATTTATGATTAAAACTCACAAAAAAAATGAGCATAGAAGGAACCTACCTCAACTGAGTAAAGGCCATATATGATAAGCCTACAGCAAACATTATTCTCAATGGTGAAAAATCGAAAACACTCCCCCTAAGATCAGGAACAAGAAAGGGTGTCTACTTTCACCAATATTACTCAGCATAGTTCTGGAAGTCCTAGCTACAGCAATCAGAGAAGAAAAAGAAATAAAAGGAATCCTGGTCAGAAAAGAAGTAAAGCTCTCACTGTTTGCAGATGACATGATCCTATACATAGAAAAACTAAAGATAGTATCAGAAAATTGCTAGAGCTAATCAGCAAATTTAGTATAAAGTTGCAGGATACAAAATCAATACACAGAAATCACTTGCATTTCTATATACTAACAATAGAAAAATCACAAAGAGAAATTAAGGAATCAATCCCATTCACCATTGGAACAAAAAGAATTTATCTAGGAATAAACTTACCTAAGGAAAAAAAAGAACTGTACATAGAAAATTGTAAGACTCTAATGAAGGAAATCAAAGATGACATAAACAGATGGAGAGATATTCCATGTTCCTGGATAGGAAGAATCAATATTGTGAAAATGAGTATAATATCAATGCAATCTACAGATTCAATGTGATCTGTATCAAATTACCAATGACATTTTTCACAGGACTAGAACAAAAGTTTCACAATTCACATTGAAACACAAAAGACCCCAAATAGCTAAAGCAGTCTTGAGAAAGAAGAATGGAGCTGGAGGAATCAACCTTCCTGACTTCACATCGCTCATTATTCAGTTCAATTCAGTTGCTCAGTCATGTCCGACTCTGCGACCCATGAATCGCAGCACACCAGGCCTCCCTGTCCATCACCAACTCCTGGAGCTCACCCAAACTCATGTGCATCGAGTCGGTGATGCCATCCAGCCATCTCATCCTCTGTCATCCCCTTTTCCTCCTGCCCCCAATCCCTCCCAGCATCAGAGTCTTTTCCAATGAGTCAACTCTTCACATGAGGTGGCCAAAGTACTGAAGTTTCAGCCTCAGCATCAGTCCTTCCAATGAACACCCAGGACTGGTCTCCTTTGGGATGGCCTGGTTGGATCTCCTTGCAGTCCAAGGGACTCTCAAGAGTCTTCTCCAACACCACAGTTCAAAAGATTCAATTCTTTGGTGCTCAGCTTTTCTCACAGTCCAACTCTCACATCCATACATGACCACTGGAAAAACCATAGCCTTGATTAGATGGACTTTCGTTGGAAAAGTAATATCTCTGCTTTTTAATATGCTATCTAGGTTGGTCATAACTGTCCTTCCAAGGAGTAAGCGTCTTTTAATTTCATGGCTGAAGTCACCATCTGCAGTGATTTTGGAGCCCCACAAAATAAAGTCTGAC
>NW_011495026.1:832627-833269 GCF_000754665.1 Bison bison bison | reverse complement strand
ATACCTGAATGGTCTAGTGGTTTTCCCTACTTGCTTCAATTTAAGTCTGAATTTGGCAATAAGGAGTTCATGATCTGAGCTACAGTCAGCTCCTGGTCTTGTTTTTGCTGACTGTATAGAGCTTCTCCATCTTTGGCTGCAAAGATTATAATCAATCTGATTTGGGTGTTAACCATCTGGTGATGTCCATGTATAGAGTCTTCTCTTGTGGATTACATAAATTCAATTATTGTAAAATTAAATTGAATTATTGTACTCATTATTATTATTATTGGTATAATAAACCTTTATTCTAATTGACCAGTGACCTGTCCACATAGTTCCACCACAAGTTATATATAAAATTGTCATCTATGTATGACAGTGAATATAATTTGAATGATAGTTCCTGTTAAACTAATTAGATGAGATATAAAGCAAGTGATCTTAGACAAATCCAAAAATCAAGTCTGAATTAAAGATAAAATCCAAATCCTGGAGAAAAAACTGTGTTAAGATAGCTAGATTAAAGCCAGTTCTTTCAATTTGCATTGATAAAATTTATGTATCATTAGGCCTCTATTTGCAAAATGCTTTTATATATTGCAGGAAAAGCCAAGAGAGCTCATATTGAGAAAATACTAAAAAAAAAAAAAAAAAAAA
>NW_011495026.1:832333-832527 GCF_000754665.1 Bison bison bison | reverse complement strand
TGCATGAAATGTTCCCTTGGTATCTCTGATTTTCTTGAAGAGATCTCTAGTCTTTCCCATTCTGTTGTTTTCCTCTATTTCTTTGCATTTATAACTGAAGAAGGCTTTCTTATCTCTTCTTGCTATTCTTTGGAACTCTGCATTCAGATGCTTATATCTTTCCTTGTCTCCTTTGCTTTTTGCTTCTCTTCTTT
>NW_011495026.1:829229-831172 GCF_000754665.1 Bison bison bison | reverse complement strand
GACCATAACTTCAAAGTAATTATTGCAGATAAGACCACGAATGAATGCTAAAATTAGTGGAGGAAAGTATCATGAGAAAGAAGATACTTGCATTCACTCAAATTATCTTCCCATAAAATATTTACTTATTTAAAAGAGAAAAATAGGAATTTTAAAGTGGAGAAACTTGAAATACACTGTTCTATACAAGTAGTCAAAGTCAATACTAGTAGGTAGGAAGTTAGGCATGAGCAATAAGGGCTGGCCTAACTGAAAAACATTCAAGTTGATCTTTGAAACCCATCCCAGACATGCCCCAGTGAGGTCTAGTCAGTCAGTCAGTCAGTTCAGTTGCTCAGTCATGTCCAATTCTTTGCAACCCCAAGAATTGCAGCACACCAGGCCTCCCTGTCCATCACCAACTCCCAGAGTTCACTCAAATTCACATCCACCAAGTGGGTGATGCCATCCAGCTATCTCATTCTCTGTTGTCCCCTTCTCCTCCTGCCCCCAATCCCTCCCAGCATCAGAGTCTTTTCCAATGAGTCAACTCTTCGCATGTGGTGGCCAAAGTACGGGAATTATGCTTTAGCATCATTCCTTCCAAAGAAATCTCAGGGCTGATCTCCTTTATAATGGACTGCTTGGATCTCCTTTCAGTCCAAGGGACTCTCAAGAGTCTTCTCCAGCACCACAGTTCAAAAGCATCAATTCTTCGGTGCTCAGCTTTCTTCACAGTCCAACTCTCACATCCATACATGACCACTGGAAAAACCATAGCCTTGACTAGATGGACCTTTGTTGGCAAAGTAATGTCTCTGCTTTTCAATATGCTATCTAGGTTGGTCATAACTGTCCTTCTAAGGAGTAAGCGTCTTTTAACTTCATGGCTGCAGTCACCATCTGCAGTGATTTGGGAGCCCACCAAAATAAAGTCTGACACTGTTTCCACTGTTTCCCATCGATTTCCCATGAAGTGATGGGACCAGATGCCATGTTCTTCGTTTTCTGAATGTTGAGCTTTAAGCCAAATTTTTCCCTCTCCTCTTTCACTTTCATCAAGAGACTTTTTAGTTCCTTTTCACTTTTTGCCATAGGGTGGTATCATCTGCATATCTGAGGTTATTGAGGTCCTGCTGCTACTGCTGCTGCTAAGTCACTTCAGTCATGTCTGTCTCTGTGTGACCCCATAGAAGGCAGCCCACCAGGTTCCCCCGTCCCTGGGATTCTCCAGGCAAGAACACTGGAGTGGGTTGCCATTTCCTTCTCCAATGCATGAAAGTGAAAAGTAAAAGTGAAGTCGCTTAGTCGTATCCGACTTGTAGCGACCCCAGACTCGTAGGACTGCAGCCTACCAGGCTCCTCTGTCCATGGGATTTTCCAGGCAGGGGTACTGGAGTGGGGTGCCACTGCCTTTTCCATATTGAGGTCCAGGAGAGCTCAAAATAATCACAAAGGCTTTCCAACTCTGGCCCACTTGCCCTAGGTACACAGTGGACACAAAGTAGTTGCACAGTGGTTACACACTAACCATAGGGACTTCTCCAGTTCCACACGTGCATCCTTGATGCGTAGCTAAGCCAAGTAACATTAGGTAGCCAGAAGACTATTAATGTTCATAAATATTCTATACATACATACATCTTATGATAACTAAGACTGAATTATAGGGAAGACATGCACAATAGAGACTGTTTTTATGTAACTTGCAACTGTCAATCAAAACTGTCACTCCATGCCCATCTAGATGAATGTGTAAAAGCCTTGTCTTGAAAAATCCAGTACCTCATTATGCTAGTAACAGTGTCTCTTTTGCCTTGACCCACCTCTCCCTTGAGGTATTCTTTCTGTTCTTTCTTCAATAACGGTTTTTTCCACAGGTAACACCTCAGATTATTCTGTGTCCTTACCAAGAATGGAGGTCCACAAGGAAGAGTCCTCTTGGACTCCCCCTATCTGTTAAC
>NW_011495026.1:781844-829129 GCF_000754665.1 Bison bison bison | reverse complement strand
GTTAACAATATTACTAGTAATAAAAAATAATGACATTTGGGCCCCCTGACATCCATTGAGAAAGTGAGTTTTCCAAGAATATGATGGAATTTTGCAAGAATACCATGGAATATTCTACAAGAATTCCACAAGATTCCATTATATTCTTGAAAAAATACTAACATCAATCTCCTCATGAGAAAATATCAGACAAAAACAAATTGAGGGACAAAAAGAGCATAGTCACAGAACTTGAGAAATCTACATTGAGTGGCTTCCTAAAGTCTCCAAGAGACAACCCTCCCAACAATTAGGCAATGAGATCTCTCACTTTATTAGTTAGAAAAAATAGAGGAATAGTTGAACTAAGACAGCAATTCTGGATCTTCTCAACACACACACACACACACACACACACACACAGAGGACACACTCCATCTTGAAACTTCACCTTTATCTTGATCCATTATGTATTTACTTGAAACAAAGGCTGGTGCCACACTCCCTTTATTTTATCTCAGGAAGTTTCACATTAGCACACATACTGTATGACTTGAACATTATTTATTTAATAAGGAAACGGAAATCTTACTTAGGAAACCAAACCTTATCAACTGCTGTGACTTATTCCCAACAGAGTCTGTTCTGCTACAATAGATGTTTCTATAATGAAAATCAGTTCATAAGTGATTGATAAATAGGGCAATGATATCCATGTAATGTAATTATAAGTTTCAGCAGAAAAAGATCAATCTATCAACTTTGCTGCTGCACTGGAATCAGGGAACATTTCAGTTCAATTTTAAGGGAAAGGCAAAAAAAAAAAGAGCAAGCACCAGGACTAGGATTTCCCTTCCACAAAATTACACCCTGAGTCTGGAATGAGTATTTTCAATTAACCTGGAATCCCTTATAGATGACATAAAATTTGCAGTTCAGAGGACATATGTCAGTGGATATTTAACACAGCTTTAGGTTAGTTTCTGGTGATTTCTTTTTAAGTGCTCTGGTTTAAAAATTACCTTGATTTTAGGTAGATGTCCCTCTTCTGCCATTAATTTCAGTCATGATTTTTTTTTTTTTTTACTCATTACTTTAACTCACTAATTTCAGTACCTGATTTTGAAAAATTTGAGCTTTTTTAAGAATTCATCATATCATTATGTAATAGAAACACCTTGTATGCCATAATTCTACTGTATATTGCAATTGAATCAAAATAGCAAATGGCCACCAAATCTTTCTCAACACAAAATATGATAAATTTGAAATTTTTAGGGAATTAATACCAAATTATACTCAATTAAACAATCTCTGCTTAGTACATGCTCATCATTCCAATAAACAAAGATTCTGTATCTATTAATATAGACAGTTAACATATCAGTTAATGTGATGACCATCAGGGTTTCTTATCTCTCATGTGACTGCTCTTCGAAGGTTTCTATCTTATTTCTTAATACATCAATAATAATAAAAATCCTACCTTCTTAAGGGGGTGGCATTTATACCCACCCCCTAAGAGAAAGTCTAGGATCCTTTTCCCCCACCCTTTTTTTCCATCACCAAAGTGATTTTAGAATGGAGAAATAAAATATCCATTGAAATGTCCACAGATCTCTCAAACTCATTAAACTGAACTCATAGTTTTTAACTCCAAGTAATCTTTTTTCATTTACTTATTTGATTAGTGGCAATTAATTCATCCAATGAATATCTGCTGGGTGTGTGCCATACTGTCAACAATGAGTGAGGTGCTCTTGAGAGACTCTCTGTTAAGCATTGTGTACTATATATCTTCACAAATTTGCAGTCTAGTAGAAGATACTGAGCATTGATCAAATAAAGTCATAATTAATACTTCACTATTTCTAATAATTTTAAAATTCTGAGGGCTATAAGAGTGGGAACTTTCCTAGATTTGGAATTAGGGAATATTCTTACAAAGAAATTGATATTTGAACGGAAACCTGAAGGATGGGTAAATATAGGTAAAGGATGGGAGCAGAAGAGAATTAATTCCTGGTATCCCACAAAGCAGGCTCTGGGACAGAACTAATTATAGAATGCCAGATAAAATGAAAGTGTCCCTGGAGTACCAGGTACACAGGAGAGAGTGCCACTAGGTGATCTTGGAGAGGTGAGCAGGGATTAGCAGAGTTTAGTAGGCTCTACTGATTAAGTTGAATTTCATAGCTACCATTCACTGTACACTGACTAAGGGCCAACTGATTTATAAGCATTTATGTTTTCACATTGTGCCTTTGATCCATATACTACTACCAGAAGAAACACACAAATATGATCACACTTTATAGAGTACGAAACCAATGGAGTTAGAACTGCTTGAAATGTCAGGGCTTATAAGTAGTAGAGCTGGAATATGAAAATACAGTGAGTCCAGGTTAGAGTACTTGGCTTTTTTTGTTTGTTTGTTTTTTGTTTGATCACTATGTCAGCCTGCCTGCATTGTTGTGGCAATGGAAATCCAGAGAATTCTAAGCAGAGGAGTTAGGGTGATCTGTATCAGGCTATCCCCTTCCATCTGGTTCTCAGCATCTTCATAGTTTACAACACTGCTTCCTTCTCCTTCCATCAGAATCTTACTGATTTCAAGTCCAAACTAGATCTTTAATTCAGGAAAATTTTCCCACCATCACTTTGGCTGCTGCTGCAGAGTTGCTTCAGTCGTGTCTGACTCTGTGCGACCCCATAGACGGCGGCCCACCAGGCTCCCCCGTCCCTGGGATTCTCCAGGCAAGACCCTGGAGTGGGTTGCCATTTCCTTCTCCAATGCATGAAAGTGAAAAGTGAAAGTGAAGTCATTCAGTTGTGTCTGACTCTTCGCGACCCCATGGTCTGCAGCCTACCAGGCTCCTCCGCCCATGGGATTTTCCAGGGAGGAGTGCTGGAGTCGGGTGCCATCGCCTTCTCCATCACTTTGGCTATATGCATCTAAACTATAGTCATCAGCTTTTTGTCTCAACTGCTACCACGGCTTTCCAGTGCCCTTCACCTCGGCCAACATACCCAATCTTACTTCTCTGCTCTGAACCCTTCTCCATCAGCAGCCAGAATCACTTCTTTCCCTAGCAAGCCTCATCATATTACAGCATGGCTGAACACTGTCAGTTTGATTCAGTTGTGCAGAGTAAAATCTGTAGCCTTCACTTTTTTATAAACTCCATATAATCTGTCCATTGACACTGACTCAGTATGATTTCCTGCCAATCTTCTTTTCACTCATTAGGTCCGAGACATATTATTCTTTTCTCCATGTTTCAAACATCAAATGTTCCTCTGATTTCTCATCATTCACCATACTCTTGTTTTACCTGGGAAACTCACTAGCTTCTCCTGCTCACCTCATTTTCCTACTGATAATTACTTACCTATCAGATCTCAATATACATTCACTTTCCCAGGGACATATAAGTGTTATACTCCAGGCTAGATTAAGACTCTATTATTTTCTCTCACAAAATACGTTTTTCCCCCTAAATTGATTCAATCAAAATAGTGACTGAGTTTAAACACGACAGCTACTAAACGGTCACTGTATAATTAATTATCTTTTTTTAGCTAATCTCCATGAGAACAGGAGTCACCTAACAATTTCGGTCACTACTCAGTTATTGTTATATAGCACTCTCCTTGACATCAAATGCATATGTAGTAATCTAGACATAGTTTAACTTGCATTTTATGTTAGGCTATAATAAGAGAACTAGCTTTAAAATAGAATTTTGTAAATGCTATGCAACACTTGATTTACTCTTCAAGAAAGCTTATGTGTGCTACATAAAAGTAGAATCAGCTTAAATGTCAGAATAAAAACTATCAAGTTTTCAAACATGAACTCTCTCTACCCCTACTTGGATTTGCAGTTAAATGCTGAAAGCAGGTTGCAAACTATGAAAATCATGTTAGAAATGGAAGGAGTGAATAGCAGAAAGGGCTGTAGACTAGCAATTGCTAAAACTGTTACTAAGTATTAAAAAAAATTCTTCCAAATGTAATTAAAATCATACTTAATAACAGAAGGTCAATGACCAAAAGAAAAATAAAATGCTCACATGGACAAGTTGCAGATAGTCTTATGAACTCATTACCAAGAAATATAATATAAATTAAGAGTAATAAAATCCAGTTCTCCAAAGTTAAAGGAAAAGGCTTTAAAAGTATTGTTTTCCTAGACCTGGAAATATGTTTGCATAAGCAGCAAGAAGGTTTGCTCTGCAAGATATTATTCCTCCCCCTTTTTATTGCCTGTTGCTAAAATGGCACCAGGTCAAAACAATGAGATACTCTGCTGATAGTAGTGCTATAAATACATAGATTTATTGATAGAATTATGACACTGCAGAAGCTTTTCAATTAGTATTAGAGTCATTAACTAGGCAGGGAATATATGGATAGTGGCACTTTATTCAATTATACTTATA
The DNA here is from genome assembly GCF_000754665.1 of Bison bison bison. Lineage (NCBI taxonomy): Eukaryota > Metazoa > Chordata > Mammalia > Artiodactyla > Bovidae > Bison > Bison bison. Next base: position 824,705 of record NW_011495026.1, on the reverse strand, counting down.
AAGATGTATTACTGCAGATGATAAGAAGCAATAGAAACACTTGTATATAACAGTACTTAAATGAAATACCAATAAAATGCTTTTTTTCCCCCTCTCCAACAATATAGCTGATGGGGTTTTGCTACTCCCACATCTCTAAATCTTCAAGGTTGGATATGTTCCCTGAATATTCTTGGCTTCCTGTGTAAGTTGCAAGGAATTGAGTTTTGTGGTATTAGCAAAGTCATGTAAAATTCTTCCTGCCAGCTTTGCACAGCTTGTTATTTCATATGATTCAATTATCTACTCAAATATCAGCCCATTGAAGAAAGCTGCTCTAACTGCCTCATCAAAAATATCTCCCCATTTTACTAACTCCATTTACTCACTATACCATTGTTTTGTATTCTTAATCATGAAAGTATCCAGGTTTGTAGGATTTGGTGATTCTTGTACTGTCACACAGTGAGGTAAACATTGCCTAGGATTCAACTGCTGGTAATAGAAGAAGTTTCAAAATCAGCTGAGTAGTTTTTCATAATAATAAATATAAGTAAGGGGATACAGTGAAAAGTAAATGTCACCAGAGCTTGGTGCATGAAACATTAAATATTGGCAAAAGGTAGAGATTCAAAAGGGCTTCCTGATGGCTCAGCGGTAAAGAATTCTCCTGCAATGCAGGGGCCACAGGAGACGTAGGTTTGATCCCTGAGTCCAGAAGACCCTCTGGAGGAGAAAATAGCAACTCACTCCAGTATTCTTGCCTGGAGAATCCTATGGACAGAGGTGCCCAGAGGGCTACAGCTTAAAGAGTTACAAAGAGTCAGACACGACTGAGCTCGTGCGCGCTAACACACACGTACATTCAAAAAGGGATGCTAATTAGTCATGGTTGGGCTGCTGTGACTAATAGATTCAAGTGCAGAGTGCTTCATGTAATAGAAGAGAATTATAGCTTAAGGTAGTTAGTTGGCAGTAGGGAGAAGCAAGTTTCCACAGTCGATTTGGGTCCCAAAATGTGGACCGCTCTGCCATCTTTGATATAAGGCCGTTTTGGATCATCACATCATTACTGTGTTGCTGGAATCAGTCAGAAGAGGAAAAGAACAGGCATAGAAGGGACACACACTATTTTTGTTCACATTCTATTGACAAAAATCAGTCATACTATCAACAACTAAGTGAAATATGGAAAATGTGGTTTATCTGTGTTTCCAGGGAGAAGAGGAGAAAATGTATAGTCAACAAGCCAACTTAACACCAACGGGTTAACTTGTCAGTGTGTTGGTGATAGTGTGTTCAAAAACCTCTACTAGAACATAAACTGTGTTCTTGAGAAACTATGTGTCTTGTAAAATTGTGCACTATAGGTAATAGGATGACCATACGTCACAGTTTGTTTGGGATAATATTAAGTATGTCCCCAGAGACTATCTACTTACTGGCCCCTTTCACCTTCAAAAGTGCCCAGGTTTAGATTATAGAGACCCTACTTATAAAATAGTGATGGCACTGGGACAAACCGTGCAATGCATATGCTTTAGGAAACAATAATAATCTGTACTAAAAATATCAGCACAGCACAGCTCTACTATCCAGTATTTTAATCACTCTATCTATTGATGCCTTAATCCTTGGGGCTTATGCTTCCTCTTAGATAACACTGGTATTTGCATAATTTTATATACACCCTTCTTTTGTGATTATTTAGCATTTCAAATCTAAAATAAAAAATGCTTGATGTAACTATTGAAAATATTTCAGTTGTACTTACTGCCATATGGCAAGGATTTATTATTGTAATAGATATTTGTAAAGATTTTTCACTTGTAAGATGAGTAATAATTGACATGTGCAGGTCAGTTAAAATGTCATTAAAGATACTTCTACACTTTCACAATGTATGAGGAACTGAAAATTCCATGGAAATAGGTCCATAGGCCTTTAATCCTATGGATTTTTTTACTGTCTGGCACTGATTAGAAAGTCTACTTACTTCTGCTACTAGAATATTGTCGCATATGACTCAAGTGAACTCTTCAAGATTTTTACTGGACACCAAAGGAGGATACAGCACTGGGAATTCATAGAGCCTCCACAATCTTCTAATGATTATTTTTATGCCTAAATGGTAATAACATTTCCTGGTATTGCAGAATTCATTCAGAGACTTGCTCTCATTATACTGTACCATCTGGTAGCAGGGAGATTAATAACCTTCACACAGTACTTACAACTGAAGAGTTGCTACAAAAAGACTTCTAATAATTGTGGATAATTAGGTTTTGTCAGTTTCCCATAGTTTATCAGTGTTTCCTTTTGACAAGTGTTAGAGTAGAAGTTCAGGGTGAGTAGAAAAGAAGGTCGAGATAAAAACCCTGTGTGTGTATATATATACACACACATATATATGTTTCTCACATTGATGTTAAGCTCAAGGATAATGGCAGGAGAGAGAAAAACAACAGAGTAAATTGAACACAGGAAACTTTAAAGTCTGATTAGATATTGGAAAGGCAAAAGCAATTGTGAAAATAAATACATATAAGTGAGATGAGGTATATTTTTCCTTTTGTTTTTCTCTAAGAGAGGCACATTTAATAGTTTGGGGGGAAAAGTAGAAAATAAGAAAAATACCAATTCTATCACCTAACCCTATGAGTGAGAGTATGAGAAAACTGAAAAATCACAAAATAATTTTCTTTAAGGCTGAGGGGTAAAATTTGCATTTTCCAAAGAGATTATGATGTGATAGGGAAAGAAGATGAATATAGTGTGGCACGTTGAGAAGCACAGTGCCACTGACTGACTTTTTAGAGGAGAGATCTGGGTCAAAGCCAAGGAAACATCAAATAATAAGAAGTAAAGATTCAGCACAGCCACAATAGAAAATATTATGTATACCACTGGTAATATTCAATGTGATTATAGCTGTTATCTGAACACTATGTTCAGAATCATAACTAAATATATTTGTTTTAAATTGAAGTACAAGAGGAATCTACAATTAATTTAACACATTTGATGTTAAGGTCATTATTACAAATAACAATGACAGTAAAATTTATTGATTTGCTTTAACATATTCATTTAATTAGATAATATTACAAAATGAAAGCTTTATTTCATTTATCCTGAAGAACGTATCCCAATGTCTCAAACTAGAGGAAATTTCAGTCAAGACAAATAACCATATCACTATCTTGGTGAGTGTTTGATGAGTGTAGTTTGAGTGTATTTAAACTGAAGAATCTTTTTCAGGATGTGAAATAATTAGTAAAGAATTGTGATCTTTATCTTGGAGTTGTTCTTGCAATAGGCTTTGGGCTAGAATACAGAAACAGATTTTCCTTTAGCAATATCAAAATGCTATATTTCCAGATATTTATTCTCTTTCTTTGGGAAACTGATCATGATATATTGTCTTTTAAAAATGTATTTCTGTACTCAGGTTGCTAGTATTTTAAATAGCTTAGGATTCTAGCATCTATATCTGTGAAAGATATTCTCCTATAGCTTTCTTTTCTCATATCATTTTTGACTGGCTTTGTTGTTAAATGCATTAAGTTAAAATGTGTTTGAGGTTATTTCTATTGCTAACCTGCTATCCTCTTCAGAAATTCATATGAGATTGGTATTTGGATTTATTTGTAACAATCTGATTAGCATCTTAGCCTAATATTTTCATAGTGTCAATTTTAATTTAAATTAAAGATATATTAATAGCCATGTTTTGTATTTTAGAGTATGGTAGGTAATATACATAATGATAAATTAAATATACTATATTTTCCTCTAAAATTTCAAGTTTATTGTCATAGAGGGCTTTTTTAATATTATTATCTTATTGCAATTTAATCTCTGCAGCTTCCATGGATATTTTATTCCACAATTCTAATATTGCTATTTAAGCCTTCTATCTTTTTATTCCTTATTAATCTTGACAAAGATTTGTTAACTTAATTAATTTTTTAGGAACTACTTTTTAATTTGCTTGTTCATATTATTTAATTATTTTGCTATGATTTTCAGCTCTTACTGTTATTATTTCCATTATTGTACTATTTTTGGTTTTATTATGCTCTTCTTTTTTTAACTTCTTAAATTAAATTTCAGCTCCTTTAATTATAGGCATTCTTGTTTTCTTTTATGCCATTTCAAATCTAAATGTACCTTTTAACTATCATTTCAGCTGAAACATTTGTATATGTGTGTGTGAGAAACTGGTTCAAAATATTTCCATATAGAAAATAAGACGTTTATGTGGCTAGTTGTTTAAAAATAGTTTTAAACCCATGTGTACATAATCATCAGGTTATTTTTAATAATTGATTCTAATTTAATTGCACAGTGATAAAAATATGACATATATAATGCAACATTTTTTAAAAGTACAGCTAGATCATAATTATTTTTCATAGGTGACCCAAATGCTCATTTAAATGAAATGTATTCTCCAGCTTGGGGGTGCAATATCTCACATGAAAAGTGAAAAAAAAAAAGTATTAGTCACTCAATCGTGTCCAACTCTTTGCAAAGCCCATAGACTGTAGCCCACCAGGTTCCTTTCTCCATGGAATTCTCCAGGCAAGAACACTGGAGTGGGTAGCAATTTTCTTCTCCAGGGGATCTTCCTGGGTCTCCTGCATTGCAGGCAGATTCTTTACTGTCTGAGCCACCAAGGAAGCCCTTCCTTAAATCAACTTGTTAATTTTTTTTATCAGCTGGGATGAGCAAGATGGTGTACAGAACCTGGAAAGTCTATCAGATGTCCATTATTGACCCCATTGATATAGAGCTTTGGCTGCAAATCTCAGGCCATTATCAGATGCAACATTCTCAGGAAACTCACAAAGAAACAGCTAGGATCTTGCAGGGCCTGAATAATGTGTCCCAAGTCAGTGGAACACATTCAAATCATTAAACCAAACCAAAAGTGTCAACTATGGTCAGAATCCAGTGGGACTTTCTGGATGGAATGAGAGGCCCAATGTGTTCTATTTGCAAAGAACTTCCTGAACTGGTAGGCAGTGACCAGGATCTTGAGCAGCATCTAGCTGGTAAGAAAGCTTTGTCAGGCTGGTTTGGTTTTCTAGAATGAGTGGTGGGCTTGCCTGGAAACTCTATTTAGAATGCTGTCTGAATTTTAATGGGCCATCCTCTCATAGATCCAGAAGGCAATTTTTCTACAACGGTCTCCATAGGAAAGCTTGTTTTATATACCTGTCTAAGCCTTACCAGGGGCCTGAACAAATGCCCAGACAATTTACCAAAGCCCAGGAGTGAAAGAAAATGTTGCATGGCACACTTCCTGGGGTGGCATAGATAGCCATCCATATAAAATGGTGCTCTGACTATGGTTTTGGGGACACAAGTCAACTAAATGCTGGTGATCAGGTCTTTGACTTAGTTGGATATTTACATTGCTATATCTTCTAGTTCACTAATGATATCTTTTGTAACCTATGATGTTTTCAATCTTATATATGTCTCATCTCTGAAATTGTGGCTTTTAATCTCTATGTTTTCAATGTGAGTTTCATACTTTTCATGTCTCTATGTAACACGTTCAATCTTATCTCTCATTTTTTAACATATGGGATATGTTTATTATAGTTTTTATTTTTATTCTTTGGAAGTCCAATCTCTGTGTTAGTCCTTTTATAGGTTATTTTTTAAATACTGAGGCATAATTGATATACAACTTTATATTAGTTTAGGGTAAGATAGTTTTGATTATTTTTTCTCATCATGGGTTATATGGCCCTACTTCTTTGCATACCTGATAATTTTCAATTGGATGTTACATATTGTGATTTTTACCTTTTAGATTGCTGAATATTTCTGTGTTCCTATTAAAATCCTTATATTTTGTTCTAGGATGCAGATAAAATGTTGGGACATACTTTTTTATTAAGAACTTACTTTTAAGATTTGTAAGATGGGATTAGAGCAGCATTTAATCTAAAACTAATTATTGCCCACTACTGAAGCAACATCCTTTGAGCACTATAACCAATCCCTGTGAGTCATGGGGTTTTCTATTTTCTCTGATGGAAACTAACATTCTCTTGGCCTGTGTGATCTCCAGGTATTGTCTACACTAATTCATTTTGGGGCTCTTTCCCTGACTTCTTGTAACTTCTTTGCATACATTATAAATAATAGGAAGCTCCATGTGCATCTTTTTAAATCAAATGGGCCATAGAACTAAATGCAAAACAAAAATTTATAAAACTTCTAGAACACAGAGGAAAAAATCTTAGTTACTTGTTTAAACAAATACTTATTTTAATATATACCACCAAAATGATGATCTATAAGAGAAAATTTTTGTTAAATTAGACTTCATAGAAATAAAAATCCTGCTTTTTAAATACCTTATTAATAGAATGAAAAGACAAGGTACAGAATGGGAGAAGGTATTTACAAACTATAAACTAACATAGGCTTTGCAAAAAGATTTATAGAGAGCATTAACAGAAACTAAAACCATTTTAAAAATAAATAGGTAAGACAAACAATTTAGACAGATAATTCTGTAAAACATATATATACATAGTCATCTACACTAGTGGCTCAGATGGCAAAGAATCTGCCTGTAATGCAGGAGACCTGGGTCAGGAAGATTCCCTGCAGAAGAGAATGGCTACCCACTCCAGTATTTTTGCCTGGAGAATTCCATGGACAGAGGAGCCTAGTGGGCTACAATCCATAGGGTTTCAAAGAGTCCGACATGACTGAGCAACTAACACTAGCACGTAGTCATCTAATATCTATATATGTGTGCAAATAATACCATAAAATATGTTCAACATCATTTTAGTTAATATAAATTAAAATTATAATATTACTACACAAGTGTTAAAAAGGCTCAAAATTAACAATTAAAAAATGCGATTATGCCAAGTGTGGCAAAGATAGAAGAAATTTGAACTCACACACTGCTTATAGAGATGTATTAATAAAATGGTACAATGCTTTAGAAATCACTTTGACAGATTATTTTTAAAGTTATATATATGCATCTAGCATATAGCCTAGCCATTCCTTTCCCAGTTATTTATACAAAAGAAATGAAAGCATATGTCCATGCAAAGACTTGTATATAAATGTTTGTAACTGATTTTTTTGTTAGAGCAAAAATACAACAGAAATCAAATGTCCATCAACTGGTGAATGGATACATGTAATAACATGGATAAATCTCAAAATCGTCAGGTTGAGTGAAAGAAGCCATACAAAAATATAAGATTTCATGTATGTAAAATTCTAACAATAAAACTAATCTTTAATGACAGAAATCTCAGTATGGTTCTTGTAATTAGGACACAGGCATCAGGAGATGGGGAATATTATTGTCTGCCACAAAATTTATCACTCATTGAAAGCATAATCTTGAGAATTTAGGTTTTATCAAAATGGATTCATTTAAGGAGGGACAATTTCAGAAATAGTAGCACTGACATAAAATATTAACAAATAGGAGGAAAATGATTAGTGTTATTTATTCTTGGTCATATTTTTCCTACAATTTTATTCTATGATTTATGACAACTTTTGAATTTTCTATGCCTTTTAATTTTTATTTGGAGTGGGGTAAGTCAGAAGCTGCAATATTGAAAACAGACCAAAATAGTAAATAAATGCAGTTATATATCACAAAGAACATGGAATTATTACAATTCTTAAATGATACTTTCTTATAATAAATTTTGTTTTCAGATTTTAGAGGCAAGTTAATATGAGTAATTTATTATTACGGGAGTATGTGCTTTTAATGCTTGACTGCTGAAACGTGTAAATTATATTTCTGTTTACTCCAATAACTGGCTGTAAATCAAATTTATATTCTTCTGAGTTTTTTTTTAGAAGAATGAAGAGGAACAAAACATAGAAATATAAGACCATATTAAATAAATTAACTGTATTTAGTAGGTTTAAGCACTTTAAGTTCTGTACATGATGAATATAAAGACATATCATACTCAAGACCTTTATACACTTCATAGGAACAAATCACTACAAATTCAATTTCATTGAATTTTTAAAAGCAAATTAAATGTATACTTTAACTTATTAGTTTACTTTTGAAACAAGTTAAAATATTTCAGATTTTTTTTCCAATTCTTAGGAATGGGTTGAAGTGATCTGTACTTTCTTTTTCTATTACCCATAAAGCTTTTCCCATCACCCTAAAATAAAGTGTCAAACTTTCTCACTAAAGAATTATGATCAACTATTTGTAACAGTGGTCTGTCCACCTTAAAATGTGTTAGTATTCATACATGTGTAATAAGCCACATTTAATTTTAAAAGTTGATGAAGAATTGGGAGTTACTAAAAACCAAAACCAGTCACATGAAGCTGAGTGGGGTTTTCATTATAAGTTGTGGCAATTAGAATTGGGAAGGAAAAATAAGTGGGTCTCTCTGTTGGAGTTACTAAGGAGGTTAGGATTTCAAATTATAAAACATCTGCCAAACCTGGGAGCTAAACATTTTTTGTTTTTTTGTTTTAAAGTGTTTCCTGAAGACTTAAAAGCCAGAAATCTAGGCTGACATTTAGAAATAAACATCCCAAGGCTTGAAAGCCCCATTCATTACTACTGATCAGACATTACAGGAATGGACTGGACAATAAAATTGGATTTGCCTGGAAACTCAGAGCTGCTTCCAAAGTATAACATTGTTTAAAAATACAAAATTATCCCAAGAGGATGACTTTAGAAAGTTGGCTTGTATTGTTTTAAGTTAAAGTTAAGGAGAGGGTATAAACTTTGTCTGAGGTTGTGCTGTGCTTACTCACTCAGTCATGTCCGACTCTTTGTGACCCTATGGACTGTAGCCCACCGGGCTACTCTGTCCATAGGGATTCTCCAGGCAAGAATACTGTAGTGGGTTGTCATGCCCTCCTCCAGGGGATCTTCCCAACTTAGGGATCGAACCCAGGTCTCCCATATTGCAGGTGGATTTTTTACCAGCTGAGCCCCCAGGGAAGCATATTAATAATTGTTTACAACACCATTCAGTTAACCATGAACACTCTCCAGTAGAGACAGCCCCAGCCCCTCCATTAGACTTGGGTTTAAAGCTAAATCCCCCTTTTCTCTTAGGGATCAACTGCCTAATCTCCACTACCTTGTCCTGCTGCTGGAATGCCAACAAGACTTTGCTTTAGCTCTGCTCAGTATTCTGTTTTTCTATCATATTAATGGGCTTCCCTGGTAGCTCAGTGGTAAAGAATCTACCTGCCAATTCAGGAGACAAGGGTTCAATCCCTGGGTCAGGATGATCCCCTAGAGGAGGAAATGGCAACCCACTCCAGTATTCTTGCCTGGGAAATTCCATGAATAGAGGAGCCTGGTGATCTACAGTTCATGGGGTCACAAAGAGTCAGACATACCTTAGTGGCTAAACAACAACATCATCACATAATAGTGGTAATAATCATCAGGGAACTGTGGATCAAAACCATAATGAGGTATCACCTCATACCTGTCAGATTGCCTATCAAAAACACAAGAGTAAACAAGTGTCGATGAAGATGTGGAGAAAAGATAATCTTTTTATATTGCTTGTGGAAATTTAAATTTGTGCAGCCACTATGGAAAACAGTATGAAAGTTCCTTGAAAATTAAAAAAAAAGAAAAGAACTGCAGTATAATCCAATGACCCCTTTGTGATAATACATATTATTCAAATGAATTGAAACCTTTGTATGGAAAAGAGAGCTGTGTTTTCATGCTAAGTTCAGCATTATTCACAATAGCCAAGACATAGACTATGGACCTCAATGATCATTAATGGGCAATGAATAAAGAAACTGTGATATTTACTTACAATGCAATACCATTCAGCCTTTAAAAAAGAAAGACATCTTGCTATTTGTGACAATGTGGATTAACTAGTCTGGGGGACAATATGCTAAATAAAATAAGCCAGACAGAAGGACAAATATTACATGATACCACTTACATGATGAGTCTAAAAAAGCCAAACTTAGAGAAATGAATGGTAGAATGAAGGTTTCAAGGCGTGGGTGGCAGGAGAAAGCAGGTGGGTATTATAGTCAAAGGCTACAAATTTCAGCTATATCAAATGAGTAAGTTGTGACAATCTACTATACAACATAGAAATTATAGCTAAAAATAGTGTACTGAATCCTATTTTTCTAAGAGGGCAAATCTGATTATAAAGTGTCTTTATTACAAAAAATAATGGGTAGTAATAAATAAAGAGGGGTGCCATCCCTTTTGGAGGTGATAGATATGATTATGACATAGACTGTGGTGATAGCTTCATTGGTATACATTTATTCCCAAACTCATGTTGTTTGATAGTAAATGCATACAGCTTTCTGTATCTAAGTGATATCTCAAGAAAGTGTGTGTTTTGAGAACAAATTTGCAGGTGGAAAATTTATAACCCTTCTCTAATACATGAAAATGAGAAACAAAAATAATCATATTGTGATATGTGTTATGTCAGTGAAAAGGATAAGAGCTCCTAATTGTGTCTTCTTTAACATTAAATCTTAACCCCCAAATTGTCTTTCAGGTATTTATCCTTAAAGTAGTCAGACCACTAGCTAGCTAATATGTATTTTGTACAAACACATGGATGAAGAAGTAGCACAGCTAACTCAATCTAGTAATTTTTAATTCAAGATGTCCCAGATATGACAGTAGTACTGCAGATGACATGGTATACTAAACAATTCTGCTTTTTCTATTTGGTATGTGTGATGTAGCATTAAATTTAGGCAACAGTGGCTGTAACTTTATTATACTAGAAATAGCATTTATTAAACTGTTGGTGTTTATTACAAGAATGCTGCTTTTTGATTACAAACTATTAAGTTCTGATTTACCTTTTTCTCATTTAAGCAGTAACACTTACTTTAAACAACATTTTCACACCCAGGGACTACATTAATTTTTATTCCAGTAATAGCAATGATCACTTTTTACAGGAGTGAAACATTATTTCTAATACCTGTGGTGGATTCATTTCGATATTTGGCAAAACCAATACAATATTGTAAAGTTTAAAAATTAAATAAAATTAAAAAAAATAAATAAAAGTATTCAGAAGACCATCACTCACATTACACACTTAACGCCAGACAATATCTCTACATAAGCTAGCTGCTTAATATGTATCCCCTTGCTTAACTCAGCTATATAAAGGATATGACAAGTTCTAGGTCTGGTAGTAATACCTCGTGGAAAAATAAAATCTATTCAGCCTGTGCTTGATTGATTAAGGATTCTACGTAGCATTTGTGTTCTATTTCTGAACATATATTAATACTGCATTTTCCTATACCTTTGAAGTTAGTTGTAGGCATGGGGTTCGGTTTAGTTCAGTCGCACAGTCGTGTCCGACTCTTTGTGATCCCGTGGACTGCAGCATGCCAGACTTCCCAGTCCATCACCAACTTTCAGAGTTTATGCAATCTCATGTCCACGGAGTCACTGATGTCATCTAACCATCTCATTCTTTTGGTCCCCTTCTCCTCCTGCCTTCAATCTTTCCCAGCATCAGGGTCTTTTCAAATGAGTCAGTTCTTCACATCAGGTGGCCAAAGTATTGGAGTTTCAGCTTCACCATCAGTCCTTCCAATGACTATTCAGGACTGATTTCCTTTAGGATGGACTGCTTGGATCTCCTTGAAGTCCAAGGGACTCTCAATAATCTTCTCCAACACTGCAGTTCAAAAGCATCAATTCTTCAGTCCTCAGCTTTCCTTATAGTCCAACTCTCACATCCATACATGACTACTGGAAAAACCATAACTTTCACTAGACTGACTTTGTTGGCAAAGAAATGTCTTTGCTTTTTAACATGCTGTCTAGGTTGGTCATAAATTTTCTTCCAAGTAGCAAGCATCTTTTAATTTCATTGCTGCAGGCACCATCTGCAGTGATTATGGAGCCCAAAAAAGTAAAGTCAGCCACAGTTTCCACTGTGCCATGATGTGCCATCTGTTTCCATCGATGTGCTATGAAGTGATGGGACCAGATGCCAGGATCTTAGTTTTTTGAATGCTGAGTTTTAAGCCAACTTTTTCACTCTCCTCTTTCACTTTCATCAAGAGGCTCTTTAGTTCTTCTTCACTTTCTGCCATAAGAGTGGTGCCATCTGCATATCTGAGGTTATTGACATTTCTCCAAGCAAACTTGATTCCAGCTTGTGCTTCATCCAGCCCAGCGTTTCTCATGATGTACTCTGCATATAAGTTAAATAAGCAGGGTGACAATATACAGCCTTTACGTACTCCTTTCCCGATTTGCTGTTCTGTCGTTCAGTCTGTTGTGTAGTCTGCTGTCCAGTCTGTTGTTCCATGCCCAGTTCTAACTGTCACTTCCTGACCTGCCTTCAGATTTCTCAAGTGGCAGGTCAGGTGGTCTGGTACTCCCATCTCTTTAGAATTTTCCACAGTTTGTTGTGATCCACAGAGTCAAAGGCTTTGGCATAGTCAATAAAGCAGAAGTAGATGTTTTTTGGAACTCTCTTGGTTTTTTGATGATCCAGTAGATGTTGATAATTTGATCTCTGGCTCCTCTGCCTCTTCTAAATCCAGCTTGAACATGTGGAAGTTCGTGGTTCACAAAATGTTGAAGCCTGCCTCGGAGAATTTTGAGCATTACTTTACTAGTGTGTGAGATGAGTGCAACAGTATGGTAGTTTGAACATTCTTTGGCATTGCCTTTCTTTGGCATTTGAATGAAAACTTACCTTTTCCAGTCCTGTGGCCACTGCTGAGTTTTCCAAATTTGCTGGCATATTGAGTGCAGCACTTTCACAGCATCATCTTTTAGGATTTGAAATAGCTCAATTGGAATTCCATCACCTCCACTAGCTCTGTTCATAGTGATGCTTCCTAAAGCCCACTCAACTTTGCATTCCAGGATGTCTGGCTCTAGGTGAGTGATCATACCATCATGATTATCTGGGTTGTGAAGATCTTTTTTGTATAGTTCTTTTGTGTATATTTCTATCCTTTATCAAGCCCATCTTTGCATGAAATGTTCCATTGGTATCTCCAATTTTCTTGAAGAAATCTCTAGTCTTTTCCCATTCTATTGTTTTCTGCTATTTCTTTTTATTGATCCCTGAGGAAGGCTTTCTTATCTCTCCTTGCTATTCTTTGAAACTCTGCTTTCAAATAGGTATATCTTTCCTCTTCTCCTCTGCCTTTCACTTCTATTCTTTTCACAGCTATTTGTAAGGCTTCATCAGAGACCGTTTTGCATTTTTGCATTACTTTTTCTTGTGGATGATCTTGATCACTGACTCCTGTACAATGTCGTGAACCTCCATCCATAGTTCATCAGGCATTCTGTCTATCAGATCTAATTCCTTGAATATTTCTTACTTCCACTATATAAGCATAAGGGAAGTGATTTAGGTTATACCTGAATAGTCTAGTGGTTTTCCCTATTTTCTTCAATTTAAGTCTGAATTTGGCAATAAGAGTTCATGATCTGAGCCACAGTCAGCTCCCAGTCTTGTTTATGCTGAGTGTATAGAGTTTCTCCATCTATGGCTGCAAAGAATATATTCAATCTGATTTCAGTATGGACCATCTTGTGATGTCCATGTGTACAGTCATCTCTTGTGTTGTTGGAAGAGGGTGTTAGCTATGACCAATGGGTTTTCTTGGCAAAACTCTATGAACCTTTGCCCTTCTTCATTCTGTACTCCAAGGCCAAATTTGCCTGTTACTCCAGGTATTTCTTGACCTCCTACTTTTGCATTCCAGTCCCCTATAATGAAAATGCCTTTGTTTTGTGGTGTTAGTTCTAGAAGGTCTTGTAGGTCTTCATAGAACTGTTCAACTTCAGCTTCTTCAGCATTACTGGTCGGGGCATAGTCTTGGATTACTGTGATATTGAATGGTTTGCCTTGGAAACAGAGATCATTCTGTCATTTTTGAGATTGCATCCATTACTGCATTTCAGAATCTTTTGTTGACCATGATGGCTACTCCATTTTTTCTGAGGGATTCCTACCCACAGTAGTAGATACAGTGGTCATCTTAAATTCAGTTATTCCAGTCCAGTTTAGTTTGCTGATTCTGAAAATGTTGGCATTCACTCTTGCCATCTCCCGTTTGACCATTTACAATTTGCCTTGATTCATGGACCAAACACTCCAAGTTCCTATGCAATATTGCTCTTTACAACATCGGACTTTACTTCTATCACCAGTCACATCCACAGTTGGGTGTTGTTTTTGCTTTGGCTCCATCTCTTCATTTTTTCTGGAGTTATTTGTCCACTGATCTCCAGTAACATATTGGGCACCTACAGACCTGGGGAGTTCATCTTTCAGTGTTGTATCTTTTTTCATTTTCATACTGTTCATGGGGTTCTCAAGGTAAGAATACAGAAGGAGTTTGACATTCCCCTCTTCAGTGGACCATGTTTTGTCGGAACTCTACCGTGACCCATCCATCTTGGGTGGCCCTACACAGCATGGCACATAGTTTCATTGAGTTAGACAAGGCTGTTGTCCATGTGATCAGTTTGGTTATTTTTCTGTGATTATATTTTTCAGCTTGTCTGCCCTCTGATGGAGAAGGGAAAGAGGCTTATGGAAGCTTCCTGATGGGACAGACTGACTGTGGTGAAAACTGGGTCTTGGAGAGTTTTGCATAATGACAAATTTGCAGAATTGGTGGTTGTAATCAGAGAACAAAACTTCAAAAGCCATTGCACTATTTTTTGTTTGCCTTCCCCCTGCCAAGGTGATAATGTTAGGATGTGTGGGGACAGAGCCTTGACCAGCTTAGATCTCTGAGGACAACCACAAGCATTCTCCCCAGATTGCATGGATAAGAAATAAACTTTTATTTATTTTATGACAGAGTGATTTTGAAGTTGTTTATAACTGCAGCAAAATCTAATCTTTCTCCAGGGATACAGTCCCCAAAGCTCCTACCCTTCTACTCTTAAAAGCATATAGATGATATCAATGTAAATATAGATGAAGATATAGTTATAGTTTGTTTGGGAACTTTTTAACAGCTTTCTTTCATCTGAAAATACTTTTTAAGTGCTTAGTTTATTTGGGTGACTTGATTTACTCAAACTGTGTGAGTAGGTTATAGATGACTGAAATAATTTTCTTTAACATTTTCTTATTATTTTTTAAAAAGCCATCTGCAAAACCATGACAAATGCTTCAAGTAAGGAAAACTTAAATTCTGCCAAAATTTTATGTTCCATGGAGACACAACAAAACATTAATTCCCCTAACATACATAAATAAAAGATACATTGGGAGAAGAGACACACAGATGAGTTCAAGAGCAAGAACATGAAAGGCATAGATGTCAAAAAGAAAGCAGTAACCTGCAGCCAGAGTAAGGATAGTTGGAAATGTCCAGATTGTAAGCCTGTGGATGGCTGGGGAGTAGGTTGTTATTCCCTGTATAAAGCAAGGAAACTTGTGAGGATATAGCAGTCTCATTCTTATATTGACTAGAAAAATTCTACTCACCAGCCTAAAGATGAATTTTAGAAACAGGTTGCCCATTTCAGGATGGAGATTGAATAACACTCAAGATTTATGAAGCCCGTTCTGCATGAGTGGAATAACAAAATTTGCAGTGTGCATGTACCCTGAAACTCCAGGTCAGTAAACAGCCACTAAAACTGATCTTGAACCAGCAAATAATACACAACACAGACTGAAATAAATGCAAAATTACTCTATTGTGTTTCATCTACAAACAACTTGTGAAGGACTCTTGTAAGTCATGCTGATGGTCTGTCAAACACACACATTCACACACAGAACTTAGAAAATTCTCTAATATGTGGTTTAGTCAGTAGAGGGAAAAAAAAGATAAAATTGCACTAAAGTGAATTGAAATAGTAGAAAAAATAGAGAAGGGATCATGAAAGATAAGAGTTTTTGTTTTAGATGGCCTGGAACTGCTTCAGTCTTCATTCCTAAAGAGGGTACAGCTCATGAAACCTCCTTTCTTGAGGAACAAATAGAATGCATACAATGACATCTTTAATATATAGTGATGAAAAATAGAAAAGGAATATTTATAAATCATCCAGATTTCTAAAAAATTTTAAAAATCATCAAAATAAAATAATCACTCAATAAATGGGCACAAGTTGACTGATATACCTAATAAAAGAAGTGGGAAATTAAATGATGATGATGTGTGTGCACAGTCCTGTCTAAGTCTTTGAGACCCCATAAGTTGTAGCTCTTCAGGCTTCCCTGTCCACGTGATTCTTCAGGCAAGAACACTGGAGTGGTTTGCCATTTCCTACTCCACGGGATCTTCCTGACCCAGGGATGGAACCTATGTCTCTTGCATCTCCTGCTTTGGCAGGTAGGTTCTTCACCACTGTATTACCCAGGAAGCCCAGGAAATTAAAAGTTAGCTGCAAATCTGAGGACTCTGTCTCGGGCCAAAATCTTGTGTGTGATTTCCCATGTCCAATCATGTTAGGCCTCATAGGGGCAGGTGCCTACCCACACCAGACTTGGGGCATAGCCAGCATATTACTGTCTCTGAGGGGAGTTACAGTTAAGGACTGTCTTTCCTTTAGGCCATGCCCTTACATACACTTGCATTCCTAGCCCAAGCATTTCATTCCGAGGTCTCTTTACCTAAAGTCTTT
Source organism: Bison bison bison (assembly GCF_000754665.1). Taxonomy (NCBI): domain Eukaryota; kingdom Metazoa; phylum Chordata; class Mammalia; order Artiodactyla; family Bovidae; genus Bison; species Bison bison. The sequence goes on along the minus strand of NW_011495026.1, from coordinate 808,066 downwards.
CATGAGGTGTTATTCTGGGGTGTCTGTCTAGGCTTTCTTGTTATGCAGGGGAATGGGAGAGAGGGAGATGAGGGGAAACCTTGAAGACATTTTTCCCCAATGTGACTTAGAACTCAGTCCTTTCCACTCCTAGTCCTTCCCTCATTTTCCTTGGCCTCCTCCCCATTCTCACCCTTGAGACGTCTGTCAGGGCTGCCCTGGCAGTGAGGTGACATCTTTATTGATTCATCCAACCTTAGACTGGCATGCTATTCTCCAAGGAAAATAAATAAGAGGGATTCAGCATTTTCTCTGGTTTAGTCTCTTGCTTATACTATCAGAGTAAGTGATTACAGATTTCACTGTTATTTTCATTTGAGGTTCCTTTTAATCTGATTCTGACACTTGGCAGCTAAGATCTCTGTCTTCAGGTTGGCTGAATTCCTGACAAAGTCAACAGGATAAGGTGCAACAGGATGATGTATTAAAATGGGAAAGATAAAAAGAAGCTAAGAAATGGGCAGAATGAAATTTTAAAAACTTGAAAATACACTTAATAAGTCTCAGTAGTGGGGACTAGAGTGATAAGCAACAAGAAGTACTGGCTCTTTGAAAAGGTAAATAAATATATCACTAGCAGAACTGAACAAAATAAATTCGAAAACTCAAAGAAGAAATAAATGATGCTAGGACATGAGTAGAATTAAACAAAAATTAAGAAAAAAAATTAGAGTAATTGAAATTAAGAATATTTTATGTCATTAATTTTGACATTATAAGTGAAAGGGATAGAGAATAGCTAAATTATTCAGAATATTCCAGATGACAGAAACAGATGAATGCCAAAGGTAGAATTTTAAGATGACCCCATACCCCTTGGGCTTCCCTGGTGGCTCAACTGATAAAGAATCCACCTGGAATGCAGGTGACCCCAGTTCAATTCCTGGGTGGGAAGATCCCCTGGAGAAGGGAATGGCTACCCACTCCAGTATTCTGGCCTGGGGAATTCCGTGGACTGTATAGTCACGACTGAGTAACTTTCACCTCACACTCTTTGGTGCAGAAGCCCCATATAAGCCTCATAAGTTGACCTAATCAGATGAGCCTTTAAAAAAGTGTGTAAAGGGGTAGAAGTGGGAAAAGTAATAAGATTTGAAGTTTTAATCACTATCTCCTGTTGGCCTTTAAGACACAAACTACTGTGTTGTAGAGAGGAAGGCAGGACTGGGATCTGTGACAGCTTCGAGTAGCTGAAAACAGAGCCTGATTGACAGTCAGCCAAACTATTACGGCACAGTTCTATAGCCTCAAAATATTCAATTCTGCCAAGAGCTTTAATGAGCTTGGAAGAGGAACTCAAACCCCTGGTGAGATTGCAGATCTGGCCAACACCAGAATTCTAGGCTGGTGAGTGACCAACTAAATCATACCTAGACTCCTGACCCACAGAAACCATGGCATAATAAGTGGGAATTGTTTTCCAACAGTAACTTTGTTGTAATTTATTACAAATCAACAGAAAACCAATAAACTAAAGTCAACAGTTTACTCTGTAAGGTTAGTAAAACCTAAGGCTGAAAAAATGGTATATATATTTAAACAGAAGGAAAAGAAAATTAAGCTTATTAGTTGACTCTGAATAAAACCTTTGGAAAGATGTAATATATTTGGACTTTTCTCATGAAATAAATTTTGATGGTATAAAAACTGAGCTATTATACATGAAATATACATTACTGAAACTTTAAAAATATTTGCCTTATATGTAATATTTATGGTAAATATATTATCAAAATGTAAGTTATACTGATTTAGAAGAAAATAATTTTTGCCAATTATTTTTAATGTTAATGACATTATAAACTTCCAATAGTATTTTGTAAACTTTCCTAATAGACATTCCCATCACAGCTATGATTATAACAGTGATAAACTAAGTACTCAAATATGTAATATGTTTTGGTATTGATTTTTAGCAAATAAAGATAAATTATCACAGATAATTAAGTTAAATAATGGGTAAGGTACATAAAGAATTTCCTGTATTCCAATCATTCTACACTTCTTTAAACAACATATTTAATTTTCACAACTGCTTCACATCATGGGGTGTATTATCTTCATATTATTATCTTCACAAAGACATTAGTATCTTGCCCAGTATCACACAGCTGCTAAGTGGTAGAGATGGCATCTTAACTGAAGCTCTGAATTCACATCATTAACAATTATGTTACAACTAAATATGAAAAATAAAAGGATCAAGATGAAGGTAAAATCTAATATATACCTATATCTATATGATAGTGATGGGGATAATAGTCACTATGATAAAGTTTGTAATGTAGAAACTTATTTTAAAAATCTACATGGCAACAGTCTACAAATAGAATTGACAAAATCAAAATGTAAGTGACAGGCTTAGAGAATATATTACCAACATGTGACAAAAAAATATAGATGGAGATGCTAATAACTCATAAGAACAAGACAAGTAAATCATGAAAAATAAATCAGTGTGCAAAATATAAATGAGCACTTCACAGAAAAAGAATTTTAGTGAAGTAGTAAATGGATAAAATTATTCTTAACCTTGCTGAAGTCAGGGAAGTGATCATTAATATAGTAAGATCTTATAACTATCATATTGTCAACAAAATTTTATGAGATGTAGCATTGTTGAAGGCACAGATAAATTATTATATTTTGTTTACATGACAGTGAATTAAGTTAGCCATTTTTTAAACAGAATTTGTCACCATTAAACAACATTTAAAAATTTGAGTATCTTTCTACTTACTTAAAGATGGACAACAAAGAAAATAAACATGCTGTCTTTAATATTAGCATGTTACTGCCCTAAAATTACAAATTTAAAAAACATTAGAAAATCGCTGAATAAAACACAAAATGTATGCAGCTATCTGAATTAAATAATAATGCTGACCAGGGTGTGGAGAAAATGGAACTTCCTACACTGTTGATGGGAATGTAAATTGGTGGGCCAGTATGGAAAAAAGTATGGAAGTTCTCTTAAAAATCTTAGAGTTACCACATGATTCAGCAATTCCACTCCTGGGCACATATCCAGAGAAAACTAATTTGAACAGATGCATGTACTCCAATATTCATAGCAACACTATTTATAATAGCCAAGACATGGAAGCAACCTAAATGTCCACCAACAGACGAATGAATAAAGAAGATGTGGTGGGTGTGTATATATATAAAATAATGCCATTTTCAGCAACATGGATGGACCTAGAGATTATTACATAATACTAATTAAGAAAGTCAGAAAGGAAAATAAAAATATATGATATCACTTATATGTGGGATCTAAAATATGACACAAGTGAACTTATTTATAAAACAGAGACATATTCACAGACACAGAAAACTAGCTTATAGTTACCAAAGGGGAAGAGTTTCCCTCATATCTCAATTGGTATAGAATCCGCCTGCAATGCAGGAGACCCTGGTTGGATACCTGGGTCGGGAAGATCTGCTGAAGAAGGGATAGGCTACCCATTCCAGTATTCTTGGGGCTTCCCTTGTGGCTCAGCTGGTAAAGAATCTGCCTGCAATGCAGGAGATCTGGGTTCGATCCCTAGGTTGGGAAGATCCCCTGGAGAAGGGAAAGGCTACCCACTCCAATATTCTGGCCTGGAGAATTCCATGATCTGTATAGTCCATGGGGTTGCAAAGAGTTGGACACAACCGAGTGACTTTCACTTTCACCAAAGGGGGAAATGGTGAGAGAAGAGGTAAATTAGTAGTTTGAAATCAACAGATACAAACTACTATATAAAAAAAAGGTAAACCGGAAGGTCCTACTATATACCACAGGAAGCTATATTCAATATCTCATAGCAAACAATGATGAAAAATAATATATAAAAGGAATCTTTATCTATGTATATATATACATATATCTATGTCTATGTCCATATCTATATCTATAAATTTGAATCACTTTTCTGTATACCAAAACTTAATATAACTTGTAAATCAACTATACTTCAATTTAAAAAAGAAGATAAAATATCAAAGTATAATTACAGCATAAATTATATAGCTAGTTCTTGGATTTCTAAAACAAACATTTGAAAGTATGTCAACTATATTTCTACATTCATATATTTACAATTTGGTGAGCAAGAAAATATTAATTTATAAACATATTAAACATCAGATTTAGAAGATAGTTAATTTATATTCCCTACGTGTGAATGCTCAGGTGCTCAGCTGTGTACATCTCTTTGTGACCCTACAGACTTTAGCCCACCAGGTTTCTCTGTCCATGAAATTTTCCAGGCAAGAATGCTGGAGTGACTTGCCATTTTCTCCCACAGGGGATCTTTCCAACCCAGAGATAGAACTCACATCTCCTGTGTCTCATGGCTTGGTATGTGGATTCTTTAACACTAAGCCATCTTGGAAGCCCAATTTGGGTTTTAGGAACAACATAAAGCAAAACATACCAAATTACAATAAATTCCTTTTCAAATAAGTCAGGATATTAATGCTCATAGATACAGAGAACAGACTGGTGGTTTCCAGAGATGGGGTTTGGAGGTTGTTGTAATGGATGAAGGTGGTCAAAAATTACAAACTGTTAGTTATAAGATAAATAAGTCATGAGGATTCAATGTACAGCACAGTGACTACAGTTAATAATATTACATTACATATCTGAAGTTGCTAAGAAAACATCTTAAAACTTATCATCACAAAGAAAAAACGTTATTATGTATGGTGATGGGTGTTAACATACTGTAGTAATCATTTTACAATATATCCATGCATTGAATCACTATGGTATATAAAACCTAAAACAAATGCAATGCTATAAGTCAATTACCTATCAAATTAGAAAAAAAAACTCTCAGGAGAAAAGGTAATAAAAGATTAGAGATGAAGGAAGGGGAAGCAGTCAAGAAGGAAGAAAAGGAGGACACTCAGGAGATAGAAACAATGAAAGCAATAAAAAATAAATTAAAGAAGAATTTAAGGATAAGTTAAGAATAAACACAGAAAAGTAACTCAGTAAACATTATTGAGTATTAAAAAGCAGAGATATTACTTTGCTGACCAGGGTCCATATAGTCAAAGCTATGATTTTTCCAATCGTCATATATGGATGTGAGAGCTGGACCATAAATAAGGCTGAGAGTCAAAGATTTGCTTTCAAATTGTGGTTCTGGAGAAGACTCTTGAGAGTCCCTTGGACAGCAAGGAGATCAAACCTATTAATCCCAAAAGGAAAACAATCCTGAATATTCATTGGAAGGACTGATGCTGAAACTAAAGCTCCAAATACTTTGGCCATCTGATGAGAAGAGTTGACTCATTGTAAAAGACCCTGATGCTGGGAAAGATTGAGGGCAGGAGAAGAGGGTTACAGAGGATGTGATGGTTAGAGAGTATCACTGACTCAATGGACATCAGTTTGAGCAAACTCTGGGAGATAGTGAAGGACAGGGATGCCCGAAATGTTGAAGTCCAAGAGGTCACAAAGATGTGGACATGACTTAGTGACCGAATAACAACAACAAACATCACAAGAACTTTGCCAGATTTCTAACAGAAAGCTTATTAGAAAAATTGAGCTTTTATTAAATTTTATTAAAATTAATAATAAAATAATTGTATAAAAAATAAAAGTTGGTTTATACGCTGATAAAAATCAGAAAAAGCTTAGTGCACAGCATGATTGTTACTCTTTCTTTTTCTTGGAATGCATCTCTTATAGTGTTAGGAATCATTGAAAATAAAATATGAAAAAAGTTTACATAGGTGTTATCCTTTCTTTTAGAGAACATTTCAGAACTTATATATAGTTAATTACCCAGTTAGGCATGAAATGAATTTAAGGAGTTTGGTTACAGCGAAATAGATTGTTGCAAATCCAAAATTACAGGTATGCAGATGAATAGTGGAGTATGGTCTCTTTCTCTGTATATATATATTCCCAGTTTTGCTGTGTAGATTTTAAGGTATTTTATACAGAATATAAAGAGATTAACAATTTAGTGGGCATAAAATTAATTATTCAGATTACTGTGTCTGACAGAAAATAAGCTTGTATGATAGATATGGACAAAAATCACTTAAAATTCATAGCCTATGTTGTCCAGAGGATTTTTCCATTCTCCATTAAAGAAAACTAACTCCTTCCTCATTCCATACTCACACAACCCACCCATCACATCATCGTCTCCCTCGCTACTCAAAACTTTGAAAGAAAACCAATCCCTAGTATGTAGTATGTCAGAATTAAAGTTTTCCTGAACCAATCAGTCATTCAGGCATCACCAGCAGGTACAAACCTCCAGGCTGCACATCACCACCAGGATTCCCCTCCTTTAGTCTGGTCTGCCTACAGTGCAGGATACCTGGGTTCAATCCCTGAGTTGGGAAGATCCCCTGTAGAAGGGAATGGCAACCCACTCCAGTATTCCTGCCTGGAGAATCCCATGGATAGACAGATCTGGTGGACTATAGCCCATGGGATTGCAAAGTTGGACACAACTGAGCACCTTTCACTACTACTAGTAGTTTGATCTGAGTCAATAACCAACCCCCTCCAGACAAATATTTCTGTTGTATCATGTGGAATCTTCAGTCTGACCTAAGCACGTTTCTACAGTTCTCAAAAATTTTTTTTAAACTACTTGTGTTTCCATTGCATTTGACCACTTTCATCTGTAAGGGGTATATTCTTGACAAGTGGCTTACAAATATGAATATATTTTTATGGATATAGCCTGAAGTACAGATATAGACAGTTATCAGTTTTGGTTCAGTTTCTGCACTTCTTTTTTTTTAAATATAAATTTATTTATTTTAATTGGAGGCTAATTACAATATTGTAGTGTTTTTGCCATACATTTACATGAATCTGCCATGGTGTACTTATGTTCCCCATCCTGAACTCCTCTCCCCATCCCATCCCTCTGGGTCATCCCAGTGCACCAGCCCCAAGCACCCTGTATCATGCATCAAATCTGAACTAGCGATTCATTTCACGTATGATAATATACATGTTTCAATGTCATTTTCCCAAATCATCCAACCCTCGCCTTCTCCCATAGAATCCAAAAGACTGTTCTATACATCTGTGTCTCTTTTGCTGTCTTGTATGCAGGGTTATCATTACCATCTTTCTAAATTCCATATATATGTGTTCAATTCAGTTCAGTCGCTCAGTCATGTCTGACTCTCCATGACGTTCATCCCCAGCACGCCAGGCCATCCCTGTCCATCACCAACTCCTGGAGTTTACTCAAACTCATGTCCATTGAGTCGGTGATGCCATCCAGCCATCTCATCCTCTGTTGTCCCCTTCTCTTCCTGCCCCCAATCCCTCCCAGCATCAGGGTCTTTTCTAATAAGTAAACTCTTCACATGAGGTGGCCAAAGTATTGGAGTTTCAGCTTCAACATCGGTCCTTCCAATGAACACCTAGGACTGATCTCCTTTAGGATGGACTGATTGGATCTCCTTGCAGTCCAAGGGACTCTCAAGAGTCTTCTCCAACACCACAGTTCAAAAGCATCAATTCTTCGGTGTTCAGCTTTCTTCACAGTCCAACTGCCACATCCATACATGACCACTGGAAAAACCATAGCCTTGACTAGATGGACCTTTGTTGGCAAAGTAATGTCTCTTCTTTTTAATACGCTATCTAGGTTGGTCATAATTTTCCTTTCAAGGAGTAAGCGTCCTTTAATTTCATGGCTGCAATCACCATCTGCAGTGATTTTGGAGCCCAAAAAATATATGTGTTACTATACTGTATTGGTGTTTTTCTTTTTGGCTTGCTTCACTCTGTATAATAGTCTCCAGTTTCATCCACCTCATTAGAACTGATTCAAATGTATCCCTTTTAATGGCTGAGTAATATTCCACTGTGTATATGTACCATAGCTTTCTTATCCATTCATCTGTTGATGGACATCTAGCTTGCTTCCATGTCCTGGCTATTATAAACAGTGCTGCGATGAACATTGGGGTACATGTGTCTCTTTCAATTCTGGTTTCCTCGGTGTGTATGCATAGCAGTGGGGTTGCTGGGTCATATGGCAGTTCTATTTCCAGTTTTTTAAGGAATCTCCACACTGTTCTCCATAGTGGCTGTACTAGTCTGCATTCCCACCAACAGTGTAAGAGGGTTCCCTTTTCTCCACCCCCTCTCCAGCATTTATTGCTTGTATACTTTTGGATAGCAGACATTCTGACTGGTGTGAAATGGTACCTCATTGGGGTTTCGATTTGCGTTTCTCTGATAATGAGTGATGTTGAGCATCTTTTCATGTGTTGTTAGCCATCTGTATGTCTTCTTTGGAGAAATGTCTGTTTAGTTCTTTGGTCCATTTTTTGATTGGGTTGTTTATTTTTCTGGAATTGTTGAGATTAATTCTTTGTCAGTTGCTTCATTTGCTATTATTTTCTCCCATTCTGAAGCCTGTCTTTTCACTGTGCTTTTGCTCTGCCATTCTCAGCATATTGGTTTTCAATCCTTATGTTTTTACCTTGCCTCTCAGTTGGAGGATGACTGAAATAGGTCAAAACATCTAGTTCTATTTGAAGTTAGTAATAAAGACAGAGAGTACAGATACCTGTGTCTGCCTGTTTGAATAGGAAAACAAAAGCTCTTCAATGATGCACGCATATGTCTTACTGGTCAGAGCTAAGTTGCATGGCCTTGGATAGTTGTAAAAGGATGACAATCTAATTAAGGGAAAAGGTCAAATTCCTTGAAGATACCACTTTCTCAAGTAATAGGAGTTAGTGTTTATTATCAGCTATACCCTGGTCTTCCCAGAAGCTGCCCAGGCCTTCATGTTCTCTTCTTGAACACAAACATCACCATTGGGCAAGACAAATCTGTGGTCATGTGAGATTAAGAAAAAAATCAAGTCCACAACATAATTATGTTTGATCACAACATGAAACTGAATATTTGACAAACCACAAAAGTAACCAAATGTCTCCCTACCTTCTCTAACATGAATGATCACTTGCTATCTCAGCCTTATTCTAGTAAGAAGCATTCAAATATTCAGTCTTGGAATTATCTTTGATTTACAACAGCATTCAATCCATGGCAAAGCCCCACTACCTACCCAAAACAAAACTTTTCTCAAAGTCATCTAACCAAAACCCATACATTTCATAAGACTCTTCTAACAATCTTCTAACTGAAATACCCCATGGTTTCCTATGGTATGTGTTCATCTAAGTTGGTCAACTACAAGTGTATTTCTGGTACCTTTGAGCTGGAATTATTGGCATCTTAGATTTGACAAATTATTGCATACATTGTTATTTTGAATATATGAGCTATTTTATGATAAAATGAGTAGTAGGGAGAGTCAGAAGTAAGATAGTGAGACAGTAAATAAAACAGTAATTCCAAGGATATTTTCTATAAGGAGGAAGTGAACGTTGGAGAAATTTAAAACATGGCATGTTGGATCAGGAAAATGTTTTGGTATTCTTCTTTAAGGATGAGAGATATTATAACATTTTTAACCTAATGGTAATGAATTAATAAACAGAGGATAATTAATGATACTACAGGGGAAATGATTGTAGGAAGAAAGTCTTTGAGTAAGGAAGAAAGAATGGGGGTCCAGTATTGGTCAAGATACAGTCATATTGCTAAATGTGATGACTAAAAAAATTATACTCTTTTAAATGTTTAAATTTTTCTTAATAGGAAGGAATATTCCACTGAGAATAGGAAGGTAGAAGGTGTTTGTATGTTTCAAGAGTGATGAGGGTATACAAAAAGGTTTTCTGGAGAGTAAGAAAGTATGAAACAAACTTTGCAGATACATATTCAAGTGAAACCAGTTATCCATTATGTGTATGACTTGGTTATCCTTTATATATGTGCACATTCAACTGCTTAGGGGAAGGTGAAGAACAGAGAGTTCTGGTTCGACCAGGATTAAAGCTTTACCACATGTGTTTAACAGAAAACTTAGGGCAAGGTCAGTACATAAATGGCCAAAGGCAGTGATGAGTACAAGACGGCAAGCAGGAACTCTACTGAGTAAAGGAAGTGCAAAACGTCTCAAGAGATAGGAAAACAGTGATAAAGTTAATTAATTAGAGATTCTGAGGAAGTCAAAATATTGTTGGAGTATAAGTACTGGAAAGAGATAAAGTAGAAAGTAATTGGAAAGATAAGTGATAATTAAAGTGTGATGCCTGAAATTGAGATTTTTATGGTTTTACAGCTATTAATAATCACACAGCTAGAATATAACAATAGATGTTTATGACTGTGTCATTTGGAGGAATGAGCTTCTGCTAGCACAGAAGTCAAATTGTCATGGTGGTTATGAATGCTCTTCAGCCAAATAGAATCCATGTGTGTGTATATATGTGTGTGTGTGTATAATATTTGTGTGTGTATAAAATAAAAGGAAAGATTTCATTTTTAAAGAAAAACTCCATTTTTGATGTTTGATTGCTCATAGATTTCAAGTCCCTCTTCCACCTGTTTCCCCGATACCTCACAGCTAGACAACCTGATTCAGAAACTGGAACACACTTGGTGACCTGAAACAAGTAGACTGTCAGGTATTTCCCCAGCAAAGATGGTTTCAGGATCAGCAGAGAATTGCAATTCAGAGTTTGTAATCATCGTGAGCCATATGCAAGTCCCCTTAGGCAAGGGAAGAACACTTTTAAAGACAGGAGAAAGAAGTTGGGAAGGCTATAGGAAACAAAGAACCCATGGCTTTTTATTGGCTGAGTGAGTGAGTGAGTGAATGAAGTCGCTCAGTCCTGTCTGCCTCTTGGTGACCCCATGGACTGTAGGGGCCTACCATGCTCCTCTGTACATGGGATTTTCCAGACAAGAGTACTGGAGTGGGTTGCCATTTCCTTCTCCAGAGGATCTTCCCAACCCAGGGGATCAAACCCCAGTCTCCTGCATTGTAGGCAGACGCTTTACCGTCTGAGCCACCAGGGTAGTATTGGCTGAATACTTACTGGGAAAGAAGAGGACTCTTCTTTCTGTTGTTCTCTGCAATGGTTGCAGGGCAAGAGCCTCCCACTTCTCATCTCCAGACTTTATTTAATTGAGGTTTCTGTTTATTAATTTTTAACACAGTCTTGGTCCCCTTCAAACCACAGGAACCATGGCTGCAGGGAACTATTTCACTATGGCATCTTGGCAGCCTTGCACCAATCCATAAGTCAGGCTGGCAAAGGCTTGAACAGCCCCTAATCTGAGTCCTGACAGAGGACTGTGGTATCCTCCAGAACAGGAGGAGTCGCTCTGAGACCATCGCCCACTTGCTTGCCTCTCTTCCTTGGGAGGCAGTTTTGATATGGTTTCTCTGGACCTATCAGTTTCTGAAATCTTTTGTCTTGCTCTCTCCCACCTCAGAATAGAGCTTCAAAATATGAAACACTTAGCTACAGTCTAGAATTGGCTCTTCAGCAATGAATTATGCCACAACTCATGTTATAATAATCCGATCACTCTCATTTTTTTTTTTTGCTCTTGTTGGTCTTATCCTTTTTTTTTCCTTCTAAAATTATATATATATATGCACTTTTGCTTCCCATGTTATTAATTACCCACAGTCAACTGCAATCTGAAAATATTAAGCAGAAAATTCTAGAAATTCACTAGCTAGCTAATGACCAAGATGGCTACTTATTTTACTCAATAATGACTCCAAAGCACAAAAGTAGACATACTGGCAATTTGGACATTCTCTTACTGTGCTTAATTTATAATTAGACTTTATCATAGATAAACTTTACCTTATCTACATATGCACAGAAAAACACAGTCTATGTAGGGTTCACTACATCTATGGTTTCTGGCATTCACTGAGGTATGTACCCCACACAGAATGAGGGGCTGCTATCTGTTATATGAAATGTATTGTACAATATGAGCTAAAAATGACTCTAGTTTTCATGAGTTAGACACTGATGGGTAAATTCATTTACCTGCTGTACATTTAAGAGTGTCTAGATACAGAGAATGTAGACATGCTTCTCAAATAACTTATTTAAAAGAAAATACCCACCAGGTTGCTGCTGCTGCTAAGTCACTTCAATCGTGTCTGACTCTGTGTGACCCCATAGACGGCAGCCCACCAGGCTCCTCCGTCCATGGGATTTTCCAGGCAAGAGTACTGGAGCAGGGTGCCATTGCCCTCTCTGGGTTAGTGTTTTATAATCATTTTGATGTCTCTCAATGTGTACTGTATTCATGCTGAAAGAAATCTTTATATTTCATTTGAGATGGTGATATTCATTTGTAGTTAAGATTTACCATTAACCTCAAGGATGTTATTTTTGTTGTTGTTGTTGAAGGCAAATGCAATTTATCTCTTATTGGTATAGTATGGCTGGGGGCTGATCTATTTCTAGTCATAGTGTCCTTGTGGTTGGTGATAATTTCATCTGTACCATTACAAAGACTTGAAATCTTCCCATTCAAAGTTCTAGAATTATGTTACAGATGTCTTTACCTCATTACATGGGTACTGGGGGATTGCTTCATCTGCTGTACTTTGATACCGTGTGTACCTTAACAAGCAATCTGGCATAAGCCTTCTGTTTATAGCACAAAACATAGTGTTGTTATATATCATGGGTACTGTTAATTACACTGCTGTGCTAGGCATCATTAAACCTCAAAATGCTCAGAGGCATGTCAGGAGGATTTGTTTTTACTTAAGCTAAACTGCTTTTAAGACTTAAATTTAAGTAAACAATATATGTGACAATTGAGTATAGTACAATATATCATTTGTTTCCCAGCTTTGGTTGAGAATAAATTTTAGCAAGTTCAAGTTGTTGGCTAAATTTAACCCGTTCTTTCTAACACTTTTCTCATAGTTTAACAAGAATAGTCATTTCCTCTACCTCCTAGGATTGTTCCAGGGGCAAAATGAGGCAATATATCATGTAAAGTATTTAGCAAAGGCTTGGCACATAACTATATACTCAATTGTTGATTATAATTATTCTATTTCAACTTGTCATTGTAGAATAACTATAACAGAATGTATAACATGATTAACCCCAAAATATTTTAATATCAATATAATAATATCTTTATTACTGCATATAGTAATTAAATTTCAACAAAATCTGATAGAAATGTTTAGATGTATTTTTCCATTGTTATAGCTAAAAGTGCATTTTACCTTTTTAAAAATACTTACCTATAATCATAATAAATTTATATTTGAGAATGCAACCAAATTTAAATTTGATGAGTTTGAAAGAACAATTTTTTTGAATATGCAATAACAATTCTGAATTTTTCAGTCATACTGATTGCAATCAATTATTTCCAAATGAGAGTTTAAAAATAAAATTTTTCATATTAATAGAAATAGAATTTGTAAGGATTTTAAAAGATCCCTTGAGATAGACTCACTGAGTTTGAATTCAGGTTCTGCCATTTACTAATCTGATGATCTTCAACAAGTTATAAGCTCATTGTGCCTTATTTTCTCATATATAAATGGGGATAAAAATAGTACTTCCATTGAGGATTATTGTAGGAAGCAAGTAAGTTTATATGTGTAAGAGACTTAGAACATTCTTTAGCTTTTAGTAAGAATTCTGTCTTTGTCTATTATGCAACACAAAATTTAATACTTTAAGTCAGCATTTTATTTTTTTCATGATTTGTGATTTAGTTCTTTGCTTTCTCTTCTAGTTCCTCCTCCTGTAGCTTATTGGATGGGTCAGAAAATCCAACATGGCCTCATTCATAAGGCTGGCCGTTGAAGCTATCCACAAGGTAAGCCCCAGTTATACACTAAGACACATCAGACCATCTCCAAGTAGCCTTTTATCCTTCCATATTGTAGACCATTACAACCAAGAACTCTGCCTATACTAGTTCAATCCAGTGTTTTACAATAATGATTGCCAAAGCATTGGCTTTTCAAATTTTTGCATAATTCCTATTAATATTTCACAGAAACATAACAAACTTTTTTTTTAACGTTTTTGGTAAAAATGATTTAGTCCAACATATTTTTTTGTTTGTTTTTGCACAAATAGGGGGAAATTACTGCAAGACCAAAGAGGTAAAAAGACCATGCGAAATGTCTGAGTCACTATCTGAGCTACCTGAGACTGGCTTAGAAACTGTACTTCTAACATGCAAACAATATTTCCTGCCCATTCTGTATGTCATTAATGACAGGTGAGTAATATGGGAGTTTAATGCCCTATCTTTAGAAAGAACAATGGAGGCACAAATGTTATTTTAGACTAATAATAGAAAGAATGATTGAATAATTATGGAGCATATATTGTGCACAAGCTATGTACCTAGTATCTTACTGTGTGTGAAGTTGTTCAGTCGTGTCTGACTTTTTGCGACCCCATGGACTGTAGCCCGCCAGGCTCCTCCGTCCATGGGATTTTCCAGGCAAGAGTACTGGAGTGGGTTGCCATTTCCTTCTCCAGGAGATCTTCCCGACCCAGGGATTGAACCCGGGTCTCCCGCACTGTAGGCAGACGCTTTACCATCTGAGCCACCAGGGAAGCTCAGTATCTCACTAAGGAGTATCAAAATCACAAAAAAAGGGGATTCAAAGCCAAACAGACACAGGGATGACAGGGAATTATGATCTTTAGATGAATCTTATGTATCACAGATAGGGCTGACTAGGGAACTATGATCTTTAGCTGAATCTTATGTATGGACAGGGCATTCAGCACATAGGAAGCATTTTGGCAAACATGTGAGCTTTTAATACTCTGAAGAGTTTTTACAAAATATCTGGCATCTGAGATTTATTTCATAATAGTTCAGAACACATGGACCATAAATTTATAGTAAATTTTAAAAGTTATACAACCTTCAAATAAGTAAAACAAAGTATGTCATAATAAAACAATAGCTTTATATTAAAAGCTTTGGATGATATTATAAGCACTCTGGCATCAAAGTCTGAACCATGAATTGAGTTCCAATTTAGCTGATTTGTTTATATTATTTTTGTTTACAAAGAAAATTCTAACTCACAATTATCAGATTTTAAAAGAAATGAAAGTGTTTACTGTCAGTTTAGTTTATATAATTTTATACAAACTGTCAGTTATATAAACATAAAAAGTTATATAAAATTTATATAAACTGTCAGTTAAGTCTACAAATTTCAGAAATTAGACAGTCTTCTAATGGGAAAAGTAAACAAAATGAAACAGCAAAGCACTTTCACTTTCCATAAGAAAATATCATATACCACATTCAAAGGGTGAATGCTCTTTCTATTTCTTATAGAATGTCAAGATTCCTGGATTTAATTCATCCAAAGCCTCTTAGCCTATGGTCCCCAAATTCCTAACCCTCTTTACCTTTCTCTATTCTAGCAGGAAAGGGATGACAGAGGATGAGATGGCTGGATGGCATCACCGACTCAGTGGACATGAGTTTGAGTGAACTCAGGGAGTTGGTGATGGACAGGGAGGCCTGGCGTGCTGCGATTCATGGGGTCGCAGAGTCAGACACGACGGAGTGACTGAACTGAACTGAACTGAATAGCTGCTACTCAGTGTATCGCTCTTAAATTGCAGTGTTTTTTATACTCTATAGCATATGGTGTCATAGAGTTAATATTTAAATAATTCATCTATAGAGAGGAAGTCATAAGGTAAATTGAAAACTGTTCTTGCTATTATAAACACCAAGGAAAAGGGGAGAGGTAGAAAATATCCTTAGGTAAAACAGACTGACTCAAAAGAAATCTTGGAAAACTTATAAATATGGAGAATCAGTTTTTCAATCATACCTTGATTAACTGTGTGTCAACCTACAATTCAGTTTATCATTCATTCATCTAGTAACACAATATACATTTGATAAAATATGTTGTATATGCAGGCACAGTGCTAAATACAGAGGTAAGATTGTTAAAATAAAGTAGTTTAGTCTACCAAAAATTCCAAGGGAAGTTTTTAAATAAAGATTTTAAATTATCAGACATTTTAGAGAAGTTATAAAAAGGTGATAGAAGAAAATTCTCTTTTAAAATTCAGTATTGTTATTAAATGTAAGACACATTAGATAATACCTGCCTCATACAGAATTAAAAGTAGTCACTTCATTAATGTTAATCATTAAGTTAAAAAGTTAGAATATTTATGGAGGAAAAGATATTCTTCTAATTTTATATTGAAAATAAAAAATTGTATTGATGCCATCAAATTGGTATTTTCCCCTTAATTTATAAATATAACATTGAGGGAAAAATTAGAATTATTTATTATACGTGTGCTAGAATCCATTTTACACTTGAGATAAGATGATTATGAATTCTACACATGACCACTCTTGTCTCGGTATAATCAACTGTAAAAGTAATTTTACTTGCTTTGTGAATTTAACATTGGCGAAGTAATAGCTTCACTGTGTGAAAACAAAATTACTGATGTTCAAAGGAATAAATATCAAAATAATTATATAAAACATTTCACACCTATAGTACTCCATCTTTTACAAGGAAATGATATTATTAGAAAATGTATGTCATTACATAAAAATGGATTATAGTATATACAAATAGTTTGAATAGAATGATAAAGCAGTTATTAGACCTACATGAAAACACGTTGATTTTTAAATCTTTCTCAAGTCCCCTCACTGGAAGACAACATTTGCTTGCTAAAGCTTTTAACCTTAAAGGAACATAAGGTCGCCACAGCAAAACTGGAGTTTGCCCAAACCCAGGGTTGATATTTACGGCATCAGATATCAGAATAAGAGCTACACTGAGATCCAGTAGACTACATTGTGTCCTACATTTACCAAACTGCAAGGATTCCTTGGACTGGTAGTCACCAAAATTAAATTCCAAATTTCTGTTTCCTGGCCAAATCTCTATGTGTTTACTCAACAATAAAAACACTGACCCAGTTTTATGGGAGGGATAAGATAACAGTCTTTAAGGCCTCAACAGAGCCTTAAAGTGACAGTGACAAACACCCTGCTGGGTTTGCTACTGCAACTCCTTTTGATGTTATTGAGGCAGCATCTTTACCCATGGCTACTCCAGCTCAACAGGCTGAATATATGCTCTTACATGGGTTTCACTTCAGCCAAGGGCAAAACTGCCAGTATTTATACTGATACATTTTGAAGTAGCTCATGACTTTGGAATGCTGTGGAAGCAATGCATCTTCCTTATTTCCAGCAGAAATCAAGTTAAAAATGTCCCCTATGTTTAGGAATATTGGATAAAATGCTTTTATCTGCTGTTTTTTTCCCCTAAGACTCTAGGGCAGCCTAAACTCGACTCTGGCAGCTAAGGGAAACCACCTTGCTGATATTTCCATAAGGAATGCTTCCCTTAAAGGAGCCAAAACAGCAACCAATTCTCTATCATAGTTTAACCAAATATCTTCCCCCCAAAATAGGGGAAAAAACAGATTAGAGAAACCCCAAAATGGGTCTGAAGAGGAAAAACAAGATTGGAAATTCAACAACTGTTGGTTTGATATAAACAGAAAGATTTTGTTCTGAGGAAATAGCAGCACAGCCCTACCAGAGATTAAAATTTCCACTCCTTATCACTATACATGCCTTAAGCCATTGGTTTACTGATTAAATGATAGCATTCATGAATAAGAAGGGTAGGAAACATTAACAGGACCACAGAAGTGTATACCTCATTTTCCCATTTACTAAGTACAGCCCAAGGAGGCCTATTTATAGTTTCTGGACATTTTAAATTCCATAACAGATCATTTGAGGTCAGGCAGTTAGAATCTATACAACTTTGTTCATTTCATGGGGATAAATATGTTTTAGTCTTAGTCTGGATATATTCATACTAGACTGAAGCCTTTCTTACAGATAAGTAGCTGCCTTTTCTATGGCCAGAGTCCTTTTGGACAAGATTCCTTCTGCATTAAGAATTCTATCAAACTTCACAGTGATTGAAACCCATTTTACTGGCAGACACTTCAATACATCTGCATTGTTTGGCCCTTCTAATACCTTAGGCAGAAGTTCTGCCTGAGATCCTTCTAAATTTCAGATTAACCCCTTTTGAAACTCAAATGCTCACCCAGGATACTATCCACTTGGTTCTGGCTTCCTTTGACCCACAAATGATAGAAGCAGAGATACCCAAATATTACAAAGGCTTAATTGCTTCTACTAAAAATAACTATGTTTAGGGACATGGAACAACAGACTGGTTCCAAATAGGAAAAGGAGTATGTCAAGGCTATATATTGTCACCCTCCTTATTTAACTTCTATGCAGAGGTCATCATGAGAAACGCTGGGCTGGGAGAAGCGCAAGCTGGAATCAAGATTGCCGGGAGAAATATCAATAACCTCAGATATGCAGATGACATGACCCTTATGGTAGAAAGTGAAGAGGAAGTAAAGAGCCTCTTGAAAAAGGTGAAAGAGGAGAGTGGAAAAATTGGCTTAAAGCTCAACATTCAGAAAACGAAGATCATGGCATCTGGTCCCAAGTGTCAGACTTTATTTTTGGGGGCTCCAAAATCACTGCAGATGGTGATTGCGGCCATAAAATTAAGAGACACTTATTCCTTGGAAGGAAAGTTATGACCAACCTAGATAGCATATTCAAAAGCAGAGACATTACTTTGCCAACAAAGGTCCATCTAGTCAAGGCTATGGTTTTTCCTGTGATCATGTATAGATGTGAGAGTTGGACTGTGAAGAAAGCTGAGCACCAAAGAATTGATACTTTTGAACTGTGGTGTTGCAGAAGACTCTTGAGAGTCCCTTGGACTGCAAGGAGATCCAACCAGTCCATCCTAAAGGAGATCAGTCCTGGGTGTTCATTGGAAGGACTGATGCTGAAACTGAAACTCCAATACTTTGGCCACCTCATGCGAAGAGTTGACTCACTGGAAAAGACTCTGATGTTGGGAGGGATTGGGGGCAAGAGGAGGAGGGTATGACAGAGGATGAGATGGCTGGATGGCATCACTGACTCAATGGACATGAGTTTGAGTAAACTCTGGGAGTTGGTGATAGACAGGGAGGCCTGGAGTGCTGCGATTTATGGGGTCACAAAGAGTCAGACACGACTGAGGGACTGAACTGAACTGAACTGAGGGATTGCCCAATCTTTTCACAGGGCATCCTTGCGACACGAAGATCTTATATACTGCATCATGCAATCTGAAGATTCTCTCGACTGAAAAAGTTACTTCCAACTTATTTAACTTTCCTGGAAAACTTTCTCTTAGGTACTACTAGCAAATTCTTGTGCCACCAAACTCCAAGAGAAAGATTCTTTTTAAAAAATTATGTTTTAATTGGAGACTAATTACTTGGATTCACATGACATAAAGAACCCAACCTTGACTGGACTTGCATATTAGCTGGTGACCTAAAGCTAAAGATATCCCAGAATTAAAGCAGATGATATTTAATGAGACAGCCTTTGCAAGATAGCTGGACCAGACTTGTTGGAAGTTTATTTGCTAAATCTTTGATGATGATATAATGCTTTAGATGATCTTTCATGTTGGTGATCTTGATAATACACGGACTTAGGTAGAAAGTGTCTGAGTGTTCTCCATTCTACCCTTTTTGTTACTCAAATGTGACCTTAATAGGTTTCCAGTCTGTGCACTTACCCTCTGATATTGGTCACTTCAACCAGGAAAAGTCTTTCCTGGCACCAAGGACCAGAAAGCCACTGAAATATGAAAACCTAACCACTGAATAGTGATTCTTTCAGAGAAAGATCCTGATCTAGTGGGGAAACTGTATAAAATAACAAACAAAACTCTTAATTTAAATTTGATCAGGAGGACAGAGAGAGAGAGAGTTTTTAGGCCTTTTGACAACAGAGACCAACAGGAAGAATAAAGATCTCCTCTCTTTGCCTGGCAAGAGTCACCGAATAGAAGATGATTACTGTCACACGTATCAGCCAATGAAAAGCCACTATTTCTTCAAACTTTTAATTCCTCTAGTGTATTAAAAACAAAACAAAACATTGCGCTCTCAACTTCTTTCTCCTTCTATAAAAGAGTTCCCCTCTCCATAACAAGTGGGGACTTGCACGTGGCTTGTTATGGTTGAAGACTTTGAATTGCAATCATCTGGTGATTGTGATCTCTTCAAGAAAATTAGAGATACCAAAGCATAGTTAATGCAAAGATGGGTACAATAAAGGACAGAAATGGTATGGACCTAACAGAAGCAGAAGATATTAAGAAGAGGTGGCAAGAATACACAGAAGAACTATACAAAAAAGATCTTCACGACCCAGATAACCATGATGGTGTGATCACTCACCTAGAGCCAGACATCCTGGAATGCAAAATCAAGTGGGCTTAGGAAGCATCACTATGAACAAAGCTAGTGGAGGTGATGGAATCCAGCTGAGCTATTTCATATCCTTAAAGATGATGCTGTTAATGTGCTGTATTGAATATGTTAGCAAATTTGGAAAACTGAGCAGTGACCACAAGACTGGAAAAGGTCAGTTTTCATTCCAATCCCAAAGAAGGGCAATGCCAAAGAATGTGCAATCTACCACACAATTGCTAGCAAAAAAATGCACTCATTTTACATGCTAGCAAAATAATGCTCAAAATTCTCCAAGCTAGGCTTAAGCAGTATGTGAACCACGAACTTCCAGATGTTCAAGCTGAATTTAGAAAAGGCAAAAAAACCAGAGATCAAATTGTCAACATCTGCTGGATCATAGAAAAAGCAAGAGAATTTCAGAAAAACATCTACTTCTGCTTTATTGCCTATACCAAAGCTTTTGACTGTGTGGATCGCAACCAACCTTGGAAAATTCTTCAAGAGATGGAAATAACAAACCACCTTACCTGCCTCCTGAGAAATCTGTACGCAGGTCAAAAAGAAGTAGTTAGAACTAGATACGGAACAACAGACCGGTTCCAAATTGCGAAAGGGACTTGTCAACTCTGTATATTGTCACCCTGCTTATTTAACTTATATGCAGATGACACCACCCCTACGGCAGAAAGTAAAGAGGGACTAAAGAGCCTTTTGATAAAAGTGAAAGAGGAGAGTGAAAAAGCCAGCTTAAAACTAAGAATTCATAAAAAGAAGATCATGGCATCCAGTTCTATCACTTCATGGCAAATAAATGGGGAAATAATGTAAACAGTAATCAACTTTATTTTCTTGGGCTCCAAGATCACTGCAGATGGTGAGTGTGGCATGAAATTAAAAGATGTTTGCTTCTTGGAAGAAAAACTATGACAAACCTAGACAGTTTTAAAGACAGAGACATTACTTTGCCAACAAAGGTCTGTCTAGTCAAAGCTATGGTTTTTCTAGTAGTCACGCATAGATGTGAGAGTTGGACCATAAAGAAAGCTGAAAAAAAGAAAAAAAGAAAGCTGAGCACTGAAGAATTGATGATTTTGAACTTTAGAACTATGGTGTTGGAGAAGACTCTTGAGAGTCCCTTGGACTGCCAGGAGATCAAACCAGTCAATCCTAAAGGAAATCAGTCCTGAACGTTCATTGGAAAGACTGGTGCTGAAGCTGAAACTCCAAATCTTTGGCCACGTTATGCGAAAAACTGACTCCTTAAAAAGACCCTGATGCTGGGAAAGATTGAAGGTAAGAGGAGAAGGGGACAACAGAAGATGAGATGGTTGAATGGCACCACCAACTTAGTGGACATGAGTTTGAGCAAGCTCTGGGAGATGGTGATGGACAGGGAAGCCTGGCATGTGGCAGTCCATGGGGTCACAAAGAGTCTGACAGGACCGATCGATTGAACTGATCTGATGATCCTGATGATAACCATTTTTGTTGGAGAAATAACTAGCCTTCTATTTGCTTAAGGTTAAGAGCCTAAATTTCTATCACCAGTCACATCCACAACTGATCTCCAGTAGCATATTGGGCACCTACTGGGACCATATTCTGTCATCTCCACCATGACTGAATGTGGTCCCCAGTGTGAAAAGTTGACTCATTGGAAAAGACTCTAATGCTGGGAGGGATTAGGGGCAGGAGGAAAAGGGGACCACAGAGGATGAGATGGCTGGATGGCATCACTGACTCGATGGACATGAGTCTGAGTGAACTCTGGGAGTTGGTGATGGACAGGGAGGCCTGGCGTGCTGCCATTCACAGGGTCGCAAAGAGTCAGACACTACTGAGTGACTGAACTGAAGAGCCTAAAAATACATCTTTTAAGAGTTTCCAAACATATTTACAAAATAGTAAAATAATGAAGGATCATGAATAATATTTGCTTTTGGAAGTTGTTGTAACTGAAAGCTACCTATTAATTTTGTATAACTATAATTATGCCTAAATAAGAGAATTTTCTCAAATTCATTGTGTGAATACTGACTTTTTTTAGACACAACAAATTAGTGTTTTTAAATTCAGTTTGTCTTGGTGACTTTTGTGAATATAATTTGTTCTAAGGAATCTGATAGTTCCAAAAGATACTAGAAGAACAATGTCAGTTTAATCATTACTCCTTAGCTACCACCATAGGATTTGTTATTTTATGCAATGACAAGTGGTCATTTAGCAACAAAAGCAGGCATTAAAAGGCTATTCATTATTATATTGGCAGAAAAATAAATATGAGTGTGTCATCAAATAGCTTGGCTATTCACATTTATCTTCATGCACTAAGTAAAACATGGTACCATCAGCTCATATGTTATTAAGTTGCCATATAAACATGGCAAATTTGAGGAAAGAGTTAGAGAAAATTAAGCTGGTAAGATCCCATTTCTAGCCCCCTATAAGAAAGCCCATGATATTGACCAAGAGCATCTTAAAGTTCCCCTGAACCTGACTAAAGTTTAGGCTTCTTCTTGATTTTTAGCCCATCTCCTTCCTTTTTCTAAAACATTTGCTTCAAAAACTCAAACTCCGATCCTTTGAGGTATAAATCTTTTAAAAATCCTTTTGTAAGTTTTTATAACCCAGGGATTATCTTTCTGAAGGACCCAGGAACCACTGTAAAGTTATCCATAAAAAAAAAACAAAAAACTCTTCTCTCACTCTCCAGGAGGACAGGAGTCCCTGTGGAGGAGGCTTTGCTTGAAGCTGTAAGCTACCTCCCATCATGAGGGACACCAAAGTTAATTTGTCCTTTGGGTAAATTCAATAAGCAACCACAGCTGGCATAAAATCCTCCTCACCCAGCTCTTCAAAAACTTACATCTTTTGAGAATCACTAAGTAAATGGCTAAAACAATAAATATACCAGATTCCAAAGAAGGGAAAAGATTCGCTAAACAGCCAAAATAAGTTTTATTCATAAGTCATGAATGGCCTTAAAGATGGTTTTTGATCTATCAGAAAGGCCTAAAGTATAATAAAAATACAATAGTAGGCCTAAGGGTGCTCCAACTTATAGTCCATTGACAATTTGGAATTGCATTTCTGATAGCAACAACTAAGGCATTTCTCCCACACTGAATAAACAAACGGCTTTGCAAGTGATTTTTTTTCTCTTACCTTCTCATCTACTACAGTTCAAATATTTATATGTAGCCTTTCCTCAGAACAAGTAAGGAAATATTGCAAGTATAAACTGTTGTGATTCACATACAAATAAACATTAGCTTTAAATCTTTTATATAAAGAAGTCAAACTTTTTAGAAAGATATTGGGACTTAAGAATCTATTTAACACAATACGATTAGTAATATACGTGGAAACAGTGTGAATAATGTAATAAAAGTCAAACACCATTGACTAATGGCAGGTTTAGGATTCCAACCTGGAATCCAGTTTACAGTACAGTTCTATTTTCATTTGTATAAGCTTAATGTAGTGCTTTATAAATTTTATAACACTTTTTGAAATAAATATATTTTACCTAGTATTATTTACTTTGTATATGTAGAGTTAAATAGAAATAAGTGAAACACAGTAGCCAACACTGCTAACGTCAGAAATTTCTTCATAAAACAAGAATAAAACAAAGTGAATATTATCTTCATGAGAGAAATAGTTTGTCACACAGATGAACAATCCTGTTATTGGCTTATTTTATTTAATTTCAAATAATGTACCTAATTTTTAGGGTCAGGAAGGAATATTTTATGAATTGAAGCTGACTCGAAAGGATATAATCAAAATTAGGTTAGACATGTATGGGTAAAAATGCAAGTATGTATATATCGGTGTATATATTCATGTATGTATATTTCAGATTTTATATTATATAAATATACATTTAATATGTTTATCATATGTAGTACTTTATAATGTAGGTCATATAGTATATATATATAATTGTATATGTAATGTTTCATTAAATTAGGTTGTTCAGTGGCTCTATCTATCTCTTCATACCTATTATTTCTCCCTACGTACATACCTATTTCCCTATCCACTTATTTAACTGTGCATCTCCATCTATAATTTGTCCATCTATACATATTTTTATCTCCTCTCTCAATCAACTATTTTTGCATGAAAAATACAAGCAATAAATATTATAATGTCCAAAGTCATCACTGAAATATTCATAGTATAATCATCAAAAATTCCTGAGAATGGAGCTCAGATTTAAGATTGGAAAAATTTTCAAGGAAGGTCATAAGCAAGTTTAGGAAAGAATAGGAAAATAATTATTTATGACATAAAGACATCAGAGAAGAAGACAGAGAGGCAAAACTACAGCAGTTCAGTTCAGTCGCTCAGTCGTGTCTGACTCTTTGTGACCCAATGGACTGCCTCACACCAGGCATCCTTGTCCATCACCAACTCCTGGAACTTGCTCAAACTCATGTCCATAGAATCGGTGATGCCATCCAAATATCTCATCCTCTGTTGTCTCCTTTACCTCCTGCCTTCAATCTTTCCCAGCATCTGGGTCTTTTCCAGTGAGTCAGTTCTTCGTATCAGGTGGCCAAAGTACTGGAGTTTCAGCTTCAATATCAGTCCTTCCAATGAATATTCAGGACTGATTTCCTTTAGGATGGACTGATTGGATCCCCTTGCAGTCCAAGAGACTCTCAAGAGTCTTATCCAACACCACAGTTCAAAAATATCAATTCTTTGGCACTCAGCTTTCATTATAGTCCAACTCTCACATCCATACATGACCACTGGAAAAACCATAGCTTTGGCTAGATGGACCTTCGTTTGCAAAGAAATATCTCTTCTTTTTAATATGCTGTCTAGGTTGGTCACAGCTTTTCTTCCAAGGAACAAGTGTCTTTTATTTCATGGCTGCAAGTACCACCTGCAGTGATTTTGGAGCCCAAGAAAATAAAGTATCTCATTGTTTCCATTGTTTCCCCATCTATTTGCCATGAAGTGATGGGACCAGATGCCATGATCTTAGTTTTCTGAGTGTTGAGTTTTAAGCTTACTTTTTCACTCTCCTCTTTCACTTTCATCAAGAGGCTCTTTAGTTCTTCCTCGCTTTCTGCCATAAGGGTGGTGTCATCTGCATATCTGAAGTTATTGATATTTCTCCTAGCAATCTTGATTCCATCTTGTGTTTCATCCAGCCCAGCATTTCTCATGATGTATTAAATAGCAACCCACTCCAGTACTCTTGCCTGGATAATCCCAGGGATGGGGGAGCCTGGTTGGCTTCCATCTATGGGATCACACAGAGTTGGCCACAACTGAAGCGACTTAGCAGCAGCAGCAGCAGCATTCTGCATATAAGTTAAATAAGCAGGGTGACAATATACAGCCTTGATGTGCTCCTCTCCCTATTTGGAACCAGTCTGTTGTTCCATGTCCAATTCTAACTATTGCTTCCTGACCTGCATACAGATTTCCCTAGAGGCAGGTCAGGTTGTCTGGTATTCCCATCTCCTTAAGAATTTTCCACAGTTTGTTGTGATCCACACAGTTAAAGGCTTTGACGCAGTCAATAAGGCAGAAGTAGATGTTTTCCTGGTATTCTCTTGCCTTTTCAATGATCCAACAGATGTTGGCAATTTGATATCTGATTCCTCTGGCGTTTCTAAATCCAGCTTGAACATCTCAAACTTCATGGTTCACATACTGCTGAAGCCTATCTTGGAGAATTTTGAGCTATTATGTGAGAATTCTACAGGCCAGAATACTGGAATAGGTAGCTTTTCCCTTCTCCAGGGATCTTCCCAACCCAGGGATCGAACTCAGGTCTCCCACATTGCAGGCAGATTCTCTATCAGCTGAGCCACAAGGGAATCCCAAGATTTCTGGAGTGGGTAGCCTATCCATTCTCCAGTGGATCTTCCCGACCTGGGATTGAACTCAGG